>NC_036255.1:7250169-7250866 GCF_002742605.1 Olea europaea var. sylvestris | reverse complement strand
TGAATTTGTTGAATATTAGGGTTTTAAGGAGTCCGAAAGATAACATTTGATATGTTTTACGTGTAATTTCAATGTTAAATATTAAAGATAAATTGTAAATAATTAAGTAGAGTGCGGTTTACCTGGTTGGCGTGGTTTGCAGGGAATTGCGTCAGTCCGAAGGAAAAATACAATTTTTGTTGTTATAATATAAAGTACTATCTAGTTAAATTTACAAAATACATCACAAGATAGCATCGATAGCCCGAGAACATAGACTTTAGGTTTCAAGTTTCTAGTAATTATTCCCTCGTGCTTCTTAAACTTTGTTATTGAATATCAAAAATCAGATATCAATATATGATTTGTTTAAAAATAATAATTCTTAACTTTTTTATGTGCAAGAAACATTTGTAAGTTCATTTTCCAATTAAATTATGATATCATGCAATCAAAACTTCACACACATCATTAAAAACGACACGAGGTTAGAAACTTTAATTTTATGAACGAAAATAGAGAAAATCCAGCCTTCCAAAGTGGTGGAGGGACAGACTCATCTTTGACCCGTTTAGAAGTTCAAGAAAATGATAATAATTTTCTTGAAATTATGCTTTCACCATTCTGAATTATATTTTTTCTCAGTCGTACCCGCTTAGGAAAGTGGTACTTAAAAATTCCTGCATTTGTCGTTTATTCTATTACATGTCAAATTGGC
>NC_036255.1:7229683-7246771 GCF_002742605.1 Olea europaea var. sylvestris | reverse complement strand
CATATTGAATTGCTCATTTGAGCTATTAGCCTTAGATATCATATGTAGCACTTGTTCGGTGTAGCTAAAAAATATATTTTTTTTAGTAAATTTTGATAAAAGTTGAAGTTGCTCGTTTGAACTTTAGACATATTGAATTGCTCATTTGAGCTATTAGCCTTAGATATCATATGTAGCACTTGTTCGGTGTAGCTAAAAAATATATTTTTTTAGTAAATTTTGATAAAAGTTGCTAACGTGTAGTTAAAAAGTTGTAAGTTTCATGAAATGTGCGGTTAAAATTAACCGTCGATTTTAATTTAAATTTTTATCAAGATTTTAACCACATCAAATAAGGGCTTAAATGACCAATATTGTTAAGAGGAATGATCTAAATGTCCTTATATTGATTATTATTTTTCAAATAAAAACAATGTGAGATGTGATACTTAAAATAGTTTGGAGAATAAAGAGTTTATTTTGAAATATGTAAAATTTAATTTAAAATTATTTACTGACTAGCAAAAAAATTTAACGTAAAAATGTTTATGGATTTATGACTAACCATTTTAAGCTTAGCCAAACATGTATGATAATTTATTACTTTAAATCACTGGATCTTTCATGTTGGATCATCAAGAAATTCAAGAATTATAACGGAAGCGTATCTGAATCAAACATGGTTAATGCAATGATTGAATTTTGTAGTTTAGTGAGATCATTTTAAACAAGTTTAGAGATAATAAACCATATAAACCTTATAACCGAAAATAACTTTAATCTTAAATCGTATCCAAAATGACAGTATATGTATCTAGCACAAAAATGCAAACTCCTACTGAAACTAAATATTCTCAAGAGATATTACACCCATATGAGCAGTGTGCTCATGAAAGACCTTGAGTATCAATTCCTTAGTGAGCGGACCCGCGATCATGGAGTTTGTCTCGATGTGCTTTATTGACATCTGTTCACTCTGAACTATTTCTTTAACAGTCAGGAACTTGATCTCTATATGTTTCAACTTCGTCAAACTCCTATTATTGGAATACAACACTGTTGATTTATTATCACAAAATATCTTGAATGGTCTTTCTATATTTTCCACAATATGCAGCCCAGTGACAAAATTTTGCAGCCATAGTCCACGGTTTGATGCCTCATAGGCCATAGCAGTGGATCTTCTACTATCTTGACATCCTGCGAAATCGGAATCAGAATAACTCATGATTTCCAACTGATCTGATCTCCTATATGTGAGCATATAGTCTTTTGTTTTCTGTAAATACTGTATGACCCGTTTGGCTGTTTTCCAATGATCCACTCCCGGGTTACTTATATATCTTTCTAGCATCCCAATAATATATGCTATATCCAAACGCGTACAAATATGAGCTTACATCAGACTCCCTATAGCAGAGAATTAAGGAATCTTCTGCATTTCTTTAATTTTCAAGTCATTTTTAGGGCAATAACTTAAAGTTAAACTTGTCTCCTTTAGCCACAAAGGTGTCACCTGGTTTACAATCTTGCATGCCATATTTTTTAAATACCTTTTCGATATAACTCTTTTGTAATAATCCAAAAATACCCCGAGAACGATCTCGGTGTATCTGAATTCCTAATACAAAAGAAGCGTCACTAAGATCTTTCATCCTAAAATTCTTTGCTAGAAATCTCTTAGTTTTGTGAAATAAGTCTATATCGTTGTTGGCAAGCAATATGTCATCGATATATAAAACCAGAAAATATACTTGCTCCCACTAAACTTGTGATATATACAATTATCGACCAAATTCATCTCAAAGTCAAATGAGATGGTCACTTGATGAAACTTGTAATACCATTGACGAGATGTCTGTTTGAGTTCATAGATGGATTTCTTTAATTTATAAATCATTTACTTTGCATCGTCTGATACAAAGTTTTCTGGTCGAAGAAATCGGAGGAAAGTTTCTTTATAATCGATGTCTTCTTTTTGTGTAAAGCCCTTTGTGACAAGACGAGCCTTATACCTCTCTACATCACCCTTTGAATCCCTCTTGGTCTTAAATATCCATTTGCAACCAATATGTTTCGCACCTTTAGGCAATGGAACGAGGTCCCATACATCATTGTCCTTCATGAACTTTATCTCTTCATTCATGTTATCGAGCTACTTTTGAGAGTTAGAACTTTCCATGGCTTACAGAAGTTGATCGGATCATCTTCCACCATTCTAATGTCAACTTCATGTTCTTGGAGAAATACGGTGTAATCATCCAAAACAACACTTCTCCTCTTTTTAGTGGATCTTCTTAATGGCATTGATTATTGAGGCTGTAGAGTTTGTTCTTCTGAAATAATATGTTAACCTTGAGAGGGAGATATGACATTGTCTTGATTTGGAGTTACTTCGTGAACAATGTCAAGGATAGAAACCTGATCATTATCAATGGCAATTGAAGGAATTTCAACATATTCCCTCTCAAAGACAAAGCCCGCAACCCTTTCTCCCCCCGCAAACTCAACATTCTCAAAGAACCGAGAATTTCCTTTCTCGAAAATTACCTTAGTTGTGGGATCATAAAACTTGTTACCCCTGGATCTTTCAGAATATCCAATAAAATAGCAACTGATGGTCCTTGTGTCTAGTTTCTTTTCATTTGACTTATAAGGGCCTTGCCTCAGCTGGACACTCCCAAATATATATATGCTTCAAACTAGGTTTCTTGCCGTCCAAAGCTCATATATGATTTTATCAGTGACCTTAGTTGAAACTGTGTTGAATATATACGCTGCGGTCTTTAATACTTCACCCCAGAGAGATTCTGGTAAGACAGAATGACTAATCATACTCCTCACCATGTCTTTAAGCGTTCTGTTTTATCTCTCAGCAACACCATTCATAGTAGGCGAACCCGGCATAGTGCACTATGGGACGATACCGGATTCCTCTAGGAATTTAGCAAATGGTCCTGGAAGCTGTTCACCTAAATTGTCATATCTGCCATAATATTCACCACCACGGTTAGATCTGATGCTTTTAATCCTTTTGTCGAGTTGGTTCTCATCTTCGGCTTTATAGTTTTTGAACACATCCAGTGACTGTGATTTTACATGAATGAGATATATGTAACCATATCTTGAAAAGTCGTCTATGAACGTTATAAAATATTGTGGACCGTTTCCAGAACCCGTAGGGAATAGTCCACAAATATCCGTATGTATAAGTTCTAAGACGTCCGCAGTCCTATTGGCTTGAAATCTCCTTTTATTGGTTTGCTTTCCCTTTATACAGTTGACACACATCATAATTTGTGAAGTCAAAATGGTCGAGAATCTCGTCAGACACAAGTCTCTCAATTCTCCTTTTAGAGATGTAACCTAATCTCTTGTGCCACAATGAGGCAGAATTTTCGCCGGTTAATTTTTACTTTACATCTCGAGTACTTACATGCAAGGTTTCATTAAAAGAAATAATTGTATCAATTGAATAAAGATTATCGTAACCTGATAAAGAATCAGAACCAATCAATTTTGAATCACGAAACAAACTGAATTTTCCATTCCTAAATGAACAAGAATAACCGGATTTGTTCAAAGTAGAAATAGAAATCAAATTCTGGCTAAAAAATAGTATATTAAATGTTTCATCAGATCCAAATAAAATCCAGTCTTTAACAATAATCTAGATTTTCCTATTACTTCTATTTTCACCATCTTGCTATCACCAACATAGATGTATCTTTCACCATCACTAAATTTTGGCAACTCAGGCAACCTTGCATAGACACACTAATGTGAGTTGTTGTACCAGAACCTATCCACCATGTGTGTCTAGATACTGAAGTTAAATTAACCTCAGAACAAACTAAATGAAGAAGAATATCTTTCTTCACACGCCATGCGTGATAATTAGTACAATTCTTCTTCTTATGACTTGCAGCTCCACAGAAGAAACAACCTCCCTTAGTTTGTTCCTTATGATGTTTATTTTGTGGTGCTATACCTGCAGCTTTCTTATCATTTTTCCCTTTTCCTTTATAGCTCATTGAAGTAAGGTTTGCCAAAAATGTACTAATTTCAACATTTTCATTCTTAGTAAATCTCTTCTCAAGGTCCTTAAGGAAAACCTTAGCCGTGTTTACTTCATTAGACATAGTGCCCCGAAAATGGTTATGGAATTGCACGTTTCATGACCATTAAGTTCATGCGGTTTGATCTTTCTTATTTTTTCATCTCCCTCTTATCATCAGAGGTACTCTTATAAGTAAGTTTAGTAGGTTAATGGACCCGTAAAGTAAGGTCTAGGTCCATGACTCCGAGAATGATTAATACATTCTCTTGCCATAACTTGAAGTTCGTGCCATTAAGGATTGAAATTGAGTTGATGCTAGTAGAGATATTAGCAGCAGAGCTTGAAACTGAATTAAATAACAATTATTATGAATAGTTCACATGGATATCCTTAATATGCAAATAATATAATTTTCAAATAATGATTGGGCCCATCACAAGATACCTAGCACAACATTAATATCTAGTCTTTGGACAGAAATATTGACTTGTAAGTGGTACTTTTGGTGTAGTGATCAAACACTAACAATAAATACATGTCAATCAATAAACTTTTCTTTGGACCGATTTATTGATTACACGTTAAACCAAATAATCATCACATGTTTACCACCACGGGTGCATGTGAAATTCGGCCAAATATTGACCTTCCTTTGGGTCGATTAATATTCGCATGAATAACACACACACAAACACATTTTAATATTCTAAGTTAATCAATTTCCACAAAAGAGGTTGTTTTGGCAACATGTTGCTTCACTTAATTAACTTTCGAATATTATATCTCTTAAAAGAGTCCTTAATACCAAAATTTGAGAAAGAGAATCACCAATTTTGCATATTTTATTTAGTTTTAAACTTTAGGGGCTTTAGGGTTAATAATTCAAGACTTTAAGAGGGCAAAATTAATTAATTCCAAACTTTAGGGGACAAAATTAATAAATTTAAAACTTTAGGAGCCAAAAATTGATCAATTCAAAACTTTAGGGGCCCAAATTGATCAATTCAAAACTTTAGGGGCCAAAAATTGATCAATTAAAAACTTTGTGGGCCAATTAAGACAAATTAAAAGTTTGGAGGCCAATTTGAATTAATTATTAAAGTTTGAGGGCTTTAATTTTCAAATTTAGAACTTTAATGGCCCAAATAAAATAATTTTAAATTTTAGGGACTGAATTATTAAATCCAAAACTTAAAGCCCCAAATTTGAATACACCTTAAATGTTAGGGACTGAAACCTTAATATTATAACCCTAACCTTAATTGAAGTCAGGGCCCTCAAATTATCTAATTTACAGAGAAAGCCCCTTCCCAAATGACCCAAACTAAAAACCTAAAGAATTTCTTCCTTCTTTTTCCTGGGGCAATGGCGCCGGCCCACAGCGCCTGCTGTCGGCAGTAGCCCGATTTTTTTTTTTTTTAAACTGTAAAGAAAAAAAACCTATAATTCCTCATTCATAATCTGAAAATTTCTCATCTAATTAATCCGGATTATGAAAGATAATAAGAAAAATTATACCGTAAAAAAGTTTTCAAATTTAACAAAATATAGATCCCAAAAATTGTCAAATCCGAAAACTCCAAAAAATATTGCAAGAACCAAATAAATTATTCGATTCTCAATGATTCAACATGAAAAGGCTCTGATACCACTTGTAGGATAATTTATTACTTTAAATAACTGGATCTTTCATGTTGGATCATCAAGAAATTCAAGGATTATAGCGGAAGCGTACATGAATCAGACATGGTTAATGCAATGATTGAATTTTGGGGTTTAGTCTTCCAAATCTATACGTAGTCTCCTTTTCTCTCTGTGATGGGATACAGAAGAGAATGAACAATACAATATTTTCTCTACGTGTGATTCAGGGACCATAACCATATTTATATAACGATGCGCTTTGACCTAATTTGGCTCATCATTGAATTAGGTGTCTAAACCCGGTTTCTACACATATAGAACCCACACTTTAATTGAATGCATAACGGTCCAAAATCGAAATCTTATTAGATCACTTTTAATTGGGTTTAACCAAATTTCATAATCTTTAATTTAACACACAATTATTCTCACATATAAGCTAATCTATTGATAAGGGGGCGTTTGTTTCCAATTTTTATAAAAATGAGAATGAAAAAATATAACCGTTATGGGCCCCACACACGAGATAGAAATTCAAATTTGGTGGCTTGATGTGATAGATAATGGTCATATTTTTCATTTTAATGATAAACAAACAGGGGCCAAAAATCTTTACAAAACATGCACTAAAGTAATGGGTTTGGAAAGTAGCAACTCGTTTAGATTCTGCATAGTGCAAGCTAATTACTAAGATAGACGATAAATAAAAGAGCTTGGACTTAATTGGGAACTATATTCACACAATTCTTTCTTAGCCCCTATTTGTTTCCCATTATTTGTCTATTAAAATAAAAAATATTATCGTTATCCATCACATCAAACCACTATATTTGACTTTCTATTTCATGTGTGGAGTCCATAACGATTATATTTTTCATTCTCATTTTCACATTAATGTGTACCAAACGAGATCTTAATATGATTTGTTTAGCATTAATTAAAAAACCATTTTTTTTATTTAAAAGTAAGAAAAAATATACTTTATTCAAAAATATATAAAGATAAAAAATTACGTAAAAGTAATATTACTTCTTTGTTAGCTTAACCCAACATGCTCTTACACTCTTCTATTGAGAGTTTTCTACAAAGTCTCAATTTTAATTATTCCTATAAAACGAGCTTATCTCTGTTTGCAAGCAAATCAAAATAACCAAATACGATCTAAATAATTTAACTATTACAATAGTCACAATCACTCGATTAATTCTATTAATGTTTTATAGGCAATTGTTCCTACTCCAGTTTATCTCTACACGTACGTAACTACGTTGTATCTAAATGCGCATCTCTATATCCATATAAATAAATAAGCACCCACTTTCCCAAGAGACCCCTCTTAGCAAATTCGTTAGTAAAATCGTTATATTTATTAAAACTAATGGGAATAATTTGTCATGGATAAAATTTCACATAATTTATAAATTAATGAATATAATAATGACATATAAGCTTTTTATTTATTATCTTATTAAAGCAAGACAAAAATACTTGAATTCAATTCTCGTTGTTACTTAAATATTAAAATTATCATGTATATCTCGCTTATGAATAGCACCATTGTCTTCCTTCAACTTATTCGACAAATTATTTGGTAGATACAAGTGTAACTTTCTTTTGCTTGACTTAGTGGATTATGACCTTGATTCATTAATCAATGTCTGTGAAGAAAGCAACACGAACGTTTCATTTCTCAATTCACCTAACGTTGAGAAGACTTAAAAACATGGAAAAATACAAAAGAGCTAATGGTTGAAAAAATATCCCATTTGGAAGATGCTACCTCCAAGAATTGCAATCCGAAGCATATAATGATTTGTCGATTCCTAGGTTGAACACCTTAGAGCATGTTTGGTAAACTTAAAAGTTATTTTTAAGCAAATTTGTACTTTTAAATATGTGTTTGGATATGTTATTTATTATTTTTTCCTCCTAAAAGTTACCTATCTCCCTTCAAGGATGGTCTCATTTGAGATTAGCAATATTGAAATTTAGCTGCTCATTTGAACTTTAGACATATCGAATTGCTTATTTGAGCTATTAGCCTTAGATATCATATTTAGCACTTGTTCGGTGTAGCTAAAAAATATTTTTTTAGTAAATTTTGATAAAAGTTGATGATGTGTAGTTAAAAAGTTGTAAGTTTCATGAAATGTGCTGTTAAAATTAACCGTCGATTTTAATTTAAATTTTTATCAAGTTTTAACCACATCAAATAGGGGCTTAAATGACCAATGTTGTTAAGAGGAATGAATTAAATGTCCTTGTATTGATTATTATTTTTCAAATAAAAACAATGTGAGACGTGATACTTAAAATAGTTTTGAGAATAAAGAGTTTATTTTGAAATATGCAAAATTTAATTTAAAATTATTTACTGACTAGCAAAAAAATTTAACTTAGAATTATTTATGGACTTATGACTAACCGTTATAAGCTTAGCCAAACAACTAAAGTTATGGGTTTGGAAAGTAGTAACTCGTTTAGATTGTGCATAGTGCAAGCTAATTACTAAGATAAACGATAAATACAAGTGCTTGGAGTTAATTGGGAACTATATTCACACAATTCTTTCTTGATATGATTTGTTTAGCATTAATTAAAAAACCATTTTTTTATTTAAAAGTAAGAAAAAAATACGTTATTCAAAAATATATAAAGATGAAAAAATACTTAAAAAGTTTACTTCTTTGTTAGCTTAACCCAACATGCTCTTACACTTTTCTATTGAGAATTTTCTAGAAAGCCTCAATTTTAATTATTCTTACAAAACGAGCTTATCTCTGTTCGCAAGCAAATCAAAATAACCAAATATGATCTAAATAATTTAACTATTACAATAGTCACAATCACTCGATTAATTCTATTAATATTTTATAGGCAATTGTTCCGACTCCAAGTTTATCTCTACACGTACGTAATTATCTTGTATCTAAATGCGTGTCTTTATATCCATATAAATAAACAAGCACCCACTTTCCCAAGTGACCCCTCTTAGCAAATTCATATTAAAATCGTTATATATATTAAAACTAATGGGAATAATTTGTTATGGATAAAATTTCAGATCATTTATAAATTAATGAATATAATAATGACATAAAAGCTTTTTATTTATTGTCTTATTAAAGCAAGACACAAATACTTGAATTCAATTCTCGAAGTTACTTAAATATTAAAATTATCATGCATATCTCGCTTATGAATAGCACCATTGTCTTCCTTCAACTTGTTCGACAAATTATTTGGTAGATACACCTTAAGTGTAACTTTCTTTTGCTTGACTTAATGGATTATGACCTTGATTCATTAATCAATGTCTGTGAAGAAAGCATCACGAACGTTTTATTTCTCAATTCACCTAACGTTGAGAAGACTAAAAAACATGGAAAAACACAAAAGAGCTAATGGTTGAAAAATATCCAATTTTGAAGATGCTACCTCCAAGAATTGAAATACGAAGCATATAATGATTTGTCGATTCCTAGGTTGACCACCTTAGAGCATGTTTGGCTAAGCTTAAAAGTTATTTTTAAGCAAATTTGTACTTTTAAATATGTGTTTGGATATGTTATTTATTATTTTTTCCTCCTAAAAGTTACCTATCTCCCTTCAAGGATGGTCTCATTTGAGATTAGCAATATTGAAATTTAGCTGCTCATTTGAACTTTAGACATATCGAATTGCTTATTTGAGCTATTAGCCTTAGATATCATATTTAGCACTTGTTCGGTGTAGCTAAAAAATATTTTTTTAGTAAATTTTGATAAAAGTTGATGACGTGTAGTTAAAAAGTTGTAAATTTCACAATATGTGTGGTTAAAATTAACTGTCGATTTTAATTTAAATTTTTATCAAGATTTTAACCACATCAAATAAGGGCTTAAATGACCAATATTGTTAAGAGGAATGATCTAAATGTCCTTGTATTGATTATTATTTTTCAAATAAAAACAATGTGAGATGTGAAACTTAAAATAGTTTTGAGAGTAAAGAGTTTATTTGGAAATATGTAAAATTTAATTCAAAAATATTTACTGACTAGCAAAAAAATTTAACTTAGAATTATTTATGGACTTATGACTAACCATTTAAGCTTAGCCAAACATGCACTAAAGTTATGGGTTTGAAAGTAGTAACTCGTTTAGATTGTGCATAGTGCAAGCTCATTACTAAGATAAACGACAAATACAAGTGCTTGGAGTTAATTGGGAACTATATTCCCACAATTCTTTCTTAATATGATTTGTTTAGCATTAATTCAAATACCATTTTTTTATTTAAAAGTAAGGAAAAAAATACGTTATTCAAAAATATATAAAGATGAAAAAATACTTAAAAAGTTTACTTCTTTGTTAGCTTAACCCAACATGCTCTTACACTTTTCTATTGAGAATTTTCTAGAAAGCCTCAATTTTAATTATTCTTACAAAACGAGCTTATCTCTGTTCGCAAGCAAATCAAAATAACCACATATAATGCCCACGGCACATAGCCTAGTGGTGCAAAAGATAGGAGTGAGGTTATCTCACGTCTTGCTGGCAGCTGCAGTGCGGGGGTTCGATTCTTGAGACATGGAATTGGACTCCTTGTAGGCGTAGTGTATAGGCAGCTCTTGTTCTCTGGTCTGTTATGACACATCCCACGATTTACCTCCCTCACAAAACTCTAGGGGCGGGGCGATGGGTGCCCTCAAGATTGAGGTTCAACCTTTAAAAAAAAAAACCACATACGATCTAAATAATTTAACTATTACAATAGTCACAATCACTCGATTAATTCTGTTACGCGTTGACACAGTTGGCCAACCCACTGGGCCTATGGCCCACTCATGTCGAACCACGTGACACTCCAGCCGAGGTGGTATGTATGGTCGAGGCTCTCATGCCAAAGTACTATGAAAAGTAGTTGAGGCCATGATGCGGAAGCACCATCAAAATGGAGCCGAAGCCCTGAGTGGAAGTATTATGTGATTGGAGGAGGCCCTATTGGTCGAAGCTCTGTAGCCGAGGCAACAACCTCCGAATCACAAAGCAGCATCTTCCATAGACACTTCTCCCAAGAGACCCTCCGCACAAAGATCTTACTTGAATGATTGATATAGTGTAAATGTTAAGTCTTATCACTAGTAGAGGTGGCTCTGCCAATCAATAAATGTATAGCAGGCTAGGTGCGGCTAATGCCTACAATTTGACATGTAAATTGTCCAAATGAAGGGGTACCAAGGGTCACGATCTAACTTGTGACACTATAAATACTCCCCCATGTACCCCATACAAAGGCTAATGCAAGAATCAATACAAGGAACAACATTTTACTTAACTCTCTCTTATTATCTTGTAACACAATACGAGTTTACACATTCTTACATACACATTTACAAACATCAATTGGTAATTATTGTACAATCGATCTACGAACATCCCGTCGAATTTCGAACGCTCTCGTCCCGTGCCGTTGAGCTACTTCCACGCCCTTGATCTGTCTGTTTTAGACCGTCCACGTGTCTTAGCGTGTTGGACTTTCACTTATGTGTGCGCGGGTGGGTCCGGCATCTGTTGGCAACATATTCTGGGGTGAACAGATTGGCGCCGTCTGTGGGAAACCATACAATAACCACAAACAACCTTGTGGTGAAAGTTTATTGAAGAGGAACATTTAGGCACCCTCATTGAAAAATGATTTGTTCTTGAAAAAGAACAAGAGGAAGCCCCACAAATTAGCAAAAATCTGAAGGTCAAATATAGAAAATGAGTTCAAACGAAGATATGCCCCCCAGAAGGGTAAGGAAAAACGCAGGTGTGCCACCTCCAGCAGCTGTCCCAGAGCTCGGCACCAACTCTACCACCACCATAGACGAGGTGAAATGCAAGTGACAGCCCGGTTATCAAGAGAAATGGCCACCATGGTAGCCAACATGAGAGACATTGCTAGCCAGAACATGGCTATGTGGGAAGTCATGGCCCAAATGCAAGGCCAGGAAGGCTACCCTATTCCTCCATACGCCCCCCAAGGGCATTACCAAGAAGAAGATGAAGTTCAAAGTCAGAGAGTTGCCTCTCCGGACTATAGCCGAGGTAGAAGTCCATTTGAAAGGGAAGTACAAGTTGATATAATTCCAACTATGCTTCTAGGCGACCCACCGAGGTCCCTTTGAACCATGATAACTTCCCACCTCCATATGAGCAAGAGCGAAGACATAGGAGGTCAGTTAGTATATTTGACAAAATCAGCCGTGCAGAACTGAGGCCCAAGCAACAACAGACTCGCGAGCCTTGGACAAGGCCACAGGGCCCACCTCCCATGCCTCAATAGCCGGAAGAAAGGAATGAAAATACCCCATGTGCTGCACCGCCTAGAAATAGGTGCCAAAGGAGGGAAGAGGAGGTTAGGAACCATCCCGGAACCTCTCACCAACCACCAAGGTATGACGCCGAAGAAAACGATTCAGATCAGCAGCAGGGGTCTTGTGACTTGGACGATGATGATGAGAACCTGCCATTCTCGAGGAACTAAGGAGTGCCACAGGTCCCGAACCACTATGTTATGCTTAAGATACCAAAGTATGACGGAAGAGGCGACCCTAAGAAGCACCTGAACGCTTACAAAACTCACTTAACACTTAGCGGAGCAACTGAAATTTGGTATAGTAGGTTACCACCTGGGAGTATAAGAAGTTGACCCGAATTCAAGACCACCTTGTTGAAGAGGTTCGCTCTGAGCAAAGAGGAAGAGGCTCGCTGTGAGTGCCTCCAAGACATAAGACAGGCACATGGGGAATCCCTGAAGAGCTTCCTATCACGCTTCACTGATGAGATGACGTACTGTGTGCAAGTCACCGACCGTGAGGCGTTGTCTGCACCGAGAGGAGGCTTGAATATGAACACCCTGTTTTGGAGGGACGTGCAAAATCAAGATCCCACCACCTACGACGCCCTGCTTGAGATGATGAGAAGGGATATCATCAATGAATAATTGATTGAGTATAGGAATAGGTCAAGTCTCCCACCTTCGTAAAGACAGCATGCTAGAGGGCCGACATCCCACTTGATGGCTTACCAAATGAACAAGTCGGAAATGAGAGTTCTGGGCAAGCACTTGCCCACCACCACTCTGAATGTATTCCCGACCTTGGCATATGAGGATATCAACCCAGTTACCGACACCCAACATATGGGAACTCCACAAGGATCCCACAGGGAGAGAAGCCGAGGTCGGGGTTTGAGACCTAGAAATAGATCAAATCCGAACCCCCAGATACTGCATATACCACCGGTCTTATGACCATGACACAGCAAATTATCGAGACTATACTCATCGTACCCGACAGGAACCCCCAGGGACAGAAATGAATCGCCTAAGGCGAACAGGCCCCCACCTAGGTATGACAACCGACCTGGGCATGAAGAGGCCGCTTCCCGTCAAAGGGCGTTGCCCCGCGACGAAGGGAGCATGATGCAGAGAGGCCCAGGGAAGCGCACAGACATCAAAGAAGTCGGCAACCTCAGGATGAGGCCCCTATCCATGAAGTGGATACCATTTTTGGAGGCCCATATGTAGGCGGTGAAACGTGGAACGTTAAAGGTAATTATGCCCGTGAGGCCAAGCGCCCCCCACTTTCCAGCTATATTGTAGGCCACAGCTCCCGGAGGGATCAAGTTCCACCTATTGTCTTCACCCAGGAGGACGCTGAAGGGGTTCACTGCCTCCACTGCGATGCACTTGTGGTGAGAGCGGTTATAGCCCGGAATGGGTTCAAGCGAATGCTAGTTGGCAACGGTAGCTCTGTCAACATCCTATTCGGTCTACCTTCGACAAGATTATACTGGACCATGAGTTGACACCCACCACTACTCCCTTGTACGGATTCACCGGAGACAGCATCACTTTGAGAGGAAAGATCACCCTTATAGTGGAGATGGGGGAGTCTCCCCAAACCGTAATGAACTTTATGGAGTTCGTCGTTGTTGACAGTCTATCGGCCTACCACGGAGTAATGGGTAGGCCAACTCTAAAGGAATTGAAAGGTGTCACCTCCATTCACCACCTATGTATGAAATTTTCGACGAAAAACGGGGTGGCAATGGTGAGAGGCGACCAAAGAGGCTCAAGAGAGTACTATCTAAGCTCCATCAAAAAGGTAGAGCCCTAAGACGTCCACGTGATTATTGCCGACATAGTCATGACTGATGTCCTATGTGATGCTCCCTCCAAACTGAAAGATGTGGAAATGATCGACGCACCTCCCATGCTAAAAATATTGGTTATCGATGAGATAGACCCCTGCATGATTGAACACGAACCTCAAGTATCCCCGGTTGAGGAACTTGAAAGCTTCCCGGTGGACTTCCGACACCCATCCAAATTGTTGAAAGTGGGAAAAGGCCTGTCCAATAGTTTGAAAGAAAAGATCAAGGATTTCTTAAGTAGGAATCTAGATGTCTTTACTTGAAGGCATGAAGACATGGTAGGCATAGACCCCAAGGTCTGTTGCCACCACTTGAGAATTGATCCTAAGGTTGCCCTGCACAGACAAAAGAGAAGAGTCCTTAACCCTGAGATGTATGAGATCCTGAAGGAAGAAGTTCAGAAGCTCATCCAAAATGGCTTCATCAGGGAGGCCACCTATTCGAGGTGGGTCTCCAACCCAGTTTTAGTGAAGAAACACAACGAAAAGTGAAGGGTATGCATTGATTTCACTAAACTCAACAAATCTTGCCCGAAGGATAGCTTTCCACTCCCAAGGATTGACCAACTGGTAGATTTCACGGTCGGGCACAAGTTGTTGAGCTTCATGGATGCATACTCCGGCTACAACCAAATTTTCATGCACCCGACCGATGAGGAACACACCTCTTTTATCACGGACAGAGGCCTTTACTGCTATAAGATGATGCCCTTTGGGTTGAAAAATGTCAGGGCCACATACCAAAGGCTCGTCAATAAAATGTTTGTGGACCTCATTGGCAAGACAATGGAGGTCTACGTAGACGACATGCTTGTGAAAAGTATGGAAGCTAGGGACCACGTGACACACCTCAACAACACATTCCAAATCTTGAGAAGGTATAGGATGAGGCTCAACCCCCTCAAGTGCGCTTTCGGGGTTGCCTTCGGAAAATTCTTAGGATACATGGTCAACCAACGTGGAATTGAAGCCAACCCTGAGAAGATTGAGGCCCTATGCAAGATGAGGTCCCCCCAAAAGCCAAAAGAGGTACAAAGCTTGACTGGACGAGTAGCCGCACTTAGTCGCTTCGTCTCCAAAGCTATAGATAAATGTCTTCCATTTTCAAAGTGTTGAAAGCTGGGAAGAAGTTCCAATGAACCGAGGAATGTGAAGAGGCCTTCCAACGCCTGAAAAGGCACATAGGGCAGGCCCCCCTCCTCTCCAAACCAAAGCCTGGCGAGATTCTTCAACTGTATTTGATCGTCTCCAATGAGGCCATCAGTAAGGTCTTAATCCGAGAAGAAGGAAAGACCCAACTCACCGTATACTGTACAAGAAAAGCACTACTATCGCCGAAAACCCGTTACACCGATATGAAGAAGCTCACTTTGGCTTTGATCACGGTTTCTAGGAAATTGAGGCCCTATTTCCAAGCCCACACCATACATGTGCTAACAAACTTTCCCCTGAGGCAGGTACTTCAAAAGCCTGATGCCTCAGGAAGATTATTGAAATGGGCGGTGGGGCTAAGTGAATTTGACCTCGTGTTCAAGGCTAGGGTGGCCATCAAGGCCAAGCCTTGGCTGATTTTGTGGCAGAATTTGCCAATTTACCTGAGGTAGATGAAATCATGGAAAATGTCGTGCCCCCTATGTGGAACTTATTCGTGGATGGATCGACTGGGGACATCGGTTCGGGTGCCGAAGTTGTCCTCATCAGCCCAGAAGGTCACAAGCTAAACTCAGCTGTGAGGTTCGGATTCAAGGCCACCAATAATGTGGCAGAGTATGAGGCACTTCTTGCGGGCCTCAGGTTAGCTAGAGAAATGTAAATGAAGAGGCTACTTATCAGTAGCGACTCCCAGCTGGTCATTAGCTAGGTAAACGGCAACTTCTCAGCCAGAGACAAAATCATGGCCTCCTACTTGAAAATGGTGATGAACCTCATCCCATTATTTGAAAGGTTTAAGTTGATCCAGATCCCTCGTGTGGAAAATGCACATGCGGACGCACTCTCCAAACTTGCAAGTAGCAAGGACTCCGAACTACTCACAATAGTCCCAATAGAACATTTCCTCATGCTATCAACTGAGACCCCTAATGTGTATGGGTTGCTGGGACTCCTGCCTGGATGCAGTCCATCGTGGCCTACCTAAAGGACCAGGTACTTCCCGCTAATAAGCAGGAAGCTTACAAGGTAAGGAAGAGGTCAGCTCATTTCCTCTTCATCGATGATGTACTCTACAAGAGGAGCTTCTCTTCTCCACTCCTTCGATGCGTGGGAAGAGAAGAGGCTACCTATATCTTAATGGAAGTCCACGAGGGAGTGTGCGGTAACCACTCTGGAGGTCTATCTTTAGCGCAAAAAATACTGAGACAATGGTACTATTGGCCTACCTTGAAAAAGAACGCACTCCAGTTTGTACGAAAATGTGACAAATGCCAACGATTCTCTCCTATTCAAAGACAACCATCGCAAGATTTGACCGCGATCTCCAGCCCGTGGCCTTTCTTGAAGTGGGATATGGACCTCAGAGGCCCTCTACCAAAAGGCAGAGGAGGCGCGAGCTTTGAAATTTTTGCCATTGATTACTTCACAAAGTGGGTTGAGGCTGAACTACTAGCAAAAATCACAGAGGCAAACACCTCCATGTTCTTGTGGAAAAACATTATATGCGGGTTCGAGATTCCCTAGAGCATGGGTGGATGAGCTACCACAAGTGCTTTGGGCAATCCAAACCACAACCAGGACCCCCACAGGGAAAACACCTTTCCTTATGGCATACGGAACGGAAGCAATGAGCCCCGTCGAGGTCGGACTTCCATCTCCTCGACGTCTACACTTCAGTGAAATAACAAACGACAAGCTCCGGAGGTTCGACCTCGACTTCATTGAGGAAAGAAGAGATGACGCCCAGCTGAAGCTCGCCACATATCAAAGAAAGATGACGAAATACTTCAACTCAAGGGTGAAGAAGATGTCATTTCGAATCAACGATCTGGTCCTTAGGAGAGTCTTCCTCTCCTCCAAGGAACCAGGCACCGGTACCTTGGGTCCAAATTGGGAAGGCTCGTATAGAATCAAAGAGGAGATCCGAATTGGGACATATCGAATCGAGGACAAGGATGGCAAGGCACAACCCCGTCCATGAAACATTGAGCAACTTCGAATCTATTATCAATGAATGTACTACCTCGCTGGACGATCTTTCCCAGCTCATGTAACATTTCCATGATTC
>NC_036255.1:7228441-7229386 GCF_002742605.1 Olea europaea var. sylvestris | reverse complement strand
TGGGAGAAGCCTCAACATGGATGAACCATCCACCATGTTGAGAAGCGTCGCCACCTCGGAAGAGAAGTCAGCGTCCCATCTTTGGGCCATCTCACTTGAACTCCGAGGCTCACGTCACATGCCTCCATTTGGCGAGGCTGAACGCCACTGGGAGAAGCCTCAACATGGATGAACCATCCACCATGTTGGGAAGCGTCGTCACCTTGGAGGAGAGGTCAGTACCCTATCTCTTGGCCACTTCGTTTGAACTCCGAGGCTCACGCCACTTGCCTATCTTTTGGAGAGGCTGAACGCCATTGGAAGAAGCCTTAACATGGATGAATCATCCACCATGTTGGGAAGCGTTGTCACCTAGGAAGGGAGGTTAGCGTCCCATCTCTAAGCCACCTCGCTTGAACTCCAAGGCTCACGCCACTTGCCTCCCTTTGGCGAGGCTGAACGCCATTAGGAGAAGTCTCAACATGGATGAACCATCCATCATGTTGGGAAGCGTCGTCACCTCGGAGGAGAGGTCAGTGCCCCATCTCTGGGCCAACTCGCTTAAACTCCGAGGCTCACGCCACTTGCTCCCTTTGGCGAGGCTGAAGCCACTGGGAGAAGCCTCAACAGAGATAAACCATCCACCATGTTGGGAAGCGTCGTCACCTCGAAAGGGAGGTCACCGTCCCATCTCTGGGCCACCTCGCTTGAACTTCGAGGCTCACGCCACTTGCCTCCCTTTGACGGGGCTGAACGCCACTGGGAGAAGCCTCAACATGGATGAACCATCCACCATGTTGGGAAGCGTCGTCACCTCAAAGGAGAGGTCAGTGCCCCATCTCTGGACCACCTCGCTTGAACTCCGAGGCTCACACCACTTGCCTCTCTTTGGAGAGGCTGAATGCCACTAGGAGAAGCCTTAACATGGATGAACCATCCACCATGTTGGGAAGCGTCGTCACCTCA
>NC_036255.1:7217209-7227844 GCF_002742605.1 Olea europaea var. sylvestris | reverse complement strand
ATTGGCCTTCTCTAAGGCCTCAGCAGTCACTTTTTGGTGGTCATTGGAGACTCCACTTTCTTGGTAAGGGAAGCCACCTCGCACTGGGACTCATAAACCTCTTTCTTCAAGGTCTCGATCTGGGCCAAGGCAGACTCTAGCTTAGCCGCATCTTCTATTTTTTGGGCCCTCGCTTTCTCTACCTCGGTTCTGGCCTTCTTCAGCTCCTCTGCGAGGGAGGATACCTTCTTCTCCGAGGATTGGGTCCTCGTTTGAAAATCAGTAAGGGCCTCCCTGCACTCCAATGCGAGGCCAAATGTCCTCACACTTTGGCTCACAAGAGCCTTTGTCAGGTCTACCACGTCGCAGGAAGAGGAGTGCAACTGCCACCGGTCCATCCAAAATTTATAGAAGCTCTCCATAGCACTTAGGATCTCAGCTGGCAGAGCCTCCACCAACGCCGGGGCCAAGACCTCTTCCCTATCAGCAAGGAAGTTCGGTGATTTCCTTGGACTCTTGTGGGCCTCTGCTTGGCAGCTTCATCATCTGCCTTCTCAGTAGCCCTCCTAGTCGCAACATCCTCAGCCTCGGCACGCCGCGCCATCTCAACCTTCACAGCTTTGGAAGCGGCCTCCAGGAGCTTTGGCTTAGGGGTTTCTTTCCCTTCATGGGACACAGAGGTCCCGAACTTCCCAGATGAGCTGGTGACGTGCACCAGCTTCCTCTTCTTCTGCTCCTCGGGGACCTTCTCCTTTTCCCGAGGCTCTTTGGCCTTTTTCGGCCTCTGAGGGGCCCTCTCCTCAACAACTTTGGAGCTTCTCTCCTTGGAGAGTCGCTCAACCATTCCCCGAACCTCCTTTGCACTGCTTGACCCTGGCTTCAAGGGCCTCGCCGACACGTTGGATGTGTCTCTAAGGATAAAGGCCATGTCCGGGGCTGGGCACTCCCTCCTCTTGAACTTCTCTGCAAACCAAGTCAGTGCATCAGCATCGAAACAAAAAGCAAGAAATGCACAAGTATAAAAGCCTCTTACCTTTAGAGCCATCAATTCAAAATCAATGAAGTAGCGGCTTCGGTTGATGAGGTGGTCGAAGTGCCAAAGTTTAAAAGGCCTCTTGTAAATGTCCTCTATCACTTCAAACTCCTCCTTGCTCAGCTCGAACCTCGTACTGCTATCTACACAGCAAGCCTCAACAATTAGAAAAATAAAATTTGGAATCAGAACGTAAACTACTTAGGCTGGGAGACTCAACGAGCTTCGTAGTACTAGGTCGGTACTGTGCAAGCCAAGGCTGTCCCCCTCCACTACCTGCCACCTGTCCCTCACCCAGAACTACGATTCCTTCCACCCCTTGATGGAAAAAGACATCCCTATCACAAATGGTGCGTGAGCCCCCTAAGGAGTTAAGTAACCACTCCTTTGACTCCTTACCTATCACCCTAGGCTGGAATGGGGTCATGAAGGCGTGGAGAGGCATGTTCTCCCCAAGTGACACTTCCTTCCACAGGAAGTACGAGCCAACCAACTAGCTCCACCCATTTGGCAGAACTTGGATCGGCGACAACATAAAGTTCCTCAGCACCGCCCTAAAGAAGAGGTGCAAAGGATGACGCATACCTGCCTTAAACATGTATTCACTCACCGCCATGCACCCGGGCCTCGGATAGCAGGCACACTCATAAGCCTCGGGTATCAACATTTTCACGTAATGAGGTACACAGTACCTCTCTCTGATTTCTCCCAGCCTCTTCAAAGTCATATTTGAAGGCACTCTGGACGCCCCCACTCCTCATTGTAATCTACTGGCTCCTCGGTCATAGCATATTGCTCGATCTTGGGGTCCCCTTTGTGACTTGCCCCCTCGCCAAACGACGCAATTGTTACTAATTCCCTACCCGAGGTGGACTCCATATCAGAATGAACTCAATGCAAAGGATTTTCTGTGAAAATACCTATGGGAATGACTACGCGAACGGAGTAACGTAGGAAAATGAGAAGAACGATTGTTTGGACGCCGAAAAACTAGAGTTTTTAGGAAATCAGATTGGAAAGAATGAAAATCCAGAAAAATGGGGGTCTCTCGCCTTTTATAAAGGGTAAGAACGAACCCCAGCCGTCTAATCAAAGCCTATTGAATCTGAACCCTTCATTCTAAACCAAATCTGAGGCGTAGAATTCTATTGATTTTTCATACGTACGCTTCAGATTCAACCGTGTCCTCCACGCATCTCCCCAAATGCATCTGCTTCTAGAAGCTCTAGCTGTGCTCAGAATTACGACTTCAATTCGACGGAAGCAGACGCTTTGAAAGTTGAGCGGTCCAGCCATCTTTCCTCGAAAATATGCGTAAAACATCATATCATTGGCACAACTGTCGAGGAACAATCATTGCCAATGAGCCTCGGCTTCTTCATCACACTTCAACCATAACAGGCTCGTAGGTTCGGTTTCTCAACCACTTCAACTTCTTCGTCACTATTCAGCCATCACAAGCCTCGTAGGTTCGATTTCTCAACCACTTCGGCCTCTTCATTACATTTCAGCGTTCACAAGCCTCGCAGGTTCTGTTCCTCACCCACCTCGGCTTCCTCATCAGATTTCACACAAGCCTCGCAGGTGCGGTTCCTCACCAATCTCGGCTTCATCATTTTTATCACTCCTCTACAACAGTACATTTTTAACTCCAACCATGATATAAATATCTATACTTGGACTTGGGGGACTATTATTTGGAGTTCAAAAATTCTTTCAATTTTTACCCAACTCACTGGCTTTACTTCATTAAAGTCCACGAATTACATGAATGAATATACTTGGACTTGGGGAACTATTGTTAAGTGTTGACATACTTAACCAACCCACTGGGGCCTATGGCCCACTCATGCCGAACCACGTGGTACTCCAACTGAGGTGGTATGTATGGCCGAGGCTCTCGTGCCGAAGCCCTGTGAAAGTGACCGAGGCTCTCATGCCAAAGCACTATGAAAAGTAGTTGAGGCCATGATGCGGAAACACCATCAAAATGGAGCCGAAGCCCTAAAGTGGAAGTATTATGTGAATGGAGGAGGCCCTGTTGGTCGAAACTCTGTAGCTGAGGCAGCAACCTCCGAATCACAAAGCAGCATCTTCCATAGACACTTCTCCTAAGAGATCCTCTGCACAAAGATCTTACTTGAATGATTGATAGGACGTTTGTCATGAGTGTAAATGTTAAGTCTTATCACTAGTAGAGGTGGCTCTGCCAATCAATAAATGTATAGCAGGCTAGGTGCGGCTAATACCTACAATTTGACATGTAAATTGTCCAAATGAAGGGGTACCAAGGGTCACGATCTAACTTGTGACACTATAAATACTCCCCCATGTACCCCATACAAAGGCTAATGCAAGAATCAATACAAGGAACAATATTTTACTTAACTCTCTCTTATTATCTTGCAACACAATACGAGTTTACACATTCTTACATACACATTTACAAACATCAATTGGTAATTATTGTACAATCGATCTACGAACATCCCGTCGAATTTCGAACGCTCTCGTCCCGTGCAGTTGAGCTACTCTCACGCCCTTGATCTGTTCGTTTTAGACCGTCCACGTGTCTTAGCATGTTGGACTTTCGCTTACGTGTGCGTGGGTGAGTCCGGCATCTGTTGGCAACATATTCTGGGGTCAACAAATTCTATTAATGTTTTGTGAGTGAATTGTCTAAATGGTCACTGAACTTTGCAAAAGATTTTTATGGGGTCACTGAACTTTAAAAATCACCAAAATGGTCACTGAACTTTGCAAAAGGTTTCTAAACCTTTTGCAAGGAAACCTTTTGCAAAGTTTAGTGACCTCGTGGAAACCTTTTACAAAATTTAGTGGTCTTTTAGGTGGTTTTTAAAGTTCAGTGACCCTATAGAAACCTTTTGCAAAGTTCAGTGACCATTTAGATGATTTTTAAAGTTCAATGACCATTTAGACAATTCATTTAATGTTTTGTAGGCAATTGTTCCGACTCCAAATTTATCTCTACACGTACGTAACTACGTTGTATCTAAATGCTTGTCTTTATATCCATATAAATAAACAAGCACCCACATATAAATAAACAAGCACCCACTTTCCCAAGAGATCGCTCTTAGTAAATTCGTTAGTAAAATCGTTATATATATTAAAACTAATGGGAATAATTTGTTATGGATAAAATTTCACATCATTTGTAAATTAATGAATATAATAATGACATATAAACTTTTTATTTATTATCTTATTAAAGCAAGGTTAATGCAATATGGATTTCGCGGTATGATCTTCCAAATCTACACGCAGTCTCCTATTCCTCTCTGTGATGGGATGCAGTAGAGAATGAACAATTCGTTTCGTTGCGTGTGATCTGGGGACCATAACCTATTTATATGAGGATGCCCTTTGACCTAATTCGGCCCATCATAGAATTAGGACTTGGGCCCGGTCTCTACACATATGTAAACCCATACTTTAATTGGATACATTAAAGCCCAAAACCGAAACATTATTAGATCACTTTAATCGGGCTCAACCGAATTCGATAGCCTATAATTTAACACACAATTATTTACACATACAAGCCCATCTTTAATTAAAAATCCTTACATTATGAGCATAGTCTAAATGTCAAAATTCATTTTTTCATATTTAAAATTATTTTTGTATTCCATGACAATATAAAAAATATTATTTATACCAAACAATTAAAATGTAACATACAACAAAATTCAATAGTTCCTATAACTAGACAATTTCTAAGGTCATCTCCAACTCTGCACCAAATTTTGCACCATTTTGCACCAAATTTTACACCAAATCTTGCACCAAACTAAAATTCATCTCCAACCATTACACCAAAAATTACACCAAATGAACAGTATTTAACCATTTTTTCCCCTTTTTTATTCTTTATAATCTACTTATTTGAAATATTATTTATTTAATTATTTCATAAATACATAAATTACTAAATAAATAATTACGTTAAATTACAGAAAAGATTAAATTCATTAATAAATATAAAAACATAGAACGATTAATAAAAATACTACAACAACGAAAATATGAAATAATGCTATTAGAAAATAGTACAATGCATTTCGAATTTGGATAGACGATATTACGAAGTCGCTAAATTTTTGCAATTTAATTCTCAAAATTCATATGTTCATCCCACAAATGATCGATTAATGCATTTCGAAATGCAATGCGAGTTTCTTTATCCTTGATTTGTCTATGACGAATAAGGAATTCCTGAAAATGGCGATTTTCGTCTTCAACCAACTCAACTTCGTGTTAACTTTAATAAATAATCGTGTTTGATGTATTTTAAATTGTTTTCGTCTTTTAATTAATTAATTAATTATTATGTCTTACATTTAAAATTTATTTTAAACCCAAATAATATTAATATTAATAAAAAAAAGTAATAATTTATTGTATTAAAAAATATATAGCACAAATTATATAAATACTCTCTACAAATTTATTTGGTAAATGTTAAATAAGGGCAAAATGGACATTTTACACTTTGCACCATTTTGGTGCAAAATGGTGCAAAGTGAATAGTGTTGGGTTGGAACAATTTTGCACCAAAAAATGGTGCAAAATGGTGCAATGGTGTTGTGGTTGGAGATGCCCTAAGTTTTCAAGAATGGACAATTGAAAAATTGAAGGCAAAATACACTTTTTGAGGTAAATGGGTCCAAGAAATCGTCCATGCTAATGTGGTGACTACGCGGACATTAATTTTTAGGTCCAAGAAATGATTCCAAAAATTGGAAAAAAATAAATAAATAAAGAAAAACAAAAAAGTTTATAAAAAAGGAGCATGCTTTGGCAGCTAGGCTTGCCTTACACCACATTAAAGGCATGTTCGATAATAATTATGAAAATTGATTTTTTAACCGTTACAGAGAAAAATGAGTCTCGTCTAAGAGTGAAGAAATAAAAAATAACGATTAGAATAGTGAAATAACGATCAAAAATTATTTTTTTGGGTGAAGATTTGTTACCAAACGGGGCTAAGTAGTTAAAAAAATACTTGATCACCTTTTTCGGGCATTTTAGAAGACTGCTCATGCCTTGATAAGAGTTATTAATATTTGGAATTATAAGGTTTTAACACATTACCTCTTTTTCTAGGATTTTAGGATTTAAACCTTACAAAAATTCTCCCTAAAATTTTGGTTTACTGATGGTTTAGTCCCTAATTAATATTAACTACAACTTTATAAAGGTGGATAGAGTTTTAATGTTGCAATTTAATTCACCAAATACATTGTCGTCTTTATATAATATTATAATGGTCGAAATGCTTAATCGAGTACTACTAAACAATAATAACACAAAATAGAAAATTGAAAGCGAGTAAAGAACACATAATTTAAAGCAATTTATTCTCAAAACAGGAGTTATGTTCGATCACTAGTCCAAGTTTTACTATAATCGAAAAGAAGAGAATTACCATTTATTTCTAGACTGACGTCTCCCTTGTTCCATATTTCTAAACAAAAAATAATAATTTTGCACTTGCATTCTTCCTTTAAAAAATATTAATGTGACCTAATACTATGCGAACTACTCAACGTGTGTCTAGATGGGATGTGGGATGAGATAAATGGCAAGGATGATAAACCAACCCTTTTTTTTTTCTTTTTTTTTTCCCCTTCGTCGCTCAACCCTGTATGTATATTTTTCGTTGCACGTACACATGCACAAAAGAAAATTTATCTTTAAATTTGTGAAATTCCTAACTAAACTGGTAGGAACGAAGCCTTCCTTGATTAATGGTATTGGATTCGAGCCTCCTTTATTAAACCAAACTAATGAACAGATGTGGGCTTCAGAATTTAATCTGTGCACCAGCTTTATGTGGGCTTTGGAATTTAATCTCATCACAAAAAGATTGAGCATTTGACGTAAATAATACTAAAATAAGTTTTGGTGTACATAAAATATGTACATAAGGGTGTCCACACCAAATATTGTTTTCAATACCATTTAGTATTATGTGAGGGGTGTGGACACCCGTATGTACACCAAGTACAGCCCATGATACTAAATGGTATTGAAAACAATATTTGCAGTAATTCTTCGCTTCATTGTCTAGTTAATAATGTTCAACCTCGACTTATAATTTGCATAAATACATTTTAACGATGTTCATTGTTGCGATACATAAATACATATTACCATCTCTAAGTTAAATATACAAATATTTAAAATGTTGAATTGAAGATGAACCGTCTCATTTGAATATCAACACATGCAAACATACATTCTCATCTATTAAGTAAAATTTATATTTTTATCTATAGTTTTCCCTTGGAGTATTTTATGTGAACCCAATATTTTTCCAAAAAAGCAAATATCTAACCTCCACAATTCTAGAAAATTGGTTCATCGAAGAAGTGCCCAAGTCGAATAATTGCACCATGTAATCTAAAAGCCTTGGCATCAATCTCCACATCCCTTCATTTGTCAACTATACAATAACTAATTTTTACTCTTACAAAAATTATTAGATTCAAAATATGAGTTTCATTTGTTTTCCACGTTTTATGCAATAGGCTAAACAAGTTGTTTTTCTTGGGTGGTCCTCCCCCGCTCGTACCTCCAAGCACTAGTCAATGAGTCAATGATGACATGTCATTTACAATCGTTACTATAACATAATTTCTTATTCTAATATTTATTGTACTCTTCAATTCTACGTATCAAATAAAGCCTAAAACGTGACTTCCCTATTGACCACCCTCGACATTATCGTCAATAATTTCTCCTAGTGGTCCACCGTAACTCATCTGGCTCGGCCCTGGTCTATGATGCCACTTACAAAGCCATGACCGCACTATAATTCAAACCCAAACCCAGCTCCAATTTATTGACTCCTCAACTGTCTCTCAATACATTTTTGACACTTCAGCTTATTACCTTTTTCTGAACAAATAAGAAGGGCCAACATATTACACCTTAACCTTTTTCCATTTGTGAAAGTGAAGTGCTACTGAAGGAAAGGACAGCCAAGCCGACCTCAGTGTGTGCCAGCGGTTGAGAGAGACTAAGTGGAATATAATAAGATGATTATAACAAAGAGACGTGGGGGTGGGGGTTTGGTCAGTTTGATTATTAAGACAACTTCTCATTGCACAGCCACAGAAAATTACAGACACAGTCCCCACTTTTTTTTATGAGCACATGAGCATGCTCTGTCTGGATTTTATCTTTTGAAAGTTCAGTCCTTTTCTAAGAGCATGTCACCATCTACATACAAACCAAACAGAGAAAAAATAGAAAATACAACAGAAGATTAAAATTCAGCCTTCGATTTCCATCATGGGCTTGAATCAGTTGGCCACAAATTGAGAAGGCTTTAATCTCATCGCTTATTTTTTGAATGGGATGGCTCGGATCACCACCACATGGTATAGAGCTGCAAGTGCTGCCCCAATGAACGGTCCAACCCAGAATATCCACTGCATATTATCATATCAGAGCAAGATAAGAGTGAGAACAAACTTTAGACAATCTTATCATCTCATCTGCCAGATTATTAAAAAATTTCGTCGTAGTCCCAAAATAGATAAAAGGAGGATTGTGATAAGTGAACAACGTAAAAATTTGTTAGGATATAATTGTCTAGGTATGCCCCCCTTAACTCAAATATTTCAATTGTTGAATTCAGGCAGTTGAATTTTTAGCTTACGTGATCATCCCATGCCTTGTCTTTGTTGTAGATGATTGCTGCACCAAGACTCCTGGCGGGGTTAATACCTGTACCGGTAATAGGGATGGTTGCCAAGTGCACCAAGAACACAGCAAACCCAATAGGCAAGGGGGCCAATATCTGAAAACCATTGAATTACAGCATATGAGAATCCAATTAATCAAACTTTTTCTTGATCAACAATGACATTTTTTGATTCATCAGTTCTTACAAAACGAAAAGACAATTTGATTACAGATACACAAGCAAATTCTTGTTCAATCTCAATCTACAAAGACAAGAGGAGTGCTTACAGGAACGTGCGAGTCTCTGGCGCTACGTTTGGCATCAGTAGCAGAGAAGACAGTGTAAACGAGCACAAAAGTTCCGATTATTTCAGCACCTAGGCCATCGCCCTTGGTGTAACCGTGGGCTACTACATTAGCACCACCACCCTTGGTCATGTACAGGGTCTTTCCGAATCCCTTAACCACACCAGCACCACATATGGCTCCAAGACACTGCATCACCATGTAGAACACAGCCCGGGTCAACGACAATTTCCTCCCCAAAAACAGCCCGAAAGTCACTGCCGGATTTATATGCCCCCCTGCAAAACAAGCAGTTCATTAAAATTTTGCCCTTTTCTTTGAAGAAAATAGGTTAGTAGTACTGTTAAAATTGTTCATCATAAATTTGATTGCTGAAACGATTTGGTTTTCTGAATTGCCATGTTAATATCAAATGGAATTAAAACCTTATAACTGAAATTCATGAAAAATCAACTCAATTTTGAATTAGGTAATTTCTAATTTTAATGGCAAAACCTAAATTCCATATACTATCAAAGACTAAACTGCAGAGACAGAGACCATAATCCAATATATATGTTGGTTAGTATTTTCATATCTACCCCACAAACCAATCTTCAAATCTGACGACTCCCTCTTTGAGCTTTAAGACGGATCGTTACTGTTGAAGATCATAGCAAATACAAGCAAAATTTGCAAATTATATATATAGAAAAGAACTTGCCTGAAATTCCTGCAGTGCAGTAAACAAGGGCAAAGATCATGCCACCAAATGCCCAAGCAATACCTTGGATTCCAACAGTTTTGCACTTGGAATCAGACTTACTAACTCCCATCACTGTCAAAACTGTAATATAAAGGAACAAGAAAGTGGCTATGAACTCTGCTATGCCAGCTCTGTAGAACGACCACGAGGACAGCTCACCCGGCTCGAAAAGTGGCGCCGGTGGTGGTTCCTTGTAGTCCTTGTCCTGGCTTTGAGCAGCCGTGCCAATCGGCTGCCTCTCGGCGAATTTGTTGGCTCCCACTCGTACATCCTCCTCCTTGCTCTCCATTTCTTCTCTTTCTCACACTAAAACAAGCAAATTTGGGCCCCCTTTTTCTCTCTGAGCGATGATTTCACTGCTTTGTGAGGTATTCAATGCAAGCGGAAGTCGTTGATTTATATACACGCAATTGAGCTATCAGTAGGGCATAGTGACGAACATCAATCAATATAATATGACCGACCACACATAACACACTGAATTTTATTGGATTCATGAAAACGACGAGCGAGAAATTTGTCAACATTGTGATCCCATCTGGCAAAATGAGGACCTCAAATGAGTATAAGGTTCATAGATGATGATGTAGAGAGAGGGAGTAGCGGCACCGCCCACACTTTGAAAAGTGGAAGAAATGTGACAGAATGGCACGGGAAATTAACAACGGTAATATTTCATTGCAGTTACCTAACTTACATGTTCATTTCAAATTGATCCTTAATTTGATCGGACAACTTGTATTCTTATTTCAATTTTATCGCATAACTTATGTTTACCTAACTTACATGTTCGTTTCAAATTGATCCTTAATTTGATCGGACAACTTGTATTCTTATTTCAATTTTATCGCAT
>NC_036255.1:7148841-7210822 GCF_002742605.1 Olea europaea var. sylvestris | reverse complement strand
ATGCGATAAAATTGAAATAAGAATACAAGTTGTCCGATCAAATTAAGGATCAATTTGAAACGAACATGTAAGTTAGGTAAACATAAGTTATGCGATAAAATTGAAATAAGAATACAAGTTGTCCGATCAAATTAAGGATCAATTTGAAATGAACATGTAAGTTAGGTAACTGCAATGAAATATTACCGTTGTTAATTTCCCGTGCCATTCTGTCACATTTCTTCCACTTTTCAAAGTGTGGGCGGTGCCGCTACTCCCTCTCTCTACATCATCATCTATGAACCTTATACTCATTTGAGGTCCTCATTTTGCCAGATGGGATCACAATGTTGACAAATTTCTCGCTCGTCGTTTTCATGAATCCAATAAAATTCAGTGTGTTATGTGTGGTCGGTCATATTATATTGATTGATGTTCGTCACTATGCCCTACTGATAGCTCAATTGCGTGTATATAAATCAACGACTTCCGCTTGCATTGAATACATCACAAAGCAGTTAAATCATCGCTCAGAGAGAAAAAGGGGGCCCAAATTTGCTTGTTTTAGTGTGAGAAAGAGAAGAAATGGAGAGCAAAGAGGAGGATGTACGAGTGGGAGCCAACAAATTCGCCGAGAGGCAGCCGATTGGCACGGCTGCTCAAAGCCAGGACAAGGACTACAAGGAACCACCACCGGCGCCACTTTTCGAGCCGGGTGAGCTGTCCTCGTGGTCGTTCTACAGAGCTGGCATAGCAGAGTTCATAGCCACTTTCTTGTTCCTTTATATTACAGTTTTGACAGTGATGGGAGTTAGTAAGTCTGATTCCAAGTGCAAAACTGTTGGAATCCAAGGTATTGCTTGGGCATTTGGTGGCATGATCTTTGCCCTTGTTTACTGCACTGCAGGAATTTCAGGCAAGTTCTTTTCTATATATATAATTTGCAAATTTTGCTTGTATTTGCTATGATCTTCAACAGTAACGATCCGTCTTAAAGCTCAAAGAGGGAGTCGTCAGATTTGAAGATTGGTTTGTGGGGTAGATATGAAAATACTAACCAACATATATATTGGATTATGGTCTCTGTCTCTGCAGTTTAGTCTTTGATAGTATATGGAATTTAGGTTTTGCCATTAAAATTAGAAATTACCTAATTCAAAATTGAGTTGATTTTTCATGAATTTCAGTTATAAGGTTTTAATTCCATTTGATATTAACATGGCAATTCAGTAAACCAAATCGTTTCAGCAATCAAATTTATGATGAACAATTTTAACAGTACTACTAACCTATTTTCTTCAAAGAAAAGGGCAAAATTTTAATGAACTGCTTGTTTTGCAGGGGGGCATATAAATCCGGCAGTGACTTTCGGGCTGTTTTTGGGGAGGAAATTGTCGTTGACCCGGGCTGTGTTCTACATGGTGATGCAGTGTCTTGGAGCCATATGTGGTGCTGGTGTGGTTAAGGGATTCGGAAAGACCCTGTACATGACCAAGGGTGGTGGTGCTAATGTAGTAGCCCACGGTTACACCAAGGGCGATGGCCTAGGTGCTGAAATAATCGGAACTTTTGTGCTCGTTTACACTGTCTTCTCTGCTACTGATGCCAAACGTAGCGCCAGAGACTCGCACGTTCCTGTAAGCACTCCTCTTGTCTTTGTAGATTGAGATTGAACAAGAATTTGCTTGTGTATCTGTAATCAAATTGTCTTTTCGTTTTGTAAGAACTGATGAATCAAAAAATGTCATTGTTGATCAAGAAAAAGTTTGATTAATTGGATTCTCATATGCTGTAATTCAATGGTTTTCAGATATTGGCCCCCTTGCCTATTGGGTTTGCTGTGTTCTTGGTGCACTTGGCAACCATCCCTATTACCGGTACAGGTATTAACCCCGCCAGGAGTCTTGGTGCAGCAATCATCTACAACAAAGACAAGGCATGGGATGATCACGTAAGCTAAAAATTCAACTGCCTGAATTCAACAATTGAAATATTTGAGTTAAGGGGGGCATACCTAGACAATTATATCCTAACAAATTTTTACGTTGTTCACTTATCACAATCCTCCTTTTATCTATTTTGGGACTACGACGAAATTTTTTAATAATCTGGCAGATGAGATGATAAGATTGTCTAAAGTTTGTTCTCACTCTTATCTTGCTCTGATATGATAATATGCAGTGGATATTCTGGGTTGGACCGTTCATTGGGGCAGCACTTGCAGCTCTATACCATGTGGTGGTGATCCGAGCCATCCCATTCAAAAAATAAGCGATGAGATTAAAGCCTTCTCAATTTGTGGCCAACTGATTCAAGCCCATGATGGAAATCGAAGGCTGAATTTTAATCTTCTGTTGTATTTTCTATTTTTTCTCTGTTTGGTTTGTATGTAGATGGTGACATGCTCTTAGAAAAGGACTGAACTTTCAAAAGATAAAATCCAGACAGAGCATGCTCATGTGCTCATAAAAAAAAGTGGGGACTGTGTCTGTAATTTTCTGTGGCTGTGCAATGAGAAGTTGTCTTAATAATCAAACTGACCAAACCCCCACCCCCACGTCTCTTTGTTATAATCATCTTATTATATTCCACTTAGTCTCTCTCAACCGCTGGCACACACTGAGGTCGGCTTGGCTGTCCTTTCCTTCAGTAGCACTTCACTTTCACAAATGGAAAAAGGTTAAGGTGTAATATGTTGGCCCTTCTTATTTGTTCAGAAAAAGGTAATAAGCTGAAGTGTCAAAAATGTATTGAGAGAGTTGAGGAGTCAATAAATTGGAGCTGGGTTTGGGTTTGAATTATAGTGCGGTTATGGCTTTGTAAGTGGCATCATAGACCAGGGCCGAGCCAGATGAGTTACGGTGGACCACTAGGAGAAATTATTGACGATAATGTCGAGGGTGGTCAATAGGGAAGTCACGTTTTAGGCTTTATTTGATACGTAGAATTGAAGAGTACAATAAATATTAGAATAAGAAATTATGTTATAGTAACGATTGTAAATGACATGTCATCATTGACTCATTGACTAGTGCTTGGAGGTACGAGCGGGGGAGGACCACCCAAGAAAAACAACTTGTTTAGCCTATTGCATAAAACGTGGAAAACAAATGAAACTCATATTTTGAATCTAATAATTTTTGTAAGAGTAAAAATTAGTTATTGTATAGTTGACAAATGAAGGGATGTGGAGATTGATGCCAAGGCTTTTAGATTACATGGTGCAATTATTCGACTTGGGCACTTCTTCGATGAACCAATTTTCTAGAATTGTGGAGGTTAGATATTTGCTTTTTTGGAAAAATATTGGGTTCACATAAAATACTCCAAGGGAAAACTATAGATAAAAATATAAATTTTACTTAATAGATGAGAATGTATGTTTGCATGTGTTGATATTCAAATGAGACGGTTCATCTTCAATTCAACATTTTAAATATTTGTATATTTAACTTAGAGATGGTAATATGTATTTATGTATCGCAACAATGAACATCGTTAAAATGTATTTATGCAAATTATAAGTCGAGGTTGAACATTATTAACTAGACAATGAAGCGAAGAATTACTGCAAATATTGTTTTCAATACCATTTAGTATCATGGGCTGTACTTGGTGTACATACGGGTGTCCACACCCCTCACATAATACTAAATGGTATTGAAAACAATATTTGCAGTAATTCTTCGCTTCATTGTCTAGTTAATAATGTTCAACCTCGACTTATAATTTGCATAAATACATTTTAACGATGTTCATTGTTGCGATACATAAATACATATTACCATCTCTAAGTTAAATATACAAATATTTAAAATGTTGAATTGAAGATGAACCGTCTCATTTGAATATCAACACATGCAAACATACATTCTCATCTATTAAGTAAAATTTATATTTTTATCTATAGTTTTCCCTTGGAGTATTTTATGTGAACCCAATATTTTTCCAAAAAAGCAAATATCTAACCTCCACAATTCTAGAAAATTGGTTCATCGAAGAAGTGCCCAAGTCGAATAATTGCACCATGTAATCTAAAAGCCTTGGCATCAATCTCCACATCCCTTCATTTGTCAACTATACAATAACTAATTTTTACTCTTACAAAAATTATTAGATTCAAAATATGAGTTTCATTTGTTTTCCACGTTTTATGCAATAGGCTAAACAAGTTGTTTTTCTTGGGTGGTCCTCCCCCGCTCGTACCTCCAAGCACTAGTCAATGAGTCAATGATGACATGTCATTTACAATCGTTACTATAACATAATTTCTTATTCTAATATTTATTGTACTCTTCAATTCTACGTATCAAATAAAGCCTAAAACGTGACTTCCCTATTGACCACCCTCGACATTATCGTCAATAATTTCTCCTAGTGGTCCACCGTAACTCATCTGGCTCGGCCCTGGTCTATGATGCCACTTACAAAGCCATAACCGCACTATAATTCAAACCCAAACCCAGCTCCAATTTATTGACTCCTCAACTCTCTCAATACATTTTTGACACTTCAGCTTATTACCTTTTTCTGAACAAATAAGAAGGGCCAACATATTACACCTTAACCTTTTTCCATTTGTGAAAGTGAAGTGCTACTGAAGGAAAGGACAGCCAAGCCGACCTCAGTGTGTGCCAGCGGTTGAGAGAGACTAAGTGGAATATAATAAGATGATTGTCTCTCAATACATTTTTGACACTTCAGCTTATTACCTTTTTCTGAACAAATAAGAAGGGCCAACATATTACACCTTAACCTTTTTCCATTTGTGAAAGTGAAGTGCTACTGAAGGAAAGGACAGCCAAGCCGACCTCAGTGTGTGCCAGCGGTTGAGAGAGACTAAGTGGAATATAATAAGATGATTATAACAAAGAGACGTGGGGGTGGGGGTTTGGTCAGTTTGATTATTAAGACAACTTCTCATTGCACAGCCACAGAAAATTACAGACACAGTCCCCACTTTTTTTTATGAGCACATGAGCATGCTCTGTCTGGATTTTATCTTTTGAAAGTTCAGTCCTTTTCTAAGAGCATGTCACCATCTACATACAAACCAAACAGAGAAAAAATAGAAAATACAACAGAAGATTAAAATTCAGCCTTCGATTTCCATCATGGGCTTGAATCAGTTGGCCACAAATTGAGAAGGCTTTAATCTCATCGCTTATTTTTTGAATGGGATGGCTCGGATCACCACCACATGGTATAGAGCTGCAAGTGCTGCCCCAATGAACGGTCCAACCCAGAATATCCACTGCATATTATCATATCAGAGCAAGATAAGAGTGAGAACAAACTTTAGACAATCTTATCATCTCATCTGCCAGATTATTAAAAAATTTCGTCGTAGTCCCAAAATAGATAAAAGGAGGATTGTGATAAGTGAACAACGTAAAAATTTGTTAGGATATAATTGTCTAGGTATGCCCCCCTTAACTCAAATATTTCAATTGTTGAATTCAGGCAGTTGAATTTTTAGCTTACGTGATCATCCCATGCCTTGTCTTTGTTGTAGATGATTGCTGCACCAAGACTCCTGGCGGGGTTAATACCTGTACCGGTAATAGGGATGGTTGCCAAGTGCACCAAGAACACAGCAAACCCAATAGGCAAGGGGGCCAATATCTGAAAACCATTGAATTACAGCATATGAGAATCCAATTAATCAAACTTTTTCTTGATCAACAATGACATTTTTTGATTCATCAGTTCTTACAAAACGAAAAGACAATTTGATTACAGATACACAAGCAAATTCTTGTTCAATCTCAATCTACAAAGACAAGAGGAGTGCTTACAGGAACGTGCGAGTCTCTGGCGCTACGTTTGGCATCAGTAGCAGAGAAGACAGTGTAAACGAGCACAAAAGTTCCGATTATTTCAGCACCTAGGCCATCGCCCTTGGTGTAACCGTGGGCTACTACATTAGCACCACCACCCTTGGTCATGTACAGGGTCTTTCCGAATCCCTTAACCACACCAGCACCACATATGGCTCCAAGACACTGCATCACCATGTAGAACACAGCCCGGGTCAACGACAATTTCCTCCCCAAAAACAGCCCGAAAGTCACTGCCGGATTTATATGCCCCCCTGCAAAACAAGCAGTTCATTAAAATTTTGCCCTTTTCTTTGAAGAAAATAGGTTAGTAGTACTGTTAAAATTGTTCATCATAAATTTGATTGCTGAAACGATTTGGTTTACTGAATTGCCATGTTAATATCAAATGGAATTAAAACCTTATAACTGAAATTCATGAAAAATCAACTCAATTTTGAATTAGGTAATTTCTAATTTTAATGGCAAAACCTAAATTCCATATACTATCAAAGACTAAACTGCAGAGACAGAGACCATAATCCAATATATATGTTGGTTAGTATTTTCATATCTACCCCACAAACCAATCTTCAAATCTGACGACTCCCTCTTTGAGCTTTAAGACGGATCGTTACTGTTGAAGATCATAGCAAATACAAGCAAAATTTGCAAATTATATATATAGAAAAGAACTTGCCTGAAATTCCTGCAGTGCAGTAAACAAGGGCAAAGATCATGCCACCAAATGCCCAAGCAATACCTTGGATTCCAACAGTTTTGCACTTGGAATCAGACTTACTAACTCCCATCACTGTCAAAACTGTAATATAAAGGAACAAGAAAGTGGCTATGAACTCTGCTATGCCAGCTCTGTAGAACGACCACGAGGACAGCTCACCCGGCTCGAAAAGTGGCGCCGGTGGTGGTTCCTTGTAGTCCTTGTCCTGGCTTTGAGCAGCCGTGCCAATCGGCTGCCTCTCGGCGAATTTGTTGGCTCCCACTCGTACATCCTCCTCTTTGCTCTCCATTTCTTCTCTTTCTCACACTAAAACAAGCAAATTTGGGCCCCCTTTTTCTCTCTGAGCGATGATTTCACTGCTTTGTGAGGTATTCAATGCAAGCGGAAGTCGTTGATTTATATACACGCAATTGAGCTATCAGTAGGGCATAGTGACGAACATCAATCAATATAATATGACGACCACACATAACACTCTGAATTTTATTGGATTCATGAAAACGACGAGTGAGAAATTTGTCAACATTGTGATCCCATCTGGCAAAATGAGGACCTCAAATGAGTATAAGGTTCATAGATGATGATGTAGAGAGAGGGAGTAGCGGCACCGCCCACACTTTGAAAAGTGGAAGAAATGTGACAGAATGGCACGGGAAATTAACAACGGTAATATTTCATTGCAGTTACCTAACTTACATGTTCATTTCAAATTGATCCTTAATTTGATCGGACAACTTGTATTCTTATTTCAATTTTATCGCATAACTTATGTTTACCTAACTTACATGTTCGTTTCAAATTGATCCTTAATTTGATCGGACAACTTGTATTCTTATTTCAATTTTATCGCATGACTTATGTTTTCTGTTTGAGTTTAACCATTTCTGTCTATAATCTCACGAAACCAATAGAATTTGTCACTTGGCTGCCGGTGGAATATGTAATCTTAAGCCGTACAATATAAATGTAAATGTTAGAAGATTTATTATTTCTAAATGAGAACTGTGATTTGACGAATGATTTTTTAGCACCCAAAAAAGTGTTTTGCAAAAATATAATTTAGTAAAAGACATCGATAGAGACCAAAGAGCGAAAGTCGCTCAATTGCTTGCTAAATCGTGCCCATTTTCAAATTTATGCTATTTTATTACCTCATCTAGTAAACGTTGGATGATCCACAAGAATATAGCTAACCTACCCTAGCCCCTCACCTGTTGAAGTCTCTTTACCTAGGTGAAGTGTTCTTTGATATCGGTTTGTATTCGACAACATTATTTATCTACACATTTTGTAGAATCAACAAGTACTATACACTTGTTTATCATTTATTTTCATTGATTTATAATGTGTACTTGTTATAAACAACTCTGACACATGCCTATTTTGGTGGCGGTTAGAATCGAAATTGTCAAATAGAAACATAAACATAAATTGAGTGATTAAGTTTAAACAAATTGAGTTTAGAGGACCAACACAAAACAATTTTAAGTTGGACGACTTCTTGTAAAATTTCCCCATTTAAGAACTCGACAAGGTGGGTGGACTGGTGAAGTGCGACAAGATTTCCCGTACTAGTACATGTAGGTTTGGCAATGGAGAAATTGGCCACGCAATTCCATTTTAATATCACGTTTTAGCTATTTGGAAAGGAATAATTTTCTTGGACAGCCCCTGTCCAAACAGGGTCGACGTGGTGACCTCCTATTAATTAGTTGTTTGTCGATGTAGACAACCGGCCAATAGGAGGCCGTGTTTGGACAGGGGCCTGTCCATATAGCACAGCCCATTTGAAAATGTTAGAAATGCAATTTTTAATTCCAAGAATTCTATAGCAGATTTAACTCTAATTTACGTACTTTTAACTCGAACCGAAGACCAAATATTAGTATAAATATGGAAATGTTTATTTAACATTATCTGTGGAATTTATGCACCTAACGACCCAATGTAACATAAAATATAGCCGAGGCCTACGTATGCTAAAATTAAAAATAATGATAAACTACAAAGAAGATAAGTTATAGAAGTCTTGTATTAAAATTTCTGAATCTAATAAAAACATTAATTATTTAAAATAAAAAAGCTGGCCTTAACATAACTTTAATTATACTATTTCAGTAATTAACTTCTTGTTTGGAGCCATAATTTATTTTAAAGTTTAAAGAGCTGACATCAATACCTTATCCTTCCACTCATTGGCTCATTATTATATGGAAAAAATAGTAGCGTGCGTCCCTAACTCATGAGTGAAGTTGCAAGTTGACTCCTAACTCTTTTTTTTTCTTTGCAAATTTATCCAAACATTCAAATTTGCAGCACTTTGATTTAAAGTGGACGATTTTGATTTATGTTATTGTTAGAAAGGATAGCATAATGCATCTTGGACACTGTTTTATAGGTAAAAATAGGTGGGAAAAAAAAAGACAGAAGATTTTATTGAAAAATAATAATAAAAGAAAATAATAATAAACGTATGATTCTATCTTTTCTCTCTCTAGATATATCACGCCATTTTGCCCAATAGTTTTTTGACCTACTTCCTCCATTTTTCAGCGATTCATATATTTCAATTCCAAACGTCCCATTTATTTTTTGCTCCTCCTCCACCATTTATTTCATTTTATCTCCTTGAATTTAGAAGGCACGTGAGAAGCAGGTATAGAAAGTTGAGAGAAGAGAAAGTTTGTAATTACTATTATTTTTATTGATAATAATAGAATTATCATATTTTAAATTAAAATTCTTGATTTTATAATGTCAACATGGATACAAATTACGTACCTTTTTTTATCGTGAATGTCTGAATCAGCTTACACACACCTCGACTAATTTCACGGGATCCTAAATTTACTGTCGGGTACTCACCTAAATGGTCATGAGAGGACTCGATACAAATTACGTACTTGAACGAACCAAAAGAAAGGGGTTGAGAGGGCTAAAAGTTCAAAAGTTGAGAACAAATTAATCTTGAAGAAGAGACTAAGAAGCTGTTTACATAAAATTTAATAAGTTGGGAACCTCAGCTGCAATATTCTATTGTTTTAAATATATTTGTAATCATAAGGTGCTTGATGATTATCACTGCCAATGATATAATGGCATATTTCACTCTGGCACCGTTAGAAGGCTAAACAATAAAACTTTTAAAATTCGATTTTATTAATAAAATTAGTTAATTAATTGATCATTCATTTATTTATTTCAGTTCTAATTGTCACAAGCTGTTGTAAATATTGGAAGGATGAAGAAGAAATAAAAAGGAAATTCACAATAAGTATGGCAATAATAGGAACAGAATCAAAAAATTGTAACAACAAATGTGAAGGTTTCAACGTGGGATCATTGTCCTCAAACATTATTTGCCCCTCTCCGATGTTTATGAGATGCTTAAAGGTATTCCGTCAAATGGTTTGAAAGATTGTAACAAGCATTGTAAAGAACTCACCAAAGGTGAAATTCTTCCAAGACTTGAAGAACACGAAGATGGAATGAATATGAATGTAAACCAAGACTTGATTGTTTTTGAAACAAAATATGGATTGTAAGATGTTTTCAATGTTTGTAATGTATTTGTTTTGATTATTCATCACCTATTTATAGGCCTCAATCAATACATCAAGAAATGGTGACAAAACAAGATAAAAAGTTGCAACTTTTAATTCAAAACGGCTCCCAAGTTCCAAATTGAAAAACCAGCCAACGACTATTTTTTAACACTATGCGTACACATAGTATAAATCTTGCATACGCATAGTAGAAGCAAAATTTAATTCTGATTTTGCCAAAACATATCTCGTGTACGCACAAACATAAGCCTGTGGAAAACCTTGCATTTTTCAATTTCTTTTGATTCTACCAATTCCACAATTGAGCCCAACAATTAGTCCATTATCATTCCATTGATTTTGAACAAATATTCAACAATCCCTCACTTGCTCAAAATCAATACGATCACATATTCAAAAAGACGACACTTATACATAAGGATTAGATATTTTTTAATTTGAATCTAACCATTGTATAATTCAAATAAAGTAAAGTCGGAATTAGAGGTAGTGTGGAAGCTTTGAACCAATTATTCCTTATGACAATACTGGTAAGAACACACGCATAAGTATCACGTGTTCTCAAGTTCCTTAACTTGCTTCGCGCTTTTATGGCCTTGTGCTCATCTTATTCAATGAACTTTTAAGAGAGAAACTCCAACTCTCTATCGAGACGACACCACCTTAAAATTCATTTAGGTGAAGTTCTTTCAATATCTTTGTTACTTTTAGAGATACTTGTATTTTAGCATTGAACTTCATTAAGAGTATTAAACTCAACCCTCACTTCAGTAACAACCAACATTATTTAATTAGGAAAGGGTCATTGTGGATTTAAATAATGCTACAACTATCCACATATCGAATGACTTGTTGTTACCCTTTGAACCCGTGGATTACTTTTTAAGTAATGACAGGTAGGGTTGCCGTCATTGGTGGAACTTTTTAATTAAGGAGTTTTAACCCCATCCTACTCGAAGTAGACGCCACTAAATCTCTATTTAGAGGTTTAGTCAAAGGATCCGTCAAATTCTCGATTGACCTTACATAATTTAAGGAAATTGTTTCGTTTTTGATTAATTTCCTTATATAGTCATGTCTTAGACTTTCTATAATATACTTTATTGTATGCTTTTGCTAATATAGTTTGACTATCACATATGATAGGTATTGAAGAAATATTCTTCGATCCGAAAGGTATTTCATAAAAGAGATCCTTAAGCCACTCAACCTCTTTTCCGGTATCCGATAGTGCTATAAATTCAGATTCCATGATCGAGTGTGTTATGCATGTTTATTTTTTTGATTTCCAAGAAACACCACTTCCTCCTAGAGTGAACACTCAACCCGATGTGGATTTACTTTCACTCGTGCTGGATATCTAACTAGCATCGTTAAATCCTTCCAATATCGCCGAGAATTTATTATATTATAAGCCTAAGTTCTTGGTTTTTTTTAAGTATCCAAGAACTCTCCTAATGGCTCTCCAATGATCATTGCTTGGATTGCTAGTAAATCTATTAAGTTTACTAATTGCGTATGTTATATCTGATCTTGTGCATTGAACTGCATACATAAAAATTCCAATAGCACTAGCATATTCCAATTGAGCAATCGTCCTTTCATCATTCTTTACGAGTTTTGAACTTGTATTAATTGGGATACTATATTCTTTTATATTCAAGTGTTTGAACTTGTTTATCACATTCTCGATATAATGTGATTAACTTAGGTGATAACCTCCACTAGTCTTTGTGACTTTGATACCCAAAATGGTATCCACCTGTCCAAGATCCTTCGTCTTGAATGTGGAAAATAAAAATCTCTTCGTTTCTTTTATCCCGTCCATGTGATTACTTATAATTAACATGTCATCAACATACATGCATATAAATGTCACGTAATAATCACACATTTTAGAATATGAACATTTATCTAAGCTATTATGTTTAAATCCAAATAATATTATTGCGAAGTCAAACTTCTCATGTCATTTCTTAGGTGCCTGCTTCAAGCCATATAATGATTTTACTAACTTGTATACCTTATATTCATTTTCAGGTAGAATGAACCCTTCGGGTTGCTCCACATAGACCTCCTCATTTAAAAATGTCGTCTTGACATCCATTTGATGAACATGCAAGTCATATATTGAAGTCAATGCGAATAATATCCTAATTGATGTTATTCTAGCTACCGGTGCATAAGTGTCGAAATAGTCGATTCCTTCCTTTTGTCAATATCTTTTGGCTACTAATCTAGCCTTGAAGGTATTTAGAGAACCATCAACATTATATTTCCTCCTAAATACCCATTTACATTCAATAGGTTTGGATTCTATTGGTAAATCGACAATTTCCCAAGATTTATTAGACATTATCGAATCTATTTCATTTTTAATTGCATCTTTCCAAAAAATGCTATCACAAGAAGCCATAACTTCTTTATATGTTTTAGGATCGGTTTCCACTTGTAAAACAAAAGGAATTGTTCTTACAACATTCAATTCATTTCCTTCTACTAAATAAAAAGGATATAAGTTGAGAATTAATTTCATCCGGCCCCAAAGATTTCTTAACTCGAGTTCTCTTACTTCTTCGCGGTTCACTGGACTCATCAATATCTTTAGAAGACATTTCATCACGTGTTCCACTTGAACTAGGGATATTTTCAATATTTTCCCTCAATTCATTATTCGATGATAACAAATCTTCAAAGAACTCTACATTACTTGATTCGATAATCACATCGGTTTCCAAGTTTAGCAATCTATAAGATTTGCTATTATTAGCATATCCAACAAAAGCACACTTAATGTCTCTTGGACCCAATTTGTTCCAAATAAGATTTGTATTTTTGTAATAAACAAGATATCCCCACACTTTGAAGTATCCGATGTTCAATTTTCTTTCTTTCCACAATTCATAAGGAGAAACATTTATATATTTAGAAGGAATCTTATTAAGTATCCTACATGCACTTAATAAAATTTCACCCAATAAATTAAATGACAACTTAGTAGATATAAGCATGGCATTAATAATTTCTACTAAGGTCCTATTCTTTCTTTCAGTCAAACCGTTTTGTTCGGGTGTTCTAGGTGCAGAACATTGATTTATTATGTCATGTTGTTCACAATATAAATTAAATTCATTAGAAAAGTATTCACCACCTCTATCACTTCTTAGGATCTTTATTTTCTTTCCTAGATGATTTTCAACTTCATTTTTATACACCTTAAATATGTCAAAAGTTTCATATTTATGTTTCATCAAGTACACTTATGTATATCTAGAAAAATCATCAATAAAAGTAATGAAATATATATTTCCACCTCTAGTTAACATGCTATTTAATTCACATATATCTGTATGAATTAATTCCAAGATATTAGAGGTCCTTTTCACACTTTGATATGGCTTTTTAGTCAATTTTTATTCTACACATCTTTTGCATTTATGTTCATTATTTTCATCATATGAAATCAAATCACATTTTTCCATACGTATCATAGTACTTTTATCAATATATCCTAATCTAGCATGCCATAATGAAAATAGATCAACAACATAAGCGAAATTAGTTTTATTCATTTCCTTGTCAACGGTACAAAGTTTGACCATTCTTTCACTAGAATAACATTTTCCAACAAATTTTCCATTAAGGGAGAGTACAAGTTTACCGAATTCATACACACATTTGATACCCAATTTTCGTAAGAGATTACCACTTACTAAGTTCATATTCATATGTGGAACATATAGTACATTGGTAAGGGTAACGATTTTCCTGGAAGTGAAGATGATATCAACATTTCCCTTTCCAATAACCTTGGATCGAACTTTGTTGCCCATTTGAATCTCTTGGTTTTCATCCACCTCATGATATGTTTTGAATACAGTTTTGTCATATGATACATATACAGTAGTACAAGTATCATACCACCATCAAGGAACCTTTCTCTTGATTGTATTTATTTCGCTTACGGTGACCACAATTTTATCTTCTTGGATGGAGTTCACTTTGCCCTCGAAATTGTTTTGTTTTCGGTGTCTACAATCTTTTGCATAGTGTCCAGATTTTCCACACACAAAACACCCTCCTTTGGTCTTTTTCTTGGACTTGTTAAAGTTTCTCGAATGCTTCCTCTTGTTGAATTTTGTTGGCGGTTCAGATTTTTCAACAGCTTTAACTTTGGAAGTTCTCTCAAAGGAATTTTCACTCTTGTCACGCAATTTGGATTCTTCCTTGATTTGAAGATGCTTTTGCAATTATTTCAAGAAATAATCTTCGGAACTATGCATGATCTTCTTCCAGTATCCTTTCCAATCCCCTGGAAGTTTAGCAATTATGGCTTCCACTTGAAAGGTCTCCGGGATTTCAATCTTTACCGCTTTTAGTTTATTGACAATGACTTGCAATTCAGGTATTTGGGGAAGAAGAGGGATACTATCAAGGAATTTAAAGTTGAAGTATTTAGAAATTAGAAACTTCTTGGTACCTTCATCTTCCGCTTTGTACTTATTCTCCAATACTTCCCAAATTTCCTTTGCAGAAGTTGTGTTTGTGTATAAGTCATATAAATAGTCCGACAAAGCATTTAGTATGTGACCGCGGTATATCAATTCATCTTCTTGTCGTTTCTGTCTTTCAGCCTTGACTACCTCCGTCTCTCCATTTGTAGGTTCCGATAGTGGAGACAATTTTAGATCCAAAATATAGAAGATCTTCAATGCAGGAAGTAGAAATTTCAACTTGTCCTGCCACCGTGTGAAGTTTGTACCATCCAATCGATCCAACCGCACCAAGTCTTGATTCATAAGTTTGATGATTGCCATTGTAGTCTCATTCTCCATTTCAGGCAATTAAAGTTTGAGATTTTTGTAAATATTGGAGGGATGAAGAAGAAACAAAAAGGAAATTCACAATAAGTATGGCAACAATAGGAACAAAATCAAAAAATTGTAACAACAAATGTGAAGGCTTGAACGCGAGATCGCTGTCCTCAAATGTTATTTGCCTCCTCTCCGATATTTATGAGATGTTTAAGGATATTCCGAAAAATGGTTTGAATGATTGTAACAAGCATTGTAAAAACTTTCACCAAAGCACAAAGTGAAATTCTTCCAAAACTTGAAGAACACGAAGATAGAATGAATATGAATGTAAACCAGGACTTGATTGTTTTTGGAACAAAGTATGGATTGTAAGATGTTTTCAATGTTTGTAATGTATTTGTTTTGATCATTCATCACTATTTTATAGGCCTCAATCAATAAATCATGAAATGGTGTCAAAACAAGATGAAAAGTGGCAACTTTTAGGCCCTGTTTGGCACCCATTTTTATCAAAATGCATTTTTCTCTCTTCTTTTCAACCACACATTCTTTATTAAAATAATATTACACGTAAATCAAAAAAAATTTCTTATTTTTCAACCACACATTTCCCATCAATTTACTATTCAAAAATGCATTTTCACATAAAAATTCCTACCAAACACCCTCTTAATCTAAAACGGCTCCCAAATTTCAAATTGAAAAACTAGCCAACGACTTTTTTTTTAACATTATACGTACGCATAGTAGAAGCAAAATTTAATTCTGATTTTGCCAAAACACATCTTGTGTATGCACAAAAATAAGTTTGTGTGTATGCATGGACAAAAAATCAAACTTTGCATTTTTCAATTTCTTTTGATTCTACCAATTTTACAATTAAACCCAACAATTAGTTCATTATCATTCCATTGATTTTGAACAAATATTTAACACATGCTGCATCGCAGCAAATACTATTTATAGATAAATGATCGATTTCTGAAAGCAAATTCTTAAATTTTAGTCGAGCAAAAATTTAGGACACAACGTCATAAAATAGAAAAATCTCATTTTGAAATAGTCAATTCTAGCTAAATTCATAACAAACTTAATACTATAACATATTTTGTTTGTGCGACCAGATATCCATTTAAATATAGAATCAAATAATCGTGATATGGTCGTGCAACTAAGATAAGATACTTTCGAAGGTCAAAATTTTTGAAGTGACTTTTTTTTTTAATTATATAAATTCACATAAAAGTTTTATTCAATCCATTACCATTCAAAAGAAAATAAAAATCTCTTTCAATTGATTTATATTGAATTTTTTCTCATCAAAGAGGATAAAAACATACACTCCTTTTCCTTGGAATATCATTTTAATCTAAGGTTTGCCTATGAAAAATTAGTCCAAGGTACAAAAAATTGAGATTGGCTTTAATTTGTTAGTTAACCCAAAAGAATCCCAAAAATGCAATGGTTTTTCCTTTTGATGAGCCACTTAAGGCTAATTATATTCTCACAAGTTTTTTAAGTTACATCACATTTTAATTGCACTTAAAACCCTCTAGATTGGTTAGTTGTAGCATTTATGTTCTCAACTTTTTTTATCGAAATTTTATCAACAATCTTCAATTATTTAACATTTATAGTCTCTAATAATAGATCCGTCCATAAGGTAGATTTGAAGGGAGTAAAACAACTTCCTTCCCATCATATTTAAAAAAGAAAAAAAAAATACTCAAATGCGAAAAAAAAAACAAAAAAAAAAATTCTCATTTCAAAAAATGGAAATAGAATATTTTGATGGAATCATCAATAAATACGATATGTGCTAGTTTACGAAATGTTAGAAAAAATTAATAAGTAAAATTGAAAATTTTAAGAAATAAAATACAATCCACTCAAGTGATCATGTCTTTCACTGAATAAGTCAGTCTATAGAGCAATTTAAGGATCTTCTTAAAGAGAGCAACTTGAACCCACTAGTTTCCGAAGAAATAAGGGGTTTTGATGCTTCTACGGCACCTTCTGTATAGCAATTTATACAGTCCTCTCATATGGGTGGGTCCCACGATTATTTTAATCGCGGGCCTCACTCCCTCCATGTAGGATTACAGAATAATGACAAGAGTCACGAAAGTGCAAAATTGAACCAAAATATTGAAATTTGAAATTAATCATGATTTTCAACATAATTATGAGTGTTTTCACTAACAAAACGACTAAAATGTCCCTAAAAATAGTCTATATTTAAAAATAAATAAATAAATAAAAATTGAACACAAGATCATAAAATAGATAAATCTCATTTTTTTAAGAATCAATTCTAGTTAAATTCGTAACAAACTTACTATAACACGTTTTGTTCGTACAACCAACTATTCATTTCAATATAGAATCGAATAATTCTATATTGACATTGTTGTGCAAATAAGATAATGAATCATGCTACAGGTTCTGCTCCTGAGCTGAGGTGGCAATCACTTCGGCCCTTGATCATTTTCATGTGGGGGCCCCTACATACACATCCAGGGGTCGAAATTTGGCCACCTCGGCCCTGGATTGGAGCCTGAGTTCTGCAACTTTATTCTAAGATAATATATCTTCGAAGGTCACTATTTTTCAAAGTGATCTTTTTTTTTATTATTTTATAAATTCACTTAAAAGTTTTATTTAATCCATTAATATTTAAAAGAAAATAAAAATCTCTTTCAATTGATTTTATTTTTTTTTAAATTTGTTTTTCATCAAAGAATATAAAAATAAAATCCACTCGATTGTAGACATAGACACCAACTTTAATCCCTGTTTGGTCCTCATTAAATTAAATTTCATTTTTTCCCTCTTATTTTCAATCACACAATATTCCATAAAATAATATTATACGTAAATCGAAAACTTTTCCTTCTTTTTCGACCACTCATTCTTCAAAAAAAAATTATTCCACCCATTTTAATTTAAAAAAATGTGGGCCAAACTAAAGTTTAGTTTGCATTCTGACGCAATCAAATCAACGTAATCTTCAATACAAATGCATGCATTACATAACAAATTGCATAAAAGTATCACGAAAATACAAAACTCAACCAAAGTATTGAAATTTGAACTTAATCATGATTTTTAGCATAATTATGAATTTTTTTCAATCACAAAATGACTAGAATGTCCCTAAAAATCGTCTACAAAAAAAAAAATTGGACATGGGATCATAAAATAGAGAAATCTCATTTATTTTTAAGAGACAGTTTTAGTTAAATTCATAATAAACTTACCATAAAACACTTATCTTCGAAGGTCACGATTTTTCAAAGTCATCCTTATTTTTTTTTTGAAGTATATTAATTCACTTAAAAGTTTTATTCAATCCATTACCATTTAAAAGAAGGGGAAAAAAAATCTCTTTCAATTGATTTTTTTTTCTTCAAAGAAGATAAAAATAAAAGCCTTAGCTCGATCGCAGACATAGACACCAACTTTAGTGCTGATTTTAACCCAATCAAATCAACGTAGTCTTCCATACAAACACATGCGTGTACATAATAAATTACATGACAAGCGTCACGAAAGTACAAAACTCAACCAAAATATTGAAATTTGACCTTAATCATGTCTTTGAGCATAATTATGAATGTTTTCACTCACAAAATGACTAAAGGTTCCTAAAAATAGTCTATAATAAAAATTGAACGCAATTATGAATGTTTTCACTCAAACTGAAATCAAATGGTTAAAAGCCTAAAGGAAGAAAAAATTTAGAGATCCAATCTATATAGCACTTTCTAAATATCTACCTTGGATCAAAGCAAAATTTATGATTGACACACTCGACAATCTTAGTATTCTCAAATTAAAGTGCTCTTTTCGGCCGAAAATTCACTGAACTTAGGTCCATGTCTTTGATTAGTTACTGAATTTAAAAATATCGAGTTTTTATCACTGAATTTAGGTCCATATTTTCGATTGCTCACTGAAATTTAAAATGTTGAGTTTTGACCACCAAACTTTGGAATATGTCGTACGTTACTCACTAGCATATTTGTTAAATTTTGAAAAATATCAAGTTTATAATGAGTAATGTACTGCATTTTTCAAAGTTCAGTGGTCAAAACTCAATATTTTAAATTTCAGTGAGCAATCGAAGACATGGACCTAAGTTCAGTGATCAAAACTCGACATTTTAAATTTTAGTGATCAATGAAAGACATGAACCTAAGTTCAGTGACCATTGAAACAATTAACTCGAACTTTAACAACAATCAAGGATGGGAGGTAGATATGCTGGTGATGGAAGTTAAGATAAAACAAAGGGCTAAAATAAATCATGTCAACAGAAATTCAAGACCTAAATACCTTCAAACTTGAATATAATAATTAAGGTTCCTAGTTACACACCTTAAACATATTGGCAGGACAAGTCAGTTGCACACTTTCAACAAATTTGTGTCTAAATCGGACCACTTACACCGCCCTACTAGAGTGTTTTGAATAGACTCACTACAATCCCATGTATGTGCCATGTAAGACAAGATACAACAACTAAAACTCTAATAACATTTGGATTTATGGAGATACAACCAGAGAATTAACTCTAGTTTTTGGTGCTTCATCTTTGTGAGAACAACAATTTATCTTCAAATCTAACATATATATACAACACTCAAAGACACTAACAACTGGACATCAATGTTTCATCGATCAAACGCTCATAACCATTAACCCTAGATATTCAACACAGAACACCCAATTTACCCATGAATCTACACGGACGCACAGAGTCTCTTCTATGGACCAGAAGGACTCAACGTTACCACTAATCTCAACGCTCTTTCCACTAATTTCACAAAGAAACACTCACTCTCTAAACCGATTAAAGAGAAGAACCAACATCAACACAGACGTTGAAGGCGAAAGAGAAAGAGAATAGAACTCTCTAAAAACCCTCGAAAGAAAGAAGAATGAAAAGTCTCTGGCTGTTCAGTTTCATCAAAGAATATATACATCGAGATTAAGGCAACAGATCATCCAATGGACCAGAGAAACTTGCACTTTTGACTTGAGGCAAAAACCAATGTCGCACTTGCCAGATCCGTTCTTATCAGGGTTAGTAGGTGGGTTTGGGTTATCATCCGGGTTCCCTTCAGTTTTATCATTTGGGCCAAGTATCGAAACACGGGCCAAGCCCGTATCGTCATTGCCTTATTGGGTCTGAACTGGCTGAGACTTCCTCTAAAAATACTTCAGTCTGGACAGGAGAGTCCACGCCAAATACTCAGGCAGCTTTTAAGGAACTGATTATCTTATGTGGATTACACACAAAGAAAGTCCATTATTCTGGACCCTAGACGTGGGTTTTGATCCTACTAACTTGTCTGGTAAAAATGAAAATAAAAGAATATCTAGTATTTCAGCAGAACAAATTCTTTGAAAGTATTCAAAATCATATATATTTTTTACACGAAATTTTTATTTCAGCTACCTTGCACCCCACTTCACTACAGGGGATTATATTACCTCAAGCTTTCAGATGGTTTTATCTGCCAGAGTTTATTGTATTTTTATTGCTCGATTTAGTAAAAAGAAATACTAACTATGAGCCCAAGCGAAGACCACCCGTCAAGTAGGTTAAAAGAAGAAAATTAATGGAGTCAGATGGGTTCAAGTTACAGGCTTGAATCCCATCAAATTGTATAAGATAATTAGGTTAAGTAAAGTGAGGTCAAATTTAACAAATAATACATTGCCTATGTTTCGGAAACATTATTTGAAAATTAAAAGCTACTTTTCCTATCCCATCAAAGTCAAACTTTAATTTCAATCAAACATTCAAAATTACTAATTATTATTCACACATTTCGTGATATTCCTCCTAAAATGTTACTAATATTTCCTCAATAGATAAATTACCTCAGAAAATTCTCTTGTACTTTAACAACCCCACTAGCATTCCTCTCCCCCAAGATAAAGTTAAAAAGAAAAAAGCAGGAGTACAAAAGAGATTAATATATTGTCAAATGAAACATACCTTTCGTTTCCATCTGAACTCATGTGAGCATCTCTCGAAGAATGTGACTTTCCAACCATAGAAATTACAAAGGGCATCCTCCTTTCGCCAATACCCTAACCTGTAATTACGCAGTATTGAGCAAGATTATATAAAATAGTTAATAAAATTTTAACTTTTTTTTCATTTATTAATGTTTATATTGTCCACTTTAACTTATATGTCATAAGTTGTCCTTCGCAGTTTTATATCGATACCAACAATATCGCTTTTAAGATTTAAGATAGAAAGCCACTTTAAAGGATACATATCAAACAAGTGCACAAGCGGTTCACATGCTATTTGATGTTGAAATACTGCTTGAGAATATACTGTCCACCTTTGTCTAAATACTTGTCATGCATTTATACCTTGTCTAGCTTTGATAAATTGTATTAATATTCATGAAGAAAAATACACCTAAAAAAACAGACCTTTTTCTTCTTTCTGTGGGCTTTGTTTACTGCAGTTGGTTTAATTTGCCTTTGTGGGGGTAATCCTATAGAAGTCCACAGCCTCTGGTATAGAGAATCTACAGTATACTCTCTCAGATACTTGCATTTTATCTTCAATTACTCAGAGGAAGTTCAAGTAAGATTTGCTTTTACTGCCTTAGACATTTCTTGTCCTAAGCCTTTTTCCTATTCGGGCCGGGGTCCTAATTTGGCCTCCAAAATAGGAAGACTCATTCTTCGGGAGAGCTTAGCGGTGGACTCATCCTTTTCGAGAAATCAGACATTATTGGTGGGAAGTTGGGAAGAAACTTTTAAGATATGGTCTTGCCATCAGAAGTTATGTAGACTATACATAAATAAAAAGGATGAAATATTCGAGTGGAGTAGGGATTGGTCTGAGTCTCGTTTTTGGGTGTATCTTGCAGGTTTTGCTTTTTGAGATTTACTGTTTGTTATGGTGGAAAAATAGGATTATCAAGAGAAGTAATGAAGATGGTCATTACAATAGCCCAGCAAAAGAATTTTTCTACAAATTCTGTTGCAAAAAGCCATCTTCTTCAAGCACAACTGGTGCTCAAGAAATAAGTTTCTCAGAGACATTTTATCAGACGCCACAAGCTCAACAAATTCATGACAATTCACACAATAACAAGGACTTGCAGTTAAATCCCTTCGGATCAGAAGACATCATGCCAAGATTTCTCTTCACTATAGAAGAAGAAACAAGAGAAGAATTGGAATCTGAAAATGGAAGATCCAGTTCTGACATCAGCAGGGAAAAAACAAGAAGTAAAAGTTTGAGTGATTTACTTCACAATATTGCTGAAACTCCATTCTTGACTCCTGTTGCTTCACCCCCACATTTTACTCCTCCTTTAACCCCATCATCATCATCATTATCATCATCAGATAATCATATTCTAAAGGGCTGTTTTAATCCACTGCATGAATCAGAAAGTGATGCAGTGTTCAATAAATTGAGGTCTTCCCCACCTCCAAAATTGAAGTTCTTGAGGGATGCAGAAGATAAACTTCATGGGAAAAAATTCATGGAAGAAGAAGTGGGACATGGTGAAAATCACTGATTCGAAGAGGAGTATCATCCTTCAAGCGCTTCAGGTGTACTTCCTATACATACTCGTCCTCCGTCCCAATAATTAGAATCCTTATCAGATGAATGAATTAACCAGTGCAGATTTTGGTTTCACTGTTTCTTTGATTAAACATACGACCTTTCCTGGGTCTTATCATAGTTTTTTTTAGTGATCATTCGAACTGTCAAAGTCGAAAATTGCAGTTAATTGAATTGAATCGGGCGAAAAAATCGAACCGATGGCGCAATGGGGTGACCAGGTGAATATAGTATTTGATTTTAATGTCCCGATTAGGACGGGATGTGTATGGTATTTACGCTATCTCCCCGTCTCGAACCGATTACCCGTTAAAAAAATAATAATTGGGTAATTGTGCTTTCCATTCTTCTTTTACAGTTCAGTCCAAAATTCTGGCCTATTATTGATCCGCTTAGTCCAACTAACCTAGCTCAATAACCCTACATCCTACTACACAAATAGTAAACATATATGAAAATTATTTGTTAAATTTTGATTTTGCATTTGAAAATTGGGATATTGTTTGCTAAATTGGCTTACAATTGTCTTTTTGTTTTCATTGTCTTTTCTTTTTTTTCATAAATTGTTTTTTTCCAATTTGGCAGTCGGACCTATACAAAATAATTTATTTTCGCGGTTATTAACCGCCCGAATTGAGCCAAATCGAACCAACTTACGTGGTATGGTACGGTTATGGTATGTCCAAAAAATTGGTAGTTCAATGATGGTTTTAACCGAATCGACCCCTAACCGAACCATTACCCACCCTACTTTTTCTTCTTGTTTATCATCCTTTAACAAATTAAATTATTTTTTACAATAACATTCTCCACTACACATTTACACAATAAAATACTCTATACATAAACCAATAAAGTTTCTTTAAATTTTAATCACATATTCTCCAAAAAATAATTTTCAAAACTCTATGTTTTTAAATAAAAAAAAAAAGGTTGAACCCCAATCTTGAGGGCCCCCAGTGTCCCGCCCCTCCCCTAGAGCTTTTTGAGGAGGTAAATCGAGGGATGTACCCCAACAGGCAAGGGAACAAGAGTTGCATGTACACTGCGCCTACAAGGAGTCTAATTACATGTCTCATGAATCGAACCTCCACACTGCGACTGCCAGTAAGGCTTGAGATAACCTCACTCCTATCATTTGCACCACTGGGTTATGCCCTTACAAAGCTCTAAGAGATGGGCGATGGAGACCTTCAAAGTCAGGGTTCAATCTTTCTCTTATAATGAGAAACAAACAGTTTATTGTGTGTATTATTTTCATTTACTTCTTTTCCACCAACGATTTTTATGAATTATTGGTTGGGATTGTACTCATGAATTATTGGTTGGGATTGTACTAAATTATATACTCAAAGAACAAACAAAAACTAGAAATCAACAATAAGGAAATGCTAGATTCTATAAATGTTAAAAACAACATAAATTCATTGCTATTAAAATAGCATAACTGTCAACATTAACGATTTTCTGTCCAACCCGTCGTTTCTTTTGCATCACATCAGTTCCTTTTTGTACCTCATATTTCGGTTCAAGAATCAAGAAACGTTGTGAATTTATTCTATTCTTGATTCTCAATTTAAGATCTTAATTTTTTCTAGATCCATATTGTAATCTCCAATTTCGATTCAGGAGTTCGATTTCAGTTAAAATATTCATTCTTAAATCACATGAAATTGAGTACAAACCAGCACGACTTAATTTTGAAGTAGCGATAGTCACGCCTACATCGAGCACGGCTTGTTGGCATGACATGTTCTGGGCTGTAGAGATGTTATTTTTCCCAAAACACAAAACGCTTGTTGATCAGTTCAGTAGACTGCGAACCTCTACTGTAAAGTCTTATATGGCTCGACTACAGAATCTGGCTAATACATTTTGACAAAGGAAAAGTTTATTGTACAATTGAGGATCTGACTGAGATTGATGTGGAGAGATTATCTAAAGGTGGGTGAGGACAAGTAAAGATTTGTTTTATTCATTCTCTGTCTCCTGGATGCTCAATGTTCTTGTCCTTTTTTTTTTTTTTTTAATTAATCTATAATGTTATTTTAATGGATGATATATGATTTTGCTCTCAACATGCCATTTATTTAGCATTCGTTTGATTAAAATTTATGAATGATCAAATTTTTATTTTTAACCAGATTTCAATGAATCTATAAGTACTATTTATTTATTTATTATTCATTTCTATTTTTATAAGTTATACGTTTATAAATTCTCTTAATGGAGACTCAAATTTTATTGTTATTATAGCTGTAACTTTTTATATAAATTTTGATTTTTTTACTTTAAAGATGTTATTCGACAAATTTATATATAATTTTAACACTAAAGTGAAACCAACTCAGCCACCTCAAATTCAATATACTTCTATTAAGAGTAAAAATATAATTAATTAAAGGTGGAAACATCAATAAACAAATAAAGGCCCTATTTACTATTCTTATCAAAAATTAATCTTTTAAAATAGAACATCAATATTTAATCAAGGTTTCAAAGTACAACGAGTTCAATCTAACAAAATTGATCCATCTAAAATCAAACGAGTAATTAGATTTCAAGATTGATGTATTAGAGGATTTTTCATCTTCGAACACGACATAAATAAATCTAATGGGTATATAAAAAAATTTAATAAATATAAAAAAGTTTAAGCTACATTTCTTAATAACTTTTAAGATATTACATTTTAATGGACTCACTAGTTTTTCACAAGAATATATATACACACACAGTATAAAAGTAAAAATGGATTTACGTTGTGGGTAGGCTTTTTCATTAACCCGTGTCATTACGTTGTGTGGGTAGGCTCCCATTGATTAAACTTTTTTGCAGTATCATTTATCTCTTGAGTAGGGAATTCATGTGCTCGTAAGAATTTTAAAACGTGTTCGAATTGCTCGTATGAATTTAATGAAATCTAAATATTATATTAAGATTTGAGGGATTTATTGAAAATGTCAACTTTATTAATAGTAGTATTCTAGAGCCTAATATATTGGTTATAATTTTGATATTTATTTTATATGAGGATTATTCTTTAACAGTTGTAAATGAAATCGTCAAGTTGAAAAATAGATATAAATGGGATGGCTGAGTTAAAACAAATTGAAGTTAGATGAACATAAAAAAATTGTAAGCTAGGTGACCTTTTATGGTTGATCCAGGAATTTATTTAAGGAGGTTAAACAATGATGACCAGGCATGTTACTGGTGCTAGCATGTCGAAGATGTCATGTGACATATTTTCTTTTTTCTACAGCCTAACACGTTGGTATCAATCAATAATTCACCACTGCAACAATAATTCAAAATTTCAACAAAAAGCAGCAAAGCAACAATATTCAAAAATAAGCCGATAGGACGACAAATTTTAGTTAATAAGCCAACAAGGCAACAACAACCCAACAATTCTACTACAATATACTATTATCAAGCCAAGAAAATTATATCCAACTAGGGTGGTATGAAATTGAAGGTACCAAGAAGGATAATTTATGTTTGTGAGTTTGAGTGAAGCTTGAAAAGAGATATTTGTGGAGATAAAAAAACGAATACTTAGGTGGAGAATATAGATTTGGGCTGAGAGAAGCGGGTATATGGCCAGAAGAAAGGGAACCAGAGTACGTGGTTTGATCAATCATGTTTTATTTTAAAAGGTCAATCTTATTAACACGATTAGCTCAAATCGTATATGTTGATTTATAATTTTATATTTATTCGGCATGACATTTGTCCCTTGAAACTAATTAGAAGTAGGAAGACTCCTAGCCCATGAGAATTTCATATTTTTAAATGCATTTCAGTTTGATAGAATTTATATCTAAGTAGTTCTAATTGTAATACACGTTTGCGATAATTTGTAACATACCTCACATTTGATTCCTTGCAACAACAAATTAAATGGTTAAAACTAATCTTATATACTATAATTTCATTAAAAAAAATGTCAATTGTATGGAACTTAAATTATTGTGTTATTGCTTCGAATTAATCACTCTGTTCACTTTGAAGTTGTGTCAACTAAGAGCCATTGAAGTCCAATGTTATTAGGTATATGCAGACCTAGGGTTGGCAATGGGCCGAGCAATGCCACGAGCTCGGCTAGTGCTCGTGGCGAGCCAAGCTCGTGGCTCGTCCGAGCTCGTGAGCCAATAAAGAATAGAGTTTTAAAAATAAAAAGTGTTAAAAAATACAAATAATTTAACGAAAACAAATTTTTATTTTTTTTATTTATATCATATTTTAATTTGTAATACTTTTTATAAGGTATAAAATATTTATATAATGAAAATGAATTATTTTTTCAAATACATTTACAAAAAATATATTTTTTGATTTCTTTTTAAAGTTAATAAAGAATAGAGTTTTAAAAATAAAAAATGTTAAAAAATACAAATAATTTAACGAGAACAAGTTTTTATTTTTTTTTATTTATATCATATTGTAATTTGTAATACTTTTTATAAAGTATAAAATATTTATATAATGAAAACGAATTATTTTTTGAAATACATTTACAAAAAATATATTTTTTTGATTTCTTTTTAAAGTTAATAAAATGTAAACCCTCCTCCTTTATCCAGGTTTGGGACCGACTACATCAATTTTAAGTAGGCGGAGTTAAAAATTGTACACGAACAACTTGTTGTAACGTGTACAATTTTTTAAAGAAAATTAAATTTAACGATTAAAAAATAAAAAAAATTTGATTAATATAATTAAATCAAATATCACTTACCTGACGACATGCAATTTCAGCGTATTTATCTTGTAGTCTAAAATGAGCGTCCTGCCAATCCTTCACACACATTAACGCTTCCAAAACATCTTCTTTCAGTCGGCTCCTGACATCAGTCAAAACCTTTTTACCTGCATTAAAAGCAGACTCCGAAGCAACAGTGCTAACCGACGGTGTCAATAGATCTTTCGCAATAGCAGAAACAATTGGCCAACATCTTTCATACTTTTGCCAGAATTCAATTACTTCTTCTGAAGTTTTTTAATTGTTCTGTCTGTTGGCATATTATGATTGAAATAATGAATTAATTCGGCAGGCATCGCATTTTGAGTTTCGGCCGATGTTTGATGAGATGCAGATGTAAACGATATGGCACTAAATGAACACATTGCAGTTGCATCATATCTAAATGTATTAATGCCCTGAAATAAATTCATTATTTCCGCTGCATCTTCTTCAATTTCAGCAGAAGGAGTAGGTGCAGCAGAGGGTACCTGACTAACATTTGCACCCATTCTTTCTGCATATAAATCATACATTCCACATAATGTTTGCTCTAAATTCTTATAGGTGATACGTGTATCAAGTATTAAAACTTTATTGATTTGATCAATTACGTATTTAGTTCCCGAAATATTATATCGGGGGTCCATTGCGCATGCTAAAGGAAATAATATAGGCAGTTCTTCCCAATATTTTCTAAACTTTAATTCCATAACAATTAAAATTTCATTAAAAGCAGGATCATTTTTATATTTATGGAATGTTCTTACAATATATAAAGGCGTTCAAGTATCATACAACTTGTGGGATAATAAACGCTGGATAAAATCTTTGTGGTCTCATAAAAAGATGTCAAAAATCGTTTAACTTTCAAAACTAAAATCCAATCGGATTCATTTAACATACCATTATCATCACTTCTAACATGTCTATTATTATAAAAGTCAGTTATTAAATTTTCGAAACCTTCACATGATTTTAATAGCAAGTATGTAGAGTTTCATCTATGACCTACGTCGCTAACAAATGTTTTAGCAGTCATCACCCCTAATTCGGCACAAAAATCTTCAAATGCTTGTTTTCTACCAGGAGAGATCGTAGTATAAACTAATGCATTCATAATCCTTTGAAGTTCATCATTTATATGTTTTAAACCATCTTGCACAATTAAATTCAAGATATGACACATACAATGAATATGAAACAAATACCTACCAAAATTAGGTTGAAGTGTCATACACAATTTATCGACGACTACCTTATTAACGCTAGCATTATCAAAAGTAAAAGATCGAATTTTACTCTCACAATGATATTCTCTAACAATACTGATAATAGCATTATATATATTATTAGAATTGTGAGGAAATTCAATAATTCTAAAGGCAATAATTTTCTTATGCATGCACCAAAGTGGTTCTATATAATGTGCGGTTGCAGTTATATATGCTCTTTTATTAACCCCTTCCCATATATCAGAAGTTAAGGATATAACACCCCCATATTGTTGCAAATTCATAATTAATTGTTGTTTTAAATTATTGAAATAATTTATTGTATCGGCACGAAGAGTGTTTCGACTTACCCCAACGTACCTCGATTGTAGATATTCTTTCACGAACGAGACGAAGTGTTGGTTGTCTGCAATAGTCAGAAGCAACTCAGTGGCGGCAACAAATTTCACCATTCCAGTTCGAGTCTCGTCCTCCGAATACACCCACGTGGATAGGGGTGAAGTTGTAGAACCGACGCCTGGACTGCCAAATTGTAATTGTGTTTGACCAATTGGAAGAAATTCATGTCTGGCTGCACATGATTTGTAGTGGCGGTTGAGATGAGTGGTACCAATTCCTTTTTGCCATGTCAATCTTTGTTGGCAGTATTTACATACTGCTTTAGATTCTGCAAGGCCATCAACGACTTTTCCCGTTGTAATCAACTTAAAGTAATCTCAACATTTTGCTTGTTTTTTGGCCTTTCACTTTCCCCTCGCATCTGGGATATTTAATTGCTGATCTTCATCTTCATGTTCCGTTTCGGGAACGTTAATATCATCCAAATCAATTGGAATGTGGCTTTCCTGACCGTGAATGTGAACATTTTCAGGTATCGGTATGTCATTTAGACCGACAAATTCATTTGGAAATTGACTTTGTGGCGTACTAGGCGATTCTCCATGATGTGGCAATGGCTCACATCCTGTATCGAACAAGCTCTCAACAAATTAACGTTGATCCATTTCTGTTATTGTTTATGATGAAATCTTGACTAGATGAATATAAATGTAGTGAGATTGTGAGAATTGAGAATTGGATGAATTGAAATTGTAACTAATAAACTGAAAAAATTGAATTGATATTGTATATTTTGCAACACAAGAGAGTAAAAATTCGATAATTGATATAATAAAAGAGAGTTGAGAGAGTTGTAATCTTGGAAGAGTAATTGATATGAAAAAAATTTGGGGGAAGAAGGTATTTATAGTAAAAAAAATGGGGGGGGTTTATGTCCCTTAAGGTTTTTTCTTTGTAAATCCATTAATAGGGATTAAGATAAGCTATTTACTATTATCTTTAGTTCGTTTATAAACCAACATCTTTTTGTTATTTGCTTATATAATGATAATTATAAAGAAAGAACGGATGAAACTAAGAAAAAACTCAACATGAAATTCGTAATATTTAGTAGTTTTGTATCTTCCTCATTGTGTTTCATGCGTTGGTATACATATGCTCAACTCATTTGGCCACTACAAGAACTAAGCCCCAGTTTTTCAGAATAGATTTTATAAAAAAAAAAATTATTTATTTAGGGAATGTATGATTAAAAAATAAGAAAAAATTATGAACTTATACGTATAATATTTTATTGGGAGAATGCGTAGTTTTAAAATTTCAAGAAAGATAAATTTTAAAGAGTGCAAGGGGCTAAATGTGTAATTATCAAATATATAGGGTTAAATCTACACAGTCAAACTGGATAAGTAGCCACCTTAGCTTACTAATTGATGGAACTGTGTGGATTCTGACCGTAATTTCTAGTTTTTAGATATCATGACTAGGAGTTGAATATATAGCTTCTAGAGTTCTATTATTATATTTCAAACTATACATTTGTCAATAGAGGGTGTTTTGAAATTTTTTATAAAAATGAATAATGGGGTAATATTTATGATTTTACGAAATGTAAAAATAAAAAATTGATTTTATAAACACTAACCATATGTACACAGTTTGTCTTGATCTTAACTAAATCTTTTGTTAAAAAAAAATTTATTATTTAAAAATTATGTAGTTAAAAAAATATTTCTTAACCTAGGCACATTCTTCTCCTCCAACTTTAGTATTGAGAACATGTTCAATATATTGGATTTAACATAATTGATGGACAAACATTATAATCGTGCTATCATTATTTGTGTGAAATAAATAAATTCTTTCATGTGTACATTATTTTTACATTATGATCAAATCGTTATGTTTTATGAAGTTACATGAGCAACATATAGTTGGAGATAAGTTTCACGTCCTAATTAGTTAGGAAACTTTGTTACGTTAATTAGATCGTCCACGTGTCTTAATCGTGCAGGACCTTCGCTCACGTGTGCGCGGGTGAGTCCGACATCTGTTGGCAACATTTTTTGGGGATAACACTATTTATTTGTTCACTATTCATTTCTATCTATTTTTATAGGTTATACATTTATAAATTCTCCTAATGGAGACTCAAATTTTATTTATTATTATTGCTGTAACTTTTTATATAAGTTTTGATTTTTTACTTTAAAGATGTTATTTGACAAACTTATATAATTTAACACTCAAGTGGAACGAACTCAGCCACCTCAAATTCAATATACTTCTATAAGGAGTAAAAATATAATTAATTAAAGGTGGAAACATCAATAAACAAATAAAGGCCCTATTAACTATTCTTATCAAAAATTAATATTTTAAGATGGAACATCAATATTTAATCAAGGTTTCAAAGTCCAACGAGTTCAATCTAACAAAATTGATCCATCTAAAATCAAACAAGTAATTAGATTTCAAGATTGATGTATTAGAAGATTTTTCATCATCGAACACGACATAAATAAATCTAACGGGTATATAAAAAAATTAATAAATATAAAAAAGTTTAAGCTACATTTCTTAATAACTTTTAAGATATTACTTTTTAATGGACTCACTAGTTTCTTACAAGAATATATATACACACAGAGTATAAAAGTAAAAATGGATTTACGTTGTGTGGGTAGGCTTTTTCATTAACCCGTGACATTGTCTCATGCGTAAACCGAAAGATGCTCCCATTGGTTAAACTTTTTTGCAATATCATTCATGTCATGTATGGGGAATTCATGTGCTCGTCTGAATTTAAAATGTGTTCAAATTTCTCGTGTGAATTTAATGAATTCTAATATCATATTAAAATTTGAGGGTTTTTTTTTTAAAAATGTCAACTTTATTAATAGCAGTGTTCTAAATCTTAATATATTGGTTATAATTTTGATATTTGTTTTATATGAGATTTATTCTTTAATAGTTATAAATGAAATCATCAAGTTGAAAAATAAATCTAAGTTGGATGGACAAGTTAATACAAATTGAAGTTAGATGAACATAAAAAAATTGTAAGCTAGGTGACCTTTAAGGTGGATCCAGGAATTTAGTTTAGGGGGTTGAAACAATGATGACCTGACATGTTACCTGTGCTAGCATGTCGAACATGTCATGTGACATTTTATTTTTTTCAACAGCTTAACACATTGGCATCAACAATAGTTCAACATTTCAACAATAATTCAAAATTCAAACAAAAAGCACCGAGGCAACAGTATTCAAAAATAAGCCGATAAGACAACAAAATTCAGTTAATAAGCCAACATGACAACAACAACCCAACAATTCTACTACAGTATACCATTATCAAAGCCAAGAAAATTATATCCAACTAGGGTGGTATGACATTGAAGGTACCAAGAAGGATAATTTATGTTTTGAGTTTGAGTGAAGCTTGAAAAGAGATATTAGTGGAGATAAAAGACGAACAATTAGGTGGAGAATATAGATTTGGGCTGAGAGAAGCGGGTATATGGCCAGAAGAAAGGGAACCAGAGTACGTGGTTTGATCAATCATGTTCTATTTTAAAAAGTCAATTTTATTAACATGATTAGCTCAAACCGTATATTTTGATTTATAATTTTATATTTATTCGGCTTGATATTTGTCCCTTGAAACTAATTAGAAGTAGGTAGACTTCTAGCCCATGAGAATTTCATGTTTTTGAATGCATTTCAGTTTGATAGAATCTATAACAAAGTGGTTTAAATTGTAATACACGTTTTGCGATAATTTGTAACACACCTTACATTTGATTCATAGCAACAACAAATTAAATAGTCAAAACTAATCTTATATACTATAATTTCATTAAGAAAAAAAAATGTCAATAGTATGGAACTTAAATTATTGTGTTATTGCTTCGAATTAATCACTCTGTTCAAGTTGAAGTTGTGTCAATTGAGAGCCATTGAAGTCCAATGTTAGTAGGTATATGGAGACCCATATATTTGGTCAACTCTTCAAATTTGACCAAAATTAGACGATAACAGTTTAATATTAATGTTATCTTTAAAATTAAATATTTTTCACTATTTATTTAAAACTTTAAAGTGTTAAAGATTGCTTGAAAAGGGAAAGAAATTAGTATGACGTAAATCAAATGGTCATTCACAATGTTTGGCTTGATCTCAAGGATGGGAGATAGAAACGACTTCTAGAGAAGAAACTATAGAAAACAAGTGAATTCAAAGTGCAATTTGTAAGATTTAATGGTTTTATATCTTCTACATTCTATTTCACAAGTTTTAGGTCAAATTTTATGTCCCCTAAGGTTTTTTCTTTGTAAATCCATTGGTAGGGATTAGGATAAGCTATCTGCTATCATCTTTAGTTCGTTTATAAACCAACCTCTTTTGTTATTTGCTTATATAATGATAATGATAATTATAAACAAGGAACGAATGAAACTAAGAAAAAAACTCAAAATGAAATTCGTAATATTTAGTAGTTTTGTATCTTCCCCATTGTGTTTCATGCGTTGGTATACATATGCTCAACTCATTTGGCCACTACAAGAACTAAGCCCCAATTTTTCAGAATAGATTTTATAAAAAAAAAAATTTTTTTTTTTTTAGGGAATGTATGATTAAAAAATAAGAAAAAATTATGAACTTACACGTAGAGGTGGGCGCGGGTCGGTTCGCTAAAGAGAATCGAATCGAATCAAAATTTTCGGGTATTTAGTAAATGAAACCGTCGGGTCCAAATATAATTATGGAACCATTCGGGTTCCGTTCGGTTCTTAAATTTTTTTAACATTTATAACAACATTATATAAATACAACTAGTGACACATTCAATGGTTTTGGAATGTCAGAGACTAGTAGACTACCTTATTCAAATGATCGTTACGGTCAAAGTTTCGGTTGACGAAGGTCATAACTTCGATCGGAAGTCACGACGTCTGTTGACGATTGTATAGGTTTTGAAATGTCAGCGAGGCTGCGAGAGTGAGTTCGAGAGTCGAGACAACGTTATGCACTTTAGTGTAGGTGTTTAAGGTTATTTAGTAGATTGGATCTTGTTGGGCTAAGAAATAAAACAATAAAATAGGTAATTGGGCCAAAAATTAAAAAATTAGAAATGAAACAAATTATTGAGCCAAAAATTTGGATTTAGAAATTGTTAATTTGTTAATTTGTTTAGAAAAAATTAAAATTAAAATAATTTGATTTACTCAATATAAAAAAAAAATTAGAAAGATTCGGTTCTTGGTTTAGAACAAAGAACCGAATCGTATCCGTCGGTTCTCAATTCAGATACACATTCGGGCATTTAATTTGACAAGAACCGTCGAGTTCGGTCGGTTCGATTCGAGAGATTTGTCCAACCCTACTTACACGTATAATATTTTATTGGGAGACTGCGTAATTTTAGAATTTCAAGAAATATAAATTTTAAAGAGTGTAAGAGGCTAAATGCGTAATTATCAAAGATATAGGGTTAAACCTACACAATCAAATTGGTTGACTAGCCACCTAAGCTTACTAATTGCTGGAACTGTGTGGATTCTGACCGTAATTTCTAGTTTTTAGATATCATGACTAGGAGTTGAATATATAGCTTCTAGAGTTCTATTATTATATTTCAAACCATACATTTGTCAATAGAGGGTGTTTGGAAAATTTTTATAAATATGAATAATGGGGTAATATTTATGATTTTACAAAATGTATAAATAAAAAATTGATTTTATAAACACTAACCATATGTACACAGTTTGTCTCGATATTATCTAAATCTTTTGTTAAAAAAAATATTTATAATTTAAAAATTATCTAGTTAAAAAAATATTTCTTAACCTAGTCACATTCTTCTCCCACTTTAGTATTGATGACATGTTCAATATATTGGATTTAACATAATTGATAGACAAACATCATAATTGTGCTATCATTATTTGTGTGAAATAAATAAATTCTTTCGTGTGTACATTATTTTTACATTATGATCATAACGTTATGTTTTATGAAGTTACATGAGCAACACATAGTTGGAGGTAAGTTTCACGTCCTAATTAGTTAATAAACTGTGCTACGTTAATCTTAGAAGAATTTATACAACAAATCAAGCATTACGGCTTTTTTCAAGAAGTTAACTGGAAAAAAAAATAGAACAAAATGGTTTGGAATTGCTATATGTCCTGAGCAAACAAGAAAATGTAGATTGCATCTGTCTTATAGATAACTCAATTCGATCCATTTTTTACACCTTTAAACATAAAAATAGTTACAATTTCAAACTATACATACTGCAACAATAAAAATAGCGTACAACTAAAACCCACTGTAGTTCATAAATTTTGTCTCAAATCATTAAATTGAATTTTTAATTCCTAGTATTTTATTCCCACGTTATTTCCTGTTAGTTTGGGGTAAGAAATTGATGGTGTGAAACTATAAAATAAATATTTCTAGAAGGAAAGCGTCACGGCACATAAATTAAGAATACTAAGCTACATAAAATACAACCAATTCACACACCAACTCACTTTACTCAACGCTGCTTACTTGATAAGTGTATTGCTTTTATGAAATTTGTATCATTAGTCCTCAACCTTCACTAAGTAGTAAGATAGTTCTTAATAAGGTATATTAATACCCGTCTTTTCATTTTATTTATACAATCAGTCTTTGCCCTTGATGATGAACAGAAAAACATCATGCATTCTTAGTTTTAAGTTTTCTAAACCGTGCCATTTTGGTTCCTCTCCACATTCTTATCGGACAATCCATGAATTTACCTATAATTTTTTTTTTTAACTTATATTTCGATGTAGAAAGATATCCTTATTTCTTCACCGTGGATTCTCGTATTAAACTCAAGTGAAGATCGATACTCAAAGGCTTGATGAACGGTCAAAATAAGTAAAAGCCTAGACTCTCCAGTCGGCTTAAAGTGAGGTTGACTTAAGCAAACTAGAAGGTTACGATGCATGTTTTCCTCTTTCAATTTCTAACCTTTCAAATATATCTTTTGCTTGAGTTTGATTTCTTACCAATTTGAGCCACAGTGTAGAATGTGTTTTGAAATAGTAGATTAATTGAGAATATATTGTTAAAATATAAGAAACAATTTTGAATTTGCGTGTAATATTATTTTATTGAAGAATTGTGTGTTTGAAAAAAAAATGTATTTTAAAGATAATAGAGATGAAACAAGGGCGAATTTTTTAGCCAGTGCCCACTCCTATTCTCTAAGTCACCCACACCCGTGGAATCTTTGCTCCAAAAAGTGAAGTCCCACCTTCAACTAAAATTAAAAAAGTGTTGATGCTTAAGTGGACGCTAAGATTATAATTGTCTAAATCTATTTTAAATTGTAGCATGATTCTCATGAAAATATGACTCGCTTTAAATTTTTGAACAACGATGCGAATTTTCTGCAAAATCTAGATTAATAGAATACGAGGATCAAGATCCATGTGATAATTTAATGTAGATTTAGATAATTTTTATAATTGAAGATCGATTAGTGAACAATTTCCTTACACTATAAAAATTGGCGATCAACTTGCTATTAGAGCAACAAGTTAGGGACCAGTACTTTTCAACATGGGTGCCGAGTCACGTTTGGTCAGTTCATACTTGGGAGGCAAGAAAAATCTAGAAATATGGAAGATTCATTGTGCTTGACTCGCTGTGGCTCGCCAATGACGACTCACGAACTCAGCAACACGGTCACACTTACGTTTTCAGTGACGGACGCAATCACGGATTACCGTACCACTTGATCTATATGATCCTTTTCCAGCAAGAAATATGCCGTGTGTTACGTCACTGCGAAAGGTCAACTAAAAAAAGTCAAAGCAAACAACTTCCAAAGCATATCTTCACACCTATATATATGTGTATATCACCCTTGAGTCTTTTTCTCATTATATAATCCTATTCATACACACACATATACACATAGTCAGTTGTTCTTGTAAAAAGATATCATGGCGTTAGATTTAAAAATTATGACGAAGAGGGGTAGAGAAGAAGGAGCAGATCAGAACATGAAAAGCATGGCGAATTGCTTGATGTTACTCTCCAATGGCGGCGGCACGTTTTATTCAGCCGTTGACAGCTCTGCTGCCCGTGTTTTCGAGTGCAAGACATGTAACAGGCAGTTCCCGTCGTTCCAGGCGCTCGGCGGCCACCGGGCCAGTCACAAGAAGCTGAGACTTATGGGAGAACAACATTCCGGCGAGTTGAGGACATCACCAGAGAAGCCTAAAACGCACGAGTGCCCTGTTTGTGGGATGGAATTCGCAATTGGACAAGCTCTTGGAGGGCACATGAGGAAGCACAGAACGGTGGCCGTTAATGAAAATCACCAGCCGCCGACGGCGGAGCCCGCCTTGTCTTTGGCTCCTTCATATCCTCCACATCCAATTGTGAAGAGATCGAATGGCAGGAGGGTTTTCTGTTTGGATTTGAACTTGACTCCTCTGGAGAACAAGTTTCTTCTCTTCGGGAAAATGGTTCCTACCATTGACTGTTGACGGAAAACTTGAGAGTTGCACATAATTCAATGTATATTTCCATTAACATTAGAGTCAGTTATTCATGAATCTGTTTTGTTCAATGCTATATATATATATATATTAGAAGTTTTGGTGCAATTATAATCTCTTCTATGCAATGCAAGAAAATATGGCTGCTATAGAATGTCTCTTTAAACAGTCCGTAGCATGAGATACAATTAATTATAATTCATTAAGAGCGTAGTAAGGTTGGGCTTATTGGATATTGGCATTAAATTAAGTCCATGCTTGATATACTAGAGAAAGTCGAGGAATAGAGATGTGTGAAATGTTTGTCCATTAATGTTGGGTTCTATCTAGAATAAGAAAGAAAGAACTCTGAGACGTTCATCTATTAGAATTTTTCATCGTTTAATTTTGATCTTAACAAAATAAACTTTTTAATGTGCTACTTCAAAACTCAATATGATATCAGAGCTCAAAGAAAATCATCCAAAACTTAAATGAACAATTGAATTCAAGATTTGTGTTTTCATACGAGCCCCCACTAGAGGTCATGTAAAGGTTATATTTAAAAATAATAATTACTTAGCATACTCTCCTTTTAATAAAATTAATAATATCAAACTCCAAATACGAAATACTATCTTAATTAAAGATGGGATAGTAGCAAATAAAGAAGGTACAATATCACTTTTCCAGAACGAGTAACTTATCTTTAGCTATGAACCATTGAAGAAAGCCTTTTAGAGGCATTGAAAGTTCCAAATATGCCAAAGTTACGGAAATTACCCGAGTTGCAAGTAATCATCTCTAGCGCCAATGGAGACTTTGAATAATATTACTCCAAAAAACGAAAAAAAATGTTATCGGAAACACAGATTGATAGACCCTAAAAATGTTAGTGAGACTCTTATTCTATCAGAATATTAAATGTTAAGAAGGGTTACGTAATTATTCTATCAGAGCAAGTTGACATGTTACTTTAGTTTGATCACCCAAGTCAATAATCATTATAAACATGTCCTCTTCGCATTTAAGGAAGCTTTATCTGAGAAGCAAAACTCCGTACCTTTGCGACCAGAAGAGTAACATGATGGGGTAAAGTCTTTTTCAAGTTGGCTACTTCTTAATTGGAAAAATAGCACCCAAATTGTGCGGTGGCAAAAACTTTATATATGCAATAAAAAAATTTATGAGATCTTAATATCGTGACAATTTTAAAGACTAATCACGTCGCATCTTTATTTATTATTATATTTTTTTTTATATTCGTAGCTATTGTCATAATTAACAAGATTGAAATTTTACAAGAAAGACTTCGAATTAGGAGTAAGATGAATCTACCCCTAATTGAGACGGTGAACAAATATATTAACAAAATGTTCGAGAAAACTATGTAGAAAGATATTAACAAAATGACTCTCCACAACTTTGAGAATGAGTGCTCTCATATTTTTTTATTAGGAAAGGGCAACTGAGACTGTCTCTTAAGAGCACAAGACTATAAAATTATGTCGAGATGCATAATGGTAATGTTGATTCTACGTAAATATAGTGTTTCTCCCACCTATAATAGTGTAGCAAGCTCGTAAACTTGTAGGTTTATGTGAGACCATGCTCAATTATCTTTTAGCATAGTTATGTTAGGCTCTTCTACGTATTAACTGTTTTGTAAATGTCATTTTATACAATCACACTTGAGTTGGTGCATTTTTCATGGTTGGACGATGGTGGTATTGTGCATGTGATCATTTTTGTATTACGATCCAACTAATCAATAAAATAATCAATTTTGCGTGTGCATCACCTCTCGATATTTTAATTCACTTCATTGACATACGTATGAATAGAGCAGTGTTCTTGAATTTAAGGTCTTGAAAACCTTAAAGAATTTGATTCCCATTAGGATTCAAAAACTAGGGTTCAAAAGACATCTATATATCAATCCATAATTACAACCTTGAGTTTTTATCTTTCAAAATCTAAGAGACAGAGTAAAATCACATATATATAGAGTACATGATGACTTTGTACTATTTGTTGGTCGAGCTTGTATTCCGAATTTGAATAATGTTTCGATCTAATTAGACATAAGGTGGCATGCTTTACTAATATGGAATATAGCCATACCTCTGGTTAAAAGTGCAATAGAAGAAAACTTATTGTGTCTATGGACGGGAACGACAATGTAAAAGGGCCATACTTTACTTTCGAACTTGCTACTTGAAAGAGAGATAGAGTAAATTTATTATAAGATTCCTCAAGTTCGGTAAGTCCATAGCTCCTTCACAATCAAAATCCCCCAATAAATTCTTTTATTTTCGGATAAAAAGATGACATTTTCACTCTGAAGCTATCTCTATTAACAGTACACATTTACACATGAGTCTCATGTTGCTGAAGTTACTCGTTGATATTAGAACTTGGAGCCCGAGAAGACTCTATATTTTCACTATTTTTAAAAGCATTTCATGTTTATCATAATTTTGTAACAAACCCATTGACAATTTGGTTCATTGTAACAACAAATTACGTACTAAAACTTTAAGTAGGTGGAGGGAGATAATGGTTGATTACAAAATTAATTACATTTCGTATTACAGTGTATGTCACCAAGTGCTTAGCATAAGTTAAACATCAGTGTTTACCTATTATTTTATTCTTATTTTTTTAGAGGACAATATTATGAACTTAAACAATGGAATTATTGCATTTATTTGGGGTTTACCTATTATTTTATTCTTATTTTTTTAGAGGACAATATTATGAACTTAAACAATGGAATTATTGCATTGATTTTTGGGTGGGGGGGGGGGGGGTCATTAATTGAGATTACGATGGATTTTAAAAGTCATTTTAAATTTAGGCGCCTTCATTTGAGATTTTATTGGATTTTAATGAAATCCATTACAATTTATATGTCCCCAATTGAGATTTTAATGAAATCTTTTAAAATTTACGTATTCTCAATAATTAATGGATTTATAAAGATTTCATTAATAGAAGGATTTTAAAAGATTTGGTCCATTTGGATATTTCAAGCCTAAAAATACATATAAGCAAAGTTTTTTGAAATTTCACCATATTTGATGAGATTCTTATGGTATTTGTAAGAATCTATTAAAATCCACAAAATTCATTAAAATTTATAATCTATTAAAATTTTAGTTGAGAACACCCTCATTAATCACATTGATCAAGTTGAAGTTTTGTCAATTGAGAGCCATTGAAGTCCAATGTTAACATTAATAAGCTTTGAAACTAAATTATAGTTCTTTTTCATTATATTGTCAACTATGAAGAAAGAACCAAAGAAAGAAAACTCCACATGTAACACATAGTATTTGATAGTTCTATATATTTACGTTTTATTTCGTAAGTTGGTGATTATTGAATCTTTTATTCTATTGCTAATTTACTAGTAGAGGTGATTGTTAAACTCGTGTCGATTAACTAATTTTACCCTCAAAAAACTAATTATCCATTATTAAATAATGTGTTGAGTATACATACTAAATTCCTGTTGGTTTGATTAACAATCAAATTTTTAGTAAATTTTAATATAAAAAAATGATAAAATATGTAATTAAAATATTTATAAAAATTGTGGATCTCATTAAATGAGTATTTGGTGGGGACGAAAATTAAAATTTTTTAGTAAATTGCGATAGAAATTTTTGAAATATTTGATTGAAAACTTATAGAATCTATGAAAAATGTGGTTAATATTAATTATTTGACTTTGACTTAGATTAAAATCTAATTTTAATCCTAACCGAACATATCCAAAATGTATAATTTAAAATGAATTTGAAAAAAAAAATAAAATTAAATAGGGTCAAACAGGAGCTAAATTGCTTCAGATTAGTTGACTAGCCAGCCTATAGCTTACTAATTGAAGGAACTGTAATATTCTAACTGTAGAGATACAGCTTTTCGTGTTTCTAGATATCAATTGACTTGGAGAGTATCTAGAGACTAACAGATTTATTATAATTCTACTTTCAACAACTCTGTTTGTCAATAGAGTAATTGAATTTGATACTTTTATAAGTTAAAGAAACTTCTTAGGAAATCTAAGTAGTAACTTGTCCTGATCTTATCTCAATCTTCTATTAAAAAAAAGAAAAAAAAAACAAACACTTCTAGAAAGTATTGAGGAACAATTTAAATGATAAATAAATAGAACTGAGTAATAAATAAGTAAATAATATTTATGAGTATCTCGATATATGTAGATAAAAAGTTACTTACTTCAGTATTTATAAGTAATTTACAAACATGTGCTAAATTATAATTTTTGATTGACCAGACGGCTGTCAACTAGCTCCAAAAGGTTTCAAAGCCTTTAGAGTACCAAGAAATTACGTATTTAAAAATGATTTCTTAACCAAAGCACATATTTCTTATGTGATTCTTCAACATCGAGAACATGTTCAATATATTGAACTCAACATTCAAATATTTTATATGTTTGCCTTCTTTAAATACTTTTAGTCGTGCTATCAGTATTTGTGTTAGTAAATAATTCTTTTGCTTGTATAATTCTACATTTTGATAGTAGAGTTATGTTGTATAAGGATACTTAACATATAGTTGGAGGTAAGTTAGTTATAATTAGTTAATAAATTATCTTACATTAATCTTACAATACGAGGGAATGGTTAAGTTCTATTGGTTTTCAAAAATATGATTGGGTATTTTACGAATGCAGTCGTCAGGTTCAACATTAATTATGGAATCGAATCGTTCAAAATCGACATACTTTCTCCTACCATAATTAAGTTTATGCTATAACCAGATCCTCATATATGGGCTAGATGAGGAACATACATCCTTTATAATAGATTGATGTTTATACTACTGCAAGGTAATGTCCTTTGGAATAAAGAATGTTGAGCCACTTACTAGCAATTGGTCAATCAGATGTTTGCAGACCAAATTAGAAAAAACTATGGAAGTATACATGGATGATTTGTTGGTAAAAATCCCGAAGACAAGCGAGCATGTAGCCCACCTCAAAAGCATATTCAACATTCTTTGGCTCTATTTGATGAAATTCAATCATGAAAATATATATTCAGGTTCATCTAGAGCAAGTTTTTGAGATTCTTAGTTATTAAAGGTGTCTTTTATGCACGAATAATGTTATTTAACGTCTATGGTGCTTAGCAAAGGTCATGATGGTGATGCGTATTCATTTAAATTTGAACAACGAAGTTAAGATGTATTTTAATTCATTGTACAAATCTAAGTGGATCTCATTGTCACCTATACTATTGTTAGATAATATTATTCTTTATTCAGCTATAAAGAAAAATCTTTCAACGATATTTAACATAGAAATCAAATATTTTTTACCGTTAGGTTCTTTCTAGTTTAAGCATTTTGCTTGGAAAATTTATAAATGGTTTATAAAATAATAATAATAATAATCAGAGGAATAGAAGAGCCTCACGAAATATATGAATAATAAATTAATAGTAATTATGAATGTATAGTGAAAATGAAGGTTTGACTCTATTAGATTTATAACAACAGATAAATTATCTGCCAAATAGAGGGTAAATGTTCTATAATTTTGTCAAAATCGAACATTAGTTTAAACTATACATTCATAACGATTATTAATTTAAGATCGGCACTCCAAGGCTCAATGAGCAATTCAAAAAAGGAATATTACAAATTGTGTTTTCCTCTTTCAATTTCTAACCTTTAAAATGTATCTTTGGTAGCTGGTCTGATTTCATGTCTACGGTATGCCTACCGCTATTCTCTAGGTCACCCACACTACATGTGGAATCTATGCTCTAAAAAGCAAAGTCTCACGTTAAATTAATATGTATTGATACTTGATTGGACATTAAGATTGTAACCTTCTAAATCTTTTCTAAATTATCGTGTGATCCTCATGAAAAATATGATTCAATTTAGATTTTAGATTGCGATTCAATTTTTTTATGCAAAATCTAGATTCACAGAATAAGGGGATCAAGGTTCGTGTGACAATTTAATGCAGAATCAAAATCTAGCTATGAACCATTGCAGAAAGACTTGAAGAGACAAGAAGTTTTTGCCGGTCACAAGCTGACATCGAAAGCTCCAAATACGCCAAGTTACGGAAATTACCCGAGTGCTATCATATTTCTAGATTAGGAATGTTCCAGGGGGTTGAGACTGTTTCCCACACCTAAAACAGTATAGCAAGCTCAATTAACTCTTAGCATAGTTATGTTAGGCTCTTCGACATATTAATTGTTGTGCATTTGTCGTTTTATACCATCACATATGAGTTGGTGCATTTTTCATGGTTGGTGAGCGGTGGTATTTTCAAGCAATCATTTTTCTATTATAGTCCAACTATTCAAATATGCATGTACATCAATCACCTCTCGATATTGTAATACACAATGTACATTTATGTAAGTATGAATAGAGCAACCGTTCTTGAATTTAAGATCTTGAAAACCTTGAAAAATTCAGTTCCCATTAGGATTCAAATTCTAGGGAGTAAAATACCATCATATGTTAGGTATGAATATTAATCTTTGACCTTTTGTTGCAAAGTTAGTTCTCATAATGCAATAAGCTTGTAGAATTCTAGATAAATCCTTTTGATTTGAAACTTGTTTTCAAAAGCCATCCATCAATCTATAATTACCACCTTGAGTTTTTAAGATTATCACTTTTTTTTTCTTTGAAAATCAAAGAGATACGCTAAAATCACATATATTTTGAGTACATGATGACTTTGTATTATTTATTGGTCGATATCGATTCTCAATTTGAATAATTTTCTATCTAATTAGACGTTAGGTAACATGCACTATTAATATTGAAAATAACCATACCTCTAGCTAAAAGTGCAATAGAAGAAAACTTATCGTGCCTAGGGATGGGAAAGACAATGTAAAAGTTAAAGAACTATACTTCATGTAACCTAGCCATACTCATAATCATACATTAAGTGTAGTGCCTTTTCATTTCTTGATTACTCTTGAACTCGCTACTTGAAAGAGAGATTAATAAGTAAATTTATTATGATTCCTCAAGTTTAGAAAGTCGATAGCTCCTTCACAATCAAAATCCCCAATATTTTCTTTTATTCTCGGATAAAAAGATGATGCGCCTGTTCTGAAGTTATCTTTATTAACGGCACAAACTTACATATAACTCTCATGTTGCTGAAGTTAATCCTTGATATTAGGAGGACTTGAAGCCCGAGAAGATTCTATGTTTTCAATGGATATATATATATATATATATATTTAAAAGGTCAGTATTATGAATTTAAACATAATAATATAAATAATAATCGGTCCTATGGAATATATGATAACAAATAAGAAATAGTCAAACAATAATTTCAATCACACGCCGTAACTACTATTAATTTATCATTTACAAGTTTTGTGAGATTTACTACTATTCATTTTTATAATATATTTATAAAATTACCAAATGGAGGCATAATTTTTTTCCCATACAGATGCAAACAAATTAAACCAGATTGAGGAGAGAAGACGTTTAAGATATTATTGTCGAAGTTCAGTTTAACCCACATTTAATTTAGATTAAAAAAAGGAGAAAATTTTTTTAGTAAATTTTGATAAAAATTAACATGTCTTCTTCATATTTAAGGAAGCTTTATCTGAAAAAGCAAAATTGAAACCACATTCCTTATTGCGTGCAACAACTGAACTATGAAGTAGTCTTTTTTCGAGTTGGCTAGCCAATTCTTAATTGGAAACCTAGCAACCAAATCGGGTGGTGGCAAACTTTAAATTTTTAGGACGTAAAATTATCAAAAAATTAATCTTTATACAATGAAAAATATAATGAGAACTTACATATCATGACAATTCTGAAAAGTAACCATATCATGACCTTATCATTTTATTTTCGTAACTCGTTTCATAGTTAATAAGGTTGAAATTTTTTAAGAAAGATTCATAACTTTAAGAGAATAAGTGCTATCATATTTCTAGATTAGGAAAGTGCATGTTCCAGGGAGTTGAGACTCTTTCCCACACCTAAAACAGTATAGCAAGCTCAACTATCTCTTAGCATAGTTATGTTAGGCTCTTCGACATATTAATTGTTGTGCATTTGTCGTTTTATACCATCACATATGAGTTGGTGCATTTTTCATGGTTGGTGAGCGGTGGTATTTTCAAGCAATCATTTTTCTATTATAGTCCAACTATTCAAATATGCATGTATATCAATCACCTCTCGATATTGTAATACACAATGTACATTTATGTAAGTATGAATAGAGCAACCGTTCTTGAATTTAAAATCTTGAAAACCTTGAAAAATTCAGTTCCCATTAGGATTCAAATTCTAGGGAGTAAAATCCAAATATACCATCATATGTTAGGTATGAATATTAATCTTTGACCTTTTGTTGCAAAGTTAGTTCTCATAATGCAATAAGCTTGTAGAATTCTAGATAAATCCTTTTGATTTGAAACTTGTTTTCAAAAGCCATCTATCAATCTATAATTACCACCTTGAGTTTCTAAGATTATCACATTTTTTTTTCTTTCAAAATCAAAGAGATACGCTAAAATCACATATATTTTGAGTACATGATGACTTTGTATTATTTATTGGTCGATATTTATTCTCAATTTGAATAATTTTCTATCTAATTAGACGTTAGGTAACATGCACTATTAATATTGAAAATAACCATACCTCTAGCTAAAAGTGCAATAGAAGAAAACTTATCGTGCCTAGGGATGGGAAAGACAATGTAAAAGTTAAAGAACTATACTTCATGTAACCTAGCCATACTCATAATCATACATTAAGTGTAGTGCCTTTTCATTTCTTGATTACTCTTGAACTCGCTACTTGAAAGAGAGATTAATAAGTAAATTTATTATGATTCCTCAAGTTTAGAAAGTCGACAGCTCCTTCACAATCAAAATCCCCAATATTTTCTTTTATTCTCGGATAAAAAGATGATGCGCCTGTTCTGAAGTTATCGTTATTAACGACACAAACTTACATATAACTCTCATGTTGCTGAAGTTAATCCTTGATATTAGGAGGACTTGAAGCCCGAGAAGATTCTATGTTTTCAATGGTTTTACAAGCATTTCATGTTTATCATAATTTTGTAACAAAACTACATTGACAATTTGGCTCCTTTTAATATATATATATTTTTTTATTTTTATTTTTTAAAAGGTCAGTATTATGAATTTAAACCATGGAATTATTGCTTTGATTTAATCACACTGATCAAGTTGAAGTTATGTCAACTGAGACTCATTGAAGTCCAATGTTATTAGCTGTATAGCGGCCCTTCATATTTGATCATCTCTCCAGAGTTGACCAAAATTGGACAACCCCTAAACATATTTAAAAGGTCAGTATTATGAATTTAAACCATGGAATTATTGCTTTGATTTAATCACACTGATCAAGTTGAAGTTATGTCAACTGAGACTCATTGAAGTCCAATGTTATTAGCTGTATAGCGGCCCTTCATATTTGATCATCTCTCCAGAGTTGACCAAAATTGGACAACCCCTAAACATTAATTATGGGCCTGTTTGGGCCTGATTTTTTTAACCAAAAAATTGATTTTTTGACCGTTATTTCACTATTCCAGCCGTCATATTTGACTTCTTCTCTCACAGGTGGACCCCACTTTTCTTCTAACGGTCAAAAAATCAATTCTCAAAATCACTCCCAAACAGGCTCTATATTTGAAACTAGTAGTTCTTTTTAAAACAAATTTTTTCTTATTTAATTATCAGCTTGTTTGGGAGCGCTTTTTTGCCCCAAAAAATTGATTTTTTGACCGTTATTTCACTATTCCAGTCGTCATATTTGAGTTTTTCTCTCACAGATAGACCCCATATTTCTCCCAACGGTCAAAAAATCAATTCTCAAAATCACTCCAAAACAGACTCTATATTATCAACTATGAAGAAAGAATCAAGGAAAGAAAACTCCACATGTAACACGTAGTGTTTGATAGTTTTATATGTTTTACATTTTATTCCGTAAGTTGTTGGTTGAATCTCTTATTCTATGACTAATTTATTGGTAGCGGTGAATGCGAAATTCGCATTGACTAACTAGTATTTAGTTTTTACCCCCAAAATAACTAATTATACAGATTAAATGATGAGTTGAGCATACACGCTAAATTGCATCAGATTGGTTGACTAGCCATGGAACTGTATTTATTTTAATTGTAGAGATACAACTTTTCTAGCTTCTAGATATCAAGTGACTTGGACAGTTTCTGGAGATCTATTATTTTTCTATTTCTAACAACTCTACTGACTAATTAAGTTAAGATATTTCTTAAAAATCTTAACGTGTCTTGATCTGACCTCAATCTTTTATTAAAAAAAGGATTTTTGAAAAATGTTCATAAATGATTTAAATTATAATGAATAAATAAGAATGAATTGTGCATTAATGAGTACTGCCTGTGAGTGCTTCGAAATACATCAATAAAAAGTTGTTTGAGTGTTCATAAACAATCTCAAAAGTAGAGGTTGGTTTGATTCGATCCAAATTCAAAAAGAATCGGATCGAACCAAGAATTAGTCAGTCTCTTATAAAATAATCGTCGGATTCAATTTTTTATATAATCGAATCGAATCATTCAGATTAGTTCGATATGTAATAAATTTTCAATATTCTTATAATTTCAAAAACTATTTTCATCGTCCTAGGTTTGAAACAACACATCTCGTTCCCACAAGACAAAGGGAAAAAGAAAAAAACAATCTAACTGATGGTAGTTTCCATTTTAATACAAAATGACAAATATACAAATTAAAAATAGCAAACAACACATTGACTAATAAAATTCATTCATACACACGCACAAAATGACCAAAAAGTAAATAATCCTAGTAAATAAAATGGCCAAAAAGTTATAGAAATAAATTATATTTATGGTATTTCTATTAAGGGAAAATTTCATAAACAAGATATTAAGTATGGTATATTTCAAAATTAAGAAAACAAGTTTCAAACTTCAAAAATCAGATTTTCATTAAAATATATTTATGATTTAATTAATTGATTAATTAAATATATTTAGGTCACATATCTATATAATTTGGTCACAACTTAACAATTTAATTAATCACTTATTATATTTTGATCACAAATCAAAAATTTTATGTCAAAAATTATTTTATGATCACAATTCAAAAATTTTATAGGTCACAGTTTGTTCATTGATCACAAATCAAAAAATTAATTAGTCACAGATTAATCTTTAGTCACAACTAATCAAGTTATTGGTCACAGATCGAAAATTTTATAGGTCACATATTATTTTTAGGCCACGAATAAAAAAATTTATAAGTCGCGGGATAGTTTTTGGTCACAGTTATCTGATTAATTAGTCAAGAATTAATTTTTAATCACAAATTATCAAATTATTCATTACAACTTATTTTTTGGTCAAAAATCAAAATTTTTATAAGTCACAGGATAATTTTTTATTGCAAATTCACAAAATTTATAGGTCACATGTTCAAAAATATTATTGATCACAACGTATTTACTCATTGCAAATTATTGAATTAATTGGTCACAATTATTTTTTTCAATCATAATTTAATAAAAAGTGAGTCATAATCGGAAGTCACAATCACAATTTCAGGTCATGATTAACTTTACGATCACAACTTAATCAATTGTGAGTCACAATCAGAGGTCACAATTACAATTATCAGGTCACATATCCAATTATTAATAGCAATCACGTAGATAATTGGTCACAACCATTCAAACGGTCACAGATCGAAAATCACAATTTACTTATAGGTCACATATAACTAATATTATAGGTCACAACAATCACAATTTATTAATTTTTTTGTGTCACACATTATTTTTTAGTCACAATTTATCTTTTTCATTGATCACGCATTATTTATTTTATTTATTGGTCACTGATTAATCAATTCACTAGTCACAATTAACCAAATAATATGTGACCACCGCTTCCAACAACACTACCACCGCCATAACCACCACCACACTGTTCACAATTTAATTAGTCACAAATTCAATTATTAGTCACAGTCAATCAAACCGCCATGACCACCATAAGCCACCACCATCACCAACTATGAGTCACGGACACAATTTTTCAAGTCACATTTCCAATATTTTTCACAATCAACCAAACCGCCATGACCACCACAGCCACTGCCAACGCCAATCCACCAAATCGTGCAGATCACCACCACCAACCCACCGACGTTGCACACACGCCACAGCCTCACGCCATTGCCACCGCCACCAATCCACAACCAAAACAACAACCGCCACCACCCAAAACGGTCACAAATCACAAACCCCACCACCCGCAATCACCACACCACTGTCCACCACCACAACCTTGCAATCAGTAACAAAACAGAAAACCTTCAGGTCACACATCCAATGCAAGTCACAAATCGAGAGTTACAGGCGCAGTCACCATCACCACCGCACGACCACCACAACCCACACCAGAAAAATCCCCAAATCTGACAATGGACTCCACCACCACCCAACACACCTCTGTTTCTCCTCCACCGCAGACCACATAGATCGAAACGAAAAACTACAATGAGGCAGCGAGGCGGCGCAGACCACCGCAACAACATCACCTCGCCAAGCCTCTCTACCATCCACAAACCACCATCGCTACTGTAGACCCTATAGTAGATCGAATCGAAAAATTAAAATGAGGCAACGATGCAGCGAGGACCACTGCAACAACACCGCCTCGTTGCTGCGTTGCGCGTGGAGGAGCCTCTCTACTTCGTCTTGCTGCGAGCCAATAGCCTTGTCTCCGCCGGTGGAGGGAAGCACCATTGGAGCCTGGGGGAAGAAATTTAGAGAGAGGAGAGAATGGAGGGATGTCAACTGTGGGAGAAATGTAGACGGAGAGGGGACGGCGTGAAATTGAGGAGGAATTAGGTTTTGTGAGTTTAAATTTTTATTTTATAAAATATTAATTAGAATAAAATTTCTGATTTTAGAAATGTTAAACTTGTCCCCTGATTTTAGAATTGAGGATTTTAATGATAGGGTTTTGTGTAATTACCACTTCTATTAATTAGAAAATATTTAATCATCATTTGCTTGGTTTAATAATCAAAGAAAGAAAAAAATAGGTTTGGTTGATTCTCCATTCCAATACCCTTTAATCAACTTACTTAAGGAGAATTGAATCGGTTCAAAATGTTTGCCTACACTACTTAGAAGAATTTAAAAAACAAATCAATTACAGTGTTTAACATTTGACAATACTAAATATCGACTCACTAGCAAGTTGGTTCCCATGCTTCAAAAAGTATCTCATTAGTTTGGACAGTTTCATAATCATAGTTTTACTATACAACTTCAATGAAAGATTAAGGACTAATTCCCTTACATAATTACCATCATGGAAAAAATCGGAGAAATTTATTGGGTTTAATTTCAAAAGGTGACAATAGAAGATGTTGTTTATTTGATTACATTGAATCTCCCAACATTCTCAGCTCAAAACCTCAAGCATTTACGATGATGGGACAAATTTATTTTAAGAAATTAACAACGGCCAGAAAAGAATTATAAATCAATAAATGGGAAGACCATTTTAACAAATTGAGGCTTGTGTATATATATATATATTGTACTTCAATTATGGTTTTACTTCTTTGATTTAATCACATATATGTCAACTGATGGACATTGAAGTCTAATATTATTAGGTAAAGTAATGAGATATAACAGCCATTTATGTTTGATCACCTCTTCAAATTTGACAAAATTAGATATTAACTGTTCAACATAATCGAGGTTTGAAAGAGATGTTACATTGTTAATGTTATCTTTCGTTTTTGTTTAAATTAAATATTTCTGTCTATCTTTTATCTATAGTGACTCTACGAAGTGTTGAAAAATTGATTTTGAAACTTGGAATGAGTAAAATTAAAAGGATCATAACGTAAGTCGGTTGTGAATAGATATGGACTTGATATATATCTCAATAAAGAAAGAAAAAAAATAAGAAGAGAGTTCAATATGTAGTGTTTGTAGACATGGAAAATAAGAGATATTGCTACTATCTTCAATTTTCTTTTATATTAAATATATATTTATTTATTTGGTACAATGATCAACAAAGAAGTAAAGAAGAAATGTCGACTCACAATTTGTAGTATTTGATGTTAATCTACATATATGTATTAAAATAAGAGATAATTACTACTGTCTTTAGTTTTTATTTAAATTAAATAACTTTATCAATCGATTATTTATAGAGACTAACGTAAAGAAAAAAAGACAAGAAAATTAAACATGTAATTTGTAATTTTTATATGTTGTAAATAAGATTTTACGATGTTCAAGTTTTTTGTGTTTCAGTTGTTAATTGATCATCGATGGAATTGAAAATAGGAGATACTACTACTATCTTCATTTTTTTCTTTTTATTCGTGAAAAGTAACTTTTATTCATAATCAAACACCCGTGTATGCATCTTTAAAGTTTTATTGTGTTTTAATAAACAATTTTTTTTTGTTTAATTATTACATACATATGATAAAAGTCTATGCTGAACTCGTCATCGATGAAATAATTTTTACCGAAAAAAGAACTAATTATAGAATCAAAGATGAGTTGAATAAACACGCTAAACTACATCATGCTAATTGACTAGCATGTTAGTAGTTGGGAAATTGGTCTACCATACTATTTGATAAAATTGTATCGATTCTAAGGAAATGATGGTTGAACAAGGTTAAAAATGGGAAAGTTTGGACAGACTGAGTTCAAAGCATTTAGCTGGTTAAAAAAAAAAAAAAATATCCATTCCTGGCTCAACACGTGTCTTCCCTATTTTGAACCATGTTTTTTTAAACTTTTTTGGTAGCATTTCTCTCTATTCTAATTTCTATTTCTAGATGTACATCTAGAAATGTAGCTTTTTCTAATTTCTAGATGTCTAGTGACTTGGATAGTTTCTTATTTTTTTTTCTAACAATATATTTGTCAATAGAGTAATTGAATTTGATTGTATATTTTAAGTTGAGAAACCTTTTAGCAAATCTAGAAGCATTTTTTGAAGTATTTATAAATAGATAAATTTGAATAATATCTTTAAGTCTCATTAAATATATGGATAAAAGTAAGTAATGGTTTGCTTGATTGCAAGGATAAAATTTGAATGAAAAAAAGAATTTCAAGGAAATGAATTACCTAGAAATTATTTTTCAGGAATTGTAAATCATTATATTTGATTGGTATAATTTTTCAAGGAATTGAAAGGAATCAAATTACCTAGAAAACGTTGAAATAAAAATATGTTTTGGTATTCGTTTGACTTTGTTTTATATGAAAATTGTCAATTAAAGGGATGGAATTTACTGGTATTGGGGATGGAATTTGTTTTCATAGCCAACGAAAAAAATTCAAGAAACTCATCTATCTTTTCGCGTTCGTTTGACCTTATTTTACATAAAAATTGTAAATTAAAGGGAAATTTTTTTTATAATAATTCTTAAAATTTATTTCCATTGGCAACACAACAAAAAAAAAAATTTGAAAAAAAAAAATCGCTACAGTGTCCTAGAATTCAAATTCTCACCATATATTGGTGAGAATTCATATTATGAGAATTTGAATTTCAGGAAAATTTGAAAAATTGCCGCTTTCCGAGACAACCAAAAAAATGAATTCCTTGGAAAAAAAAAAAAAAAGAGAGAGTATCAAACAGCCAAAAGATGAAAAATGAGTTTAATTTTCCATTTTCCATGGAAAATTTCCAACAATCAAACAGGCGTAATAGTCTCAATAATAATGTTGATCTCATCTCAATTTTTTGTTTAAAAATGAAAATATTTATTTTTTCAATGAACTGAGTCCAACGCAAAATGTAGAAAAAAAATATTATGAGGGAGAAATAAAATATATATTATTTTTTTTAACACATTATTTCATCCCAATATAATTTTAACCCACCTCAACCTAAATTTCTGGCTCCACCTCTAATTCTAATTCTCGTCAATTGCCTCATTTTTTATTGAGTGCAAGGTTAAGTATTATTTTTCCTGTACTATTTTACAATTGTGGAGTTCAGAAAAAATCTGAATCAACATACATTGAGATTAATTCGGATTCCTCAATTAATTGACATGTATATCTCTTCCTCATTAGCCATTCATCGAAGGTAGATCGAAGGTTAAAAATTTATAGTAGATTTTAATAAAAGTTAAAAAAAAAGAAAAAAAATATTATGAGGGAGAAATAAAATATATATTATTTTTTTTAACACATTATTTCATCCCAATATAATTTTAACCCACGTCAACCTAAATTTCTGGCTCCACCTCTAATTCTAATTCTCGTCAATTGCCTCATTTTTTATTGAGTGCAAGGTTAAGTATTATTTTTCCTGTACTATTTTACAATTGTGGAGTTAAGAAAAAATCTGAATCAACATACATTGAGATTAATTCGGATTCCTCAATTAATTGACATGTATATCTCTTCCTCATTAGCCATTCATCGAAGGTAGATCGAAGGTTAAAAATTTATAGTAGATTTTAATAAAAGTTAAAAAAATATATAATTAAACAATTGATAAAAGTTATAACTCTCATATAATATATAATTAAAAATAAATAAATTTTAAAAAGTTGAGACGATTTTTTAATATTTCTTTCCAGAAGTTAGTTCGGAGTGAATTCGTAGTGTGAAACAATAAAATATTCCTAATGTAACGTACGCGTCAAGTACATAAATTCTTACTACCGTATGGCCAGGAAGCAACATAGGAACTCGCCCAATTCACACACCAACTCAGCCTAACTCAGCGTAACTTGCGTGGCAAGAAAATGAATAATGCCGTTTTTTCAACGCGGGCACCGAGTCGCACTCGTCACCAACCTTACAAGAACGCAAGAAGTATTCTAGAAAGATGGAACTTTCATTGTGTTTGACACGCCGTGGCTCGCCACTCACGACTCGCCCGCTCAGTAATTCGTTTGCTTACGTCATTGGTGACGGATATACTCTATCTATGTGATATTTTTCCAGCGAGTAATATGTAGTACATTTCGTCATTGCGAATGGTCAACTAAACAAAGTCAAACTGTACAACTACTGAAGCACATCTTCTCACCTGTAAACAACTACCTATATATACACATATCACCTTTCAGACTCTTTCTCAATTCTTATTGCATTCTTATACATACATCCTATACCTAGATTATACCTACAAGAACTCATGGTGTTGGATTTGCAAATGACGATGAAGAGGAGTAGAGAAGAAGAAGCTGATCAGAACATGAAAAGCATGGCGATTTCCTTGATGCTACTCTCTAATGGCGGCAGCGGCGGCGCGTTTGATTCAACCGTCGACAGTTCTGCTGCTCGTGTTTTCGAGTGCAAGACATGTAACAGGCAGTTCCCGTCGTTCCAGGCGCTGGGTGGCCACCGGGCCAGCCACAAGAAGCCGAGGCTGATGGGAGAACAACATTCCGGCGAGTTGCGGACATCTCCGGCAAAGCCCAAAACGCATGAGTGCCCGGTTTGTGGGTTGGAATTCGCTATAGGACAGGCACTTGGAGGGCACATGAGGCGACACAGAACGGCGGCCGTTAACGAAAACAACCAACAGCCGCCGCTGCCGCTGCCGACCTTGTCTTTGTCTCCTCCACATCCTCATCCTATTGTGAAGAGATCAAATAGCAGGAGAGTTTTGTGTTTGGATTTGAATTTGACTCCATCGGAGAATAAATTTCTTCTGTTTGGCAAAATGATTCCTGCAGTTCATTGTTTTATCTGATTTTGAATCATGCAGGATATACATGTATATATTTATCCAATCTTGATCCTCAGCCATTTGTTCTTCCTTTTATTTTTTTTAATTTTTTGGCAGAATTTTGTTATTACTTAATTAGATGTGGATTTGTTCATTCGTTTTATAATTTATAAGAACTGGTTTTTTACATATGTTTTCCATTAATATGATTGTAAATTGATTATTGTTTTTATAGTTGAGAAGATGATTTAAGGGTTATGTTTCATATGTTGGACGGGATATATAAAGTTCGATCATGCACTCTTTTTCCATTCCTTTACGGACATCATGTTCAATTTAACACACTAAGCCTTGCTTGGTATGGTATGAATTAAAATTTTAATTTTAATTTAAGTCAAAGTTAATAATTAATTTTAACCACATATTTCATTAGACCTGCAACTTTTTAACTACACATTTCATCAACTTTTATTAATTTTAACCACATATTTCATCGGACCTGCAACTTTTTAACTACCAATACATACGCAATGAAAGATGAAAGTTTTCGAGTCTCTTTGATGCTAAGGTAATATGGAAAGAGAGGAAAAGGAAAAAATGGGGTGAGCACTTTAGTTTCTTCTCTTCTACATGCCATCCTATTTCGAGCTCCAACGGACGATACCAAATTGTTATAATTAAAATTACTCCTCTATATGCACTTCCTTCTTGTTTCTTCGATGATACCTATAACATAAGGCATAGGGAATTTCCTTGCAAGGTTAGAAAATACATTCACAACAAGAAAAGTGTAAAAAGAAGGCGAGTCTAATTATTGTCGATCCTAATTAAGGTTGGAGTCCTTGTATGCTTCAGTTTTGTCGTAATTTATCTTATAAATAGGGAGCTGTCCCGAAACTTTATTATTATCATCAAAAATAGAGAAAGAAAGACCAGAAAAAGGGAGTGCAGGTTTCTCTCGTAAACACTTTTTTTTCATCGTAATGAATTACTATATCGATGGGATAGGGTTTTAAAACCCTAAGCTATATAAACCTCAAATCTCCAACACAAAAAGGAGAACTTACACATTGCAACAAATAACGAAAGACCTTTGAACTGCTTAAACCCCAAGACTTGTATGCATAATGCATCTCATTAATCTTGCATTATTGTGGTTGGACTTAGCATAGGCTGCTTTCTAGGGCTCCAAACATATGAGAGGCCCCTAACAAAATATCTGAGTAAGGCTCCAAACATTAATAACCAAAGTAATTTTTTTAACTCATAAAATAAGTTATTCCTTTCGTCCCAAAAAATGGACTTACTTTCATTTTCGCATATGAACTTACTTTTATTTCTTTCGTCCCAAAAATTTAAGAGGTTGTAATTAATATAATTCAAGATATAAATTTTCTAACATTTTTCTAATATATCCCTACATTAAATAATGATTTAAATAGAAATAATTCATTTTTGTTGATAACAAAGTACATTATAAGGACATATTAGAAAATTAAAAGAATCGATTATACTTTCAATAAAGAAAGTGGCTTATATTGAAATAACCCAAAAAAAAAAGAAGAAGCAAGTTTATCTTTATGAAACGAAAGGTATACAACTTTTTTTCCCAATAAAAACACGATTAATGCAGCTGTCTGTCAAATGTAACAAATTTGCATGTCTTGAACTATTAATGTAACTTTGAATATATTTATGTATTAAAACATTTTATTTTTTAATCACTACATATAATTTTTTCTCAACTATTCATAAAACGCTCATATGAACTTTGGTATAAAACCTCCAAAATCTCGTAGCCGAGCCTGGTTTAATTACGAGTTTCGTTTTATGACAAGGTCTGCAGACTAGCTTTTCATGGAGCCACTGCAACTGCTATTCGATCAAATTATTGATTTTGATTAAACAACGTGTTGTTTGAAAATCTCCTGAACTCAACAAAGGCACAAAGTTGAGTAGGTGAATTTAGTTCGCCTGACAGCCCTCGAACTGCGTACAAGAGAATTCAAATACATAGTCGACAATATATAAACAAACTAGTGGTCAATAATTCACCAAGCACACAGGTTACTGAAAATTCAGACCAGCTACATGGACCATGCAGCAATATCTTGGACGAGAAGGTAAAGATTATAATGTCAACAGTTGATTGCGTAGTTCAAAGTACAGCAAAACTAGAAACTAGCAGGAAGAAAGATAACTTATCAAGTGAATATCATTGATCATTGGCCATGTTTTCAAGTTAATAAAATATGCAAAACCAAAAGGGCAATCATAAGGCAACCATTTCTTGAATTTTACATTGTGTCCATGCAAAATAACTTTGAAGCTGCATTGAGGAACAAGTTTACAACATTTCTTGTGATCGTCTTACACAACGACTCACTTTTTTCTTGAATTCGTCCCTTTGTTCTCTCCATTCTTTCTGCATTATTAAGGAGAGAAGAATCAGCGGTCAACTTAGAAAACCTGAAAAATGTAAAAAGGAAAAAAGGGTGGAGGGAAGCTCCTGAAGATGGGTATAGTTTATGACTTCTATCCACGTTTGGTAATAAAATTAGATATTATGATAAACAATACTCCGGCTGATTTTTCTTCCTTTGATAATGACTAGTATTATCTAATTCTTCGTACCAAAAACTCCATTGAGGACTTTGTTTGTTTAAGAGAAACTAAAATGAGATGAACTTGGTTCAAGTCAAAATAGAACCCAAAATGTATCCAAGATTGTAATGAGAGAATTTGATAATTTGCCTATGTCTGGCTCATGTTTATAAACAATTTATAAATGCTCAAATCACTTTTTATCCATACATTTCAAGAGACCTACAAGTACAACAAACTTATCCACATTCCATTTCTATCTATTTATAAAAAATAAAATTAAAAAAAAATATAAACACGTCCCAAACATGCTTTTCATATATCCAAAGCAATTCCATTAACAATGACACACAAATCCAATTGTTCGGAGGGAAACTTTTTCTACTAAATTACACACTAGGTTCTTCGAGATCCTATGACGTAGAACGCAATGAACAAAAACAAGTTTGAGAAAGAAAGAGGAAGAGAGAGGAGAAAGAGAAGGAGAGGGAGGAGGAGAGAACAAAATAGAGGAAATAAAGAGAATTTAAGTAGGAGAGTATCAAATTTATTTCATATCAAAGTTATCTTTATTAAAATGAATAAGCTCCTTTATATAAAGCTTTAAAGATCCTATTTTAAGTAAAAAAAATCTAAGAAAACACACAGCAAAATAGCAACTGAAAGACGAAAGGAAAGAAAAGAGGATAAAATTCCTAAGAGAAATAAGCACATCATGATAAAGTGACTACTAAATTGAGTGCTTAAAATAATCAGAGGTATCAGATGCATTGACACTAACCGCAGCTTCCACATTTGCAGGAGACTCGTCATTAGGGCTTGAAAGCATCGAAATGATGCTCAGAACTATACTTTCCACCTGAAAATTTAAATTCTCTGGATTAACTTCTTTGGGGTTTGGGGGATGTGGAGATAGATTGTACGGCAATGTGGTTGATTGAAAGAATACAATGCTGATGTAGAGCAACTTTCAAAGAAAAAGCTTTGTATCAAAAAGCATCCAACTAACCCAGGACAAGATAATTCAAGAATTTCGCAGGCTGCAATCTAAAAGAGAGATTTCAAGGGAAAAACCAAAATTGCAAGTCATTGTAAACTCTGATAGTACTGAGCATCAAGAAAAATCCAGTATGCATATACTTATATGCCTTTCAAGCACAAATTTATATTTATCTATTTGATTAACAGGATGATTAAGTAGAATGAAGGCCGCACACGACTTCGTATTATCATGATCCTAAGAACCAAATCAGACCTGTTGATCTTATTTCGCCATGTAACAATAGTCATAAAACAACAATAAACAACAATGCCTTCATTCTAATAAACTTGGGTTGGCCACATAAATCCTTTTTCCCCCTCAGTTTGATCCATAGTTACATCTTGTCAGACACATGTAACAGACATCCAGTGAAATCAAACCTTCACAATCACATCAGCACACACCAATTTCAGCCTACCTCTCACTCTTCAAACACATTCTAGTGCAATCACATTACTCTGCGTATAGAAACTTCTTCGTGTCTAAAGAAGACAAGCTCTCCTAACCTAGTCATCATTTCCTTAATTTATCCTCAATCATTGTCACCTCCAGATGTTAGCATATATTCTATATTCTCATTTGTCATCAGCCACACGTGCAACCTAACATCTTCATTTTCGTTTATGGACATTTGTCCTTTTACAGCCTGACTCTAAATATTGTAGAGCATAGTTGGTCTATTAAGAATTGTGTATAACTTGCCTTCTTTCCTTATAGAAACTTCTTATCGCATAGAAATGCAATTAACACTTTCTTCATTTCATCCTACCATATCTAATCATATACATTAGATCATCCTCAAGTCCGCATTGATAAAAATTGAATCTAAATACCTAAAACCATCCATCTTTGGGACCTAAAAACCACTCACCATACTGTATCATTTTCTCAAAACTCATTCCCAACAGTATTATCTCAAAAGTAAAAGATACAAGAGTTTTTCCACAGACTCGGTGACACAATTTGGCCAAATTAAAAATGAAAAATGGCAATACAGTTATAGTTCCTCCTGTATTCCTCTCTTGAAGGTTGATAAAGACCATCAGATAGGGGCGGACAGAGGGGTGGCCTGGGGTGTCAAGTGACCCCCTAGACTTTAGGGCATTTTTTTTCTTTCTTTTTGTCTCAATTTTCGGAGTCATCAAATAAAGTCGAAATATTGTATTCTTACTACCATTTCAAAATGTTCACGACCTAGTTTTGTATGTCGTTAATGGGGTGCAAAACAGTCAATCATAGCAAATGGTACGACTTGTAAAATTAGGCCGTTTCAAGCTACTATTTCGAAAATTTTGATAAAATGCTAATTTTAAAAATTCAATGATCATACATTAGCCGAATCCACAAATCACCTACATTGAAACTTGAACATATCGAATAGTCCAAACTAACATAGTAAATAGTTAAAAGTGCGTCAAGCATGATACTTAAAAAATAGAGGTTTAACCCGTCTTTTCTGTAAAAATTCATTAACGTTGATTTTTTTGCACGAAAAATTTCTCAACTCAATTTACATCATTTTATTAAGAAATTTTATATGGAGTATGACATCAAAACTTTTCAAAATTTTACATCCGAAAAAGTCATACCCCGTGTAAATTTTCAAATGGAGTATATTTTTTTTTTCAAGATGTAAATTTTCGAATGTAAAATTCGTCACTACTTTTTTGAAAGTTTGATTGTGCCCTCCTAATTCAAAATATCTGCGTCCACCACTACCATCAGCAAATAATTATGCAGCCACTCCTGATACTTTCAAGGTTTTGTTGACTATGTTTTTCCCTCTTGCTCTCAGTTTCCACATCTGTTTTCATTCATTTTTAGTTGTATCTCCAAGAATCTTTCACGTGCATCTATGTGAAAGCATCAAAAGAAACAAGAGAAACCAGCAAAGTTCTGGTTCAACCTTTTTATCTCACAATGAATTTAACTACTTTCCACTTGGCTGGTCAACACTTCATTGGAAATACAAACCTAAAAGAATTTGTGACTGTAAATAAGTCAATCAAGAAACTTCGAATGCCAATTGATGAAGAAAACTTCAGACCCTCATGAAATATTTAAATTTTTCAAAGGAATGGCCAATATAATTTTGTATGCAAGTATATATTAAACAAAGGAAAGTAAAGTTAGGAATTAAATATGAAATCACAAGTCGGTGGCAATTTGAATACCATTTACCAGAAACTCAAACCCAATTACTTTCGTAACAAATAAAGTTGGCAATAGAGTAATTAGAGCTTACTGTATGGACAGGAGACCAGCGTTCACTAGCAAGCTCATAACCGTTTGGATCATCACCAGGGGGATGAAGAATTGAAATGCAAACCTTCCCATCTTGGTAAACTGCATGTTATGCAAAGTTTCAAGTAATTGCGCTAAAGAAGTTATATCAATAATAATGAAGGCAATAGAGCATTCTTTAATGTTTAAAGTGTTCAAACCATTGGGATGCCATATCTCACAGGTAAATCTCACTGTTGGAGGACTGTTTGGGTAATTTTGGGGGAAGCTCATTATAGCATTGAAAAAACCCCCTTCACTGCATATAAAAATATGCAATAGTGATCAGAATGAAGTATGTAATATCACTCGAAACTATAAGCCATAGTAAAAATACATGTAAGCATAATCCAAATTCCCATCCCCAATTTTAATATATCTAAATCAAAACAAAGGCTAATGATGACGGAAAATATGAAACAAGATGGCATAGTTCTTTAAGTTCCATCTTGCCAACTTGCCTACTTTTTTCTTTCATATTAATTTTCTCAGGTTCTTTGTTAACATTTCCATCCAAGTAGGTGATAATAACTCTCTCACACACTTGGAGACACATGCACTCTCATGGATATATCTAAAATTGTATTGACTATAGAATTTACTCTTGCAATGCCCATAAATTTGCCGCATATGGCTGTTTGGTATAAATTAAACGCAAGCGCAACATGTCCAGTCAAGGTCCAAGCTTAGAGAGCCCAACCTACACACTAACTTAGCCACCCAGTTTTATGGCTCAAGTTTACAAGAAATGAAATTTCAGTATTTACCAAATAAGTTTTTCAATGTTTTAAATAAAAACGTATTATTAAAATTAAATGTTAGGTTGGAAAATTTATGTGCAGCTGTAGTTTCCATTCCATAATTT
>NC_036255.1:7141601-7146169 GCF_002742605.1 Olea europaea var. sylvestris | reverse complement strand
CTCCTTTCAACTCCTGCGCACGGGTCATTATTTCAGCCCTACTCAAACAAATGTCGTGACCTTCGTTATCTCCGACTTTATTTCTCCTTTCCTTTTGCTGAAACATCTGTTGGTTAGCATTCTCCGAGGTCTGTGAGTTTGCTGTAATTTCTGCATAAGTCATTCTCTGTCTGTTTCGTTCAATCACCGTTTGTCGTTTGGCCTTATCCCTAGCAACAAATGAGTCAACAACTGCTTGAAACACCTGCAAGACCGACGCCCATCCCTCTCCATTTGCACCTTCTGGTATCATGACAACTCCTTTCCGACGCCTCTCCCCATATTGTGCTATCATTAAATATCTGCCTCGATGGTTCACACACCGTTGTGCCAAGAAAGCTCTTGAAGACTCATTGAACTTAAAAACACATTCCTCAACTTCACTTCTCTTCCTCAATCTGTCTACCATATTCACCATCCAAATAGCACCATACCTTCCCATAACGATTGAATCCGATAACTTCGAACCCCATTCTGTCAACTTAACAGTGCCAAAATCGTTAATAGATACGGCGAAGTCCTTCGCCTCCACTCTGAAACGATGATTAAATACCAAACTACGCACATCTGCCAACTTTTTCCCCTGATTGTGTATTAGCAATTCATCAAAGGGAAGAACGGACAAGCCGATTGATCTCGTGGCATCAGGCTGCCGCTGCAGGTGTCCCGACGGCGGCGCGTGGACCACACGCGCCGGCAGACGCGCGGCCGGAGCGGCGCGTGTGGGAGGCAAGTCACCTGCGGGGGTCGCCGGTCCCTGCTGATGCCGCCGGTGAGGCGCGTCTGCTCCAACTCTGGCCGGAACTGGTGGAAATCGATTGGGCGGCTCTAGGGTTTCCACAGAAATCGCCGCCTGTGTGTGAACTGGTTGGTCGGAGGATCTGATTTGTGGCGTGAGGCCGATTGTGTGGGGGTGTGGTGGCTGAGTTATTTTGGATTGTGAGGGGAGCTCCATTTCTCAGTAACCGAAGGTCACGCCAGAGTCTTCATCGGAGGTTTTCGTTCTTCCACAGTATTGAATTTCGGTTCTTTGCAAAAGGGTACGGAGTTCTTGCAAGGCCTTTGACTGATTTACTAAAGAAATTAATATTAAGAATATCCATTCCATAATTTGTTCCTTACGTGTTTTCAAGTTTAGATTTTCTTTTACTATGAGTTAAAACTCCTTCGAGATAGCCATGTATCAGTTCAATTCAAACCTTTGGTATAGTTAGCATTGTTTGCATGAATCACCATTTGCAAGGTGAGGTAATTCCCAATTTAGGGCCCGTTTAACATAGCTTTTGCTTCTATTTTTGCTTCCTATAAAAGAGCTTTTGGAGAAAGTTACCTTAATTTTGTTTGAATTTTTTTTTAAAAACATTTCCTACTCCGGAAGTGCTTTAAGAGAAAGCCAAATTGAATCAACTTACTCCAAATTTCTTCTAACTACCAAAAAGACTTTCATAGCATAAGTCAAACGGCTCCAAAAGTAGCTTTTGGGTGTCAAAAGCTTCTTTTGACTTTTCAAAAGTCGTGCCAAACGATTTCATGGCCAGGATAGTTGTGCCTGCAAGTGCCCCCATTGAGTGTACTTTATTTACTCATCCCTCTCTTTTATAATTACAAGCAACTAAATGATTTTAGCTTGAAGGGTGGCGAATGACCGTGGAGGGAGGATCTTGGATTTGTTCACAGGCACTTTACTCTCTAGTCTCTACCTTGGTTGTATTTCATAAATTCTATCAGACTAGATATATTTGTGTTTTAACACTTGAACAATCAAAGGTAATTTTCGTTAATATGCTTTTGGCTTATGTTTGCAAGCCATGGATTTCTGTTCAATGATTAAGTTTGAGGTTTGTGATCTCCATTTATGCCAGAATATGTTCCGCGCAGCTTATTTTTCTAGTTTCATAGCATGAGAGACTCAGTACTTTTTAAACCCAGCACTCTGACCCGTATTAAAAACTACATTGTCAACTGCATTTTCTGAATTAGAAGTCGAGACCAGTTCGGTCGGATAACTATTTGAGTTGTCTATCAACAGGAATTGTTTTCACCTCAATCCCAGACTTGCTATGAGTTATGCCATATTTTGTAAACTGTGACAGGAGACAGGAAAAACTAATTATACAACCTGAATTACAAAATTAAAACAACTTCGCAAATTAAAAACCTCACAACCACACTGATTAAAATAGCATCGTGCAGCTTAAAAGATTTCACAATTAACACATATAGTGAACAAGTTTTAACAGTAATCAATCAAACACAAATTTAAATAATAATAACGAGCCAAAAGTATTAATAATTAAGCAAAAAATACAATATTTAACCAAAATAACAAGTAGAAACGCTCACTATAGAGTATCCGGAGGCCCAATAATGGTAACACTCCATTCAAACAGGTCTGCTTCATCTAGCAAGCCAGCTGAAAATCCATCCACAGGGTGTTTGCATAGATCTGCAAAGAGAGAAAGCACGGATTATTACCCCCAATTAACCCACAAAAAATCTCATAAGAACAAAAATAGAAGAAACCCAATGCTGATACACAATTCAGGGGCCAAAGAAAAAGGAATTCTCAATAAGTCAATACCTTTGAGCTGTTTCTGAAGGAGAAGGCTAGCTTGAGAGGCTGAAGCCATCAAATAGAATACAGAAGATTTCAGAGAGGGGGAGAGAAAAGGAAGGTTCAAGGTACCCGACGATTAAAGAAAGGGAAAGAGAAGATTTATGGCGTTTGAAGAAGCTGACACTGTTCTCCATACGTAACTTTGTCGATATAGGGAGAGTTTTTGTCATGGTATAACGATTAATATGAAATTTCCCTTAGTCATTGAATATTTATAATTTATATAATAATTCAAATTAATTTTAGATTTCGTTTAGTTTCTGTTTCGCGCGGGTTAGTCGCTAACAATTAAAAAGGATCAGACGATTGTGTAAGGGACAAAACCTCTTGAGACAAAGTCCCAAAAGGGGTGTTCTTTTATTGGCGATAAATTTTACAATTGGAAATGAAAAACAATATGCCTCCAAGGGGCGCAAGCACACGAGTTACTAAAAGAAAAGTGTTTAAATCTAAAAATTAGGGAAATGAAAATTACATGTTCTCTGTTCGAGAGTCTTGGATTCGGTCCCTTGCTTCTATATCCTTTCTCCTTTTTATACTTCATGGACGATCTCTTTTTGATCAACCGCTCTAAAAACTGTTTGATCGTCCTATAACTACCCACTTTCTTCGTAATGGCTACTTTGTCATGAAAACTGCCTTTTTAACTGCTGTCATTACCCTTCATCGTTCAATTGCTTTCGATTGAATTCCTTGAATCGTGGAACGTGACAGGACTGCTTTAATAACTGCTTTGATAACTGCACTTCTTGATAACCGCGACGCTTTTTGTTTATTAAGACTTTGGGCGACTTGAAGGTTTGGGCGAGAATAGAGTAACAGCTCTGGGCGACTGTATGACATTCCATTCGCTCAGATTCTGGGCGACTTGCAAATTTGGGTGATGGTGTTACCACATTCTTGAGCCTCCTTATTTGGGCCTTCATCTTGATTTGTTTGATTGAGCTTCGTTATTTGTGTTATCTGATTTGAGGATCCTCCAATTGGGCTTCACTCCTTAGGTTGTTCGATTTAGGCTGCATTTTTATGTGTTAACAATTACCTCCCAATATGGCAGAATTAATAATAATTATTAAATTTTGCCATATTCACTTTGTGTTTCCAGCAACATTCGAAATTCCCAAGAATTTCAATCATTGTTTCCTTCTATAACTTGAAAAGGTGCGTCATTCTGCAAACCCTTATAACCCTCAAACACGCCATTTCACTGCACCACTAAATCACGCCTCAAATTTTTTCGCGTCTCTCTCAAGATTTACTGTCATCTTTTGCTTCCCTACTACGTAACCCTGCAAAATTTCGTTTCATCTCAAATGACTACTTCACAATGTCAAGCCGGCGACTCCTTTAGTTTCGATGACTTTCAGAAACTCCTGAGTCGTTCATATATAACTCCGAGTTTTCTCGCACCCGCCGACGTTGGACATAATGAGTTCTACTTGGGTCCTTTCTTCAACAATGCAGAGGTAGTTGAACAGGCGGCGGTGGGTCAGCTGTTTCCTTGCACTCATGGCCCTCCTTTTCTAAACTCTCTGCCGCTGGGGCCACTTCGCGAAAGAGGTATTCGCACTTGGCCTAAATCTGATGTAGCTTTTCGTAGGTGGTATGCTCGCCTTGTGGATCATGGTCCTACTAAGGCACTTTTTGATAGCGCTAGGATTTCTGATTTGTTAGAAATCTCTATTCGCCCTCCTACTTTTGATTCTGCACTTTTTTCGATTGCTTTGAGCTTTTGGTCTTCCGAGTATAATACCTTTATTTTCCCTCTCGGCCCCATGTCTATTACTCTAAGGGATGTTGGGGCCCTGGTGAATCTACCACCTTTGGGCGATACCATTTTTCCAGGTATCTTGGTTTCTGATGGCGCCCCAAAGTTTGGTAAAAACTACACCGATTCTTATTCAAGCCTGCA
>NC_036255.1:7136361-7141451 GCF_002742605.1 Olea europaea var. sylvestris | reverse complement strand
CAAACTATGTACATCCCCCTTCCACTATAGATAGCGCGAGCACCTCCCTGCTCATTTGGATCCAGTTTTTAACCGGGAGGGAGCTTTTTCATGTTATCTTAACTGGGACCAATGCCAAAGAGGGAGTAGAAATTTATGCTCCCCAATTTTTTGCTCGCCAGCTTGGTTTCGGCCAAACTTGGCCTGTTCCTCTTTGCTATTCGAGGAACTTAATTGACCATTTTCATACCATTAATAAGGCGGAAGCAGAGGCTATAAATGCTCGCAACCTCCATTTATCAAGCCACTTTTCATTAGCCCCTTTTAATTTTTGTCATGCCACTCACCTTCTTTTTGAGCAGCTCTGGCCGTCAGTGAAGCGCAGATTATTTGCGACTGACGCCAATCGTGCCTTTCATTTATTAGATCAACCGAGCATTTCTTCCCCTCCTCCTGTTTTAGTCACTCCCTTGTCCATTCGGAGTCCTTCTCCTTCTCGTCGCACTAAACAGTCTGCTCGTCCATCTTCTTCTCTCCCTGCCAAGCCTACTACGGCCAAGAGTGCCCCAAGTCGCAAACGGCCAGCCTCAGCATCTCCCATTCTGGAGGATGACGTTGATGATGATGATGATGCCCCTCTTATCGTCAGGAGGAAGGTAATTAAATTGATTTACTTACAAGTATACTTTTCCACATTTGAAACTTTTCTGTGTGCTGATGATCTTTTGGATTTCTCAGAAAAGTTCAACCTCTCCTTCAAAGGCTTTGACAGCCCCTGCTCCATCATCCTCTGCTGAGGATACTTCATCCAAAGCGATTGATGAGGAGGCTACGCTTAAAGAGACATCTTCAGTCCCAAAGTCCTCATCACAACCCATGGATGAGCCACCTTCTTCCTAGGGCGTCAACCCCCCTAACATCGAAGCAGAAGGTAATTCAGTCTTTTGATGTCTTACCTTTACTTGTGCTGTTGGTTTCTAATTTGTTGCTCTTGAGCTCTGTAGATACTCCTATGAGTCCGCCCGTTGTGGCAACATCTTCTCGCTCAGACAAGGGAAAGTCCTCGCGAATGGAAGAGTCGTTGGTGGCAAGCTTAGCTGAGGGCATGCCATCTTCCACGATTGTTGATGAAGTAGTCTTTGCTTTACTTCTATTTCTATCTTGTTCGTTGTAGTGAGGACCTTTAACATTGGCAACCTTCTTCGCAGGATGCTGATAGGATTGTGCGCTCTATCCAAGACTTGTTCGCTTCCTGGGGGCAAGTCCAGACGTCTCGCCTTGCTCCATCTGATCGTCCTATTGCTTCTTCAGAGGAAGATTTGAAGTTCCTCAAGGAGTCGGTATTTGAGTACGTATCCTTCATGGATATGGATATTGGAAAGGCTAGTGCTGCCAAACACAAGAATGAACTTGAGCACTTGAGTGCGAAGTTAGAGCAAGCACTGACGCTTCCGTCGCTCAATCTTTCTGCCGATTTTAAAGCGACGTTGAAGGTTATTCACTCCGAGGTCCTTTCTATGCTGGCCAAGAATGCTGAACTAAATGCCAAGCGTACTCAATATCTTCAAACCGTAGTTGAGAAAGAGTCTTTGCGTATGGAGATTAACAAAGCTGAGGACGAGTTGAAAAAAATCTCTTCCGAAGTCATGGTTGAAGACTCTTTGATGGTTAACTTGGCTACTCAGATGAGGGAACTTCAAGCCAAAATGGACGACTGCAGGGCGAGAATGGCTGCTAAAAAGCGCAACGCCTCCCAGGGAATTGAGCGAACTAAATCCTTGGTCGAGTAGTACAAGAAGTTGGAAGTTAATGATGATGTCGCCGCTGAATTGAACATCACTTCCTCTCGGCAGAACGAGGATTGGGAAAAACTTAGGGAACGAATTCGTTCAATATGGGGTAGACTGTAATTAAGACATATGATGTCTTTTTTCTTTTGTAATTCGATTTTTTCCCTTTGTAACTTTGTTCATTATTAATGAACATTAACTTCTTGTGCACTTATTTGACGTTTGTTTTTAGTCGTCAATTCTTCAAGCATTTAACTGTTTTGTGCTGAAAAATCTTGCCTTTTTCTTTTAATATTTCCACCACCTTTTTCAAGACTTTGGGCTATTTAATTCCGTTTATTAGGCAGAAATGTGGCTGTTCATATTCTGTCTCTTTATCTTCACGCCCCTATAAATGCTTTGCATTTTTTATCTTCTATCTTCATCTCTTCATTTTCTTCTTCGAAGCTAATTTGCTGCCATTACTTGGCATTCTGACGATCAATCTGATCCAAAATGGACTGTTTAGTCCGCCCATTTTACTATTTGCCTTTATGTCACTTTTGGTATGGGAGGTATAGGAAATATTTTCTGGCCAGCAACAGAGTTTTTACCTTCAAAATTCTTCCCATCGTCTCTTCGTTCTTCACAAGGAGTCGATGATGGAAGGCAATTTTTGGGCTGCTTGTGGGCTACTCTGCTTGCTGAGAGTGCTTCTCAGCCTCTTTGCTCGCCATTGCAGCGATGCATTTAGGAAGGTGGTGAGGCCAGTACACCCTCTTACTCGGCGATCCCACCATTGCAGCGATGCATTTAGGAAGGCGGTGTGAAGCTTACTCAGTGATCAACCGGGAGATCATCTTACTTTAGTTGTATTTTGTAGCACATCCATTATTTGTATTTTTTGTATTCTTGTAATGAACGTTTGATAATAAAGGACTTCATTTGAACGTATTTCGCTCTGACCTTGTTATCTTTTAGCCGTTCAAAATGTTTGATTATGTTTTTATCTATTCACATTCCCATAAAAAAAGAACATATTTTTTCAAATATTTGCCGTTAATGAATCTCACGTGCTTGGTGCCGTCTAAATCTTCCAAGTGATACGCTCCATTGGGCAACACACTGTTTATTTTGTATGGTCCTTCCCAATTGGGCGACCATTTCCCATACTTTGGATCATTGCTATCCAAAGGGAGTATCGTCTTCCAAACTAGTTCACCCAAGCTGAACGATTTGGCTATGACTTTTTTATTATAAAACTTAGCCATTCTTTGTTTTTGTACTTGTAATCTATCTAAGACGTCCAACTTTAATTCGTCTAACTCCAATAAATTTTGAACTAGTGATTCGACATACTCATCATCATTTAACTTATGTTGCAAGCACACTCTAATCGATTGCACGTTGATTTTCATAGGCAAAACGGCTTCTTGTCCATAAACAAGTTGGAAAGGAGTGACCTTGGTACTTGACAGAGGTGATGTCCTATAAGCTCATAAGGCTTTGTTCAGACATTCGTGCTAATTTCTGGCATTTTCATCTATCATCTTTCTGATGATACTTTTTAGAATCTTATTAGAAGATTCCGCTTGTCCGTTGGATTGAGCGTAGTATGGTGTGGAGTTTACTAATTTAACCCCAAACTCGCTCAAAAATTTGTTTACTTGATCCCCATTCAAAGATGTTCCGTGATCTACCATTATTGTTCGTGGAATTCCAAACCTATAAATAATGTGATCACGGATGAACTCTATAACACTTTTCTAGCTGATCTCTTTCAAGTGTACCGCCTCTACCCATTTGGTGAAATAGTCGGTTGCAACTATAACAAAAGTATATTGCTTGGACGATGGGGGATAAATCTTCCCGATCAGATCTATCGCCCAACCCTTGAACGGTCAAGGTTTAATAATAGGTGTCATTTCTCGTGCTGGCGCCCTTTGTATTGGACCATGCTTTTGGCATGCTAAACAACTCTTTGCATACTGAACGCATAGTTCTCCCAACTTTGGCCAAAAATATCCACTCCTAATGATTAACCATCTCATCCTTTGGCCAGCTTGATGAGCCCCACATATCCCTTCGTGCACCTCAGCCATGATCGTCTTGGTTTCTTGCAGACTTACACACTTTAGTAATACACCATCAGAATGTTTCTTAAACAACTCTTCATCTATTAGTGTGTAATTCAGCAAACATAGCTTCATTTTCCTACTAATCCCTCCACTAGATTCTTTAAGGAACCCTTTAATCTCTGCTCTCCAATCCGTTGCATCTCCATCTTGTATGCAGTGAAGTTCAATCTTTCTCGCCCTTCTTTGAATCACGAGCAATATGATTCCATACTCACAAGTAGACTTTCAATTCAAAACCTTTGAGTACCTTGATGCCATTTGGGCTAACTCATTTGCCATGTCGTTATATATCCTATTAACGCATTGGAGTTCTACTTGATCGAATTCATCTAGTAATTCTTGGGCGATCTCGTATTGACTTATAATGGAATCACTTTGGCATTTAAAATCACCGATCAATTGATGGATCACCAATCCTAACGATCACATTTCTTACTCCCATATCTATCATTAGTTCTAGGCCTACAATTAAGGCTTCATATTCGGTCTGATTGTTGGTGCACATTCTGTCTAAGGTGAATGCAAACTTGTAGCAAATCCCTAAAGGATTAATCAATGCTATTCCTACTCCTGCACCTTTAGAGGTTTTTGACTCATCGAAATACAATACCCAAGGTTTTAATTCGAACGAATTGATTTCTAGTTCGATCTCTTCAGCCATATCAAGGCATGGATGATCAGCTAGAAAGTTAGCCAAAGCCTGATTTTTTACTGCCTTTTGAGGTATATATTGTATTTCGAATTCTGATAAAGTTAGTGTCTAAACGCCTACCCTTTGGTGTAAAATAGGGCGCGAAAACATATACTTAATTAAATTTACTTTTGAAATTAAATAAACGGTTACGGGCCGTAAATAAGCCCTTAGTTTTGTACATGTGAAATACAATGCAAGACATAATTTTTCAATAGCAGAGTAATTGTATTCACATTTCGTTAACCGTCTACTTAAATAGTAAATTGCCCTTTTTTCACCAACTTGGTCTTCCTGTGCGACCATTCCAGCTATTGATTCTTTTTCAGCCGACACATACACTTTCATTGGTCGTCCTTGGATTGGTGACACCAACACTGGTGGACTTGATAGATATGTCTTCAGGCTTTCAAAAGCCTTTTGATGTTCTTCTTTCCAGACGAATTCGTCCTGATTTTTCAGCTTTAATAGCGGCGAAAAGACTTTAGTTCGCCCTGCACAGTTAGAAATAAA
>NC_036255.1:7107133-7135993 GCF_002742605.1 Olea europaea var. sylvestris | reverse complement strand
TGCTTTCAATAATCGCTCTATCTCTTTCTTGATTTCAGGGAGTACATTGGGAGCAAAACGCCTAGGAGGTTGCCTATGAGGTTTAAAACTAGGCTTAGTTGGTAACCTATGTTCCACCAAGTCTCTATCTAAACCAGGCATTTGTTCATATTCCCAAGCAAAACAATCTTTATACTCTTTTAACAAAGCGATTAATTTGTTACTAACCTCTTGGTCGACCATCTGGCTGATGAATGTTGGACGGTCTTCTCCTTCATTGTCAATATTTACTTTGACCAGAGGGTCTTGTGTTTGAGCTTATTCAGGTTTGGCAATCCGCATCATTTCATCGTCCAGTTCTCTTGTAAGTGTTTCCTCTTCCAAACAGTCCACCTTGTTGACTTCTCGGCCAATACTTTGCTCTAACTCGAATACTGCCAACTTGTCCTTCAGCGCTTTTAGGGCAGTCTCTTCCTTCACTTTGTCATTGCATTCCTTATTGAAAGCCATCAGTCTAGTTTTGAAGGCCTGAATGTCGGCCATTTGCTTTCGTAACTCAGAATCCATTCAAGATTCCTTAATTATTCTTTTGCCAATCACTGGCTCTTGCAGGGCCACTATATTTGGCCTCATCTGTTTGAACATCTCAGTGAGTGCGTCTACTGAGAACGGTTCTTCGCTTTGCGCGACAACCTGAGTTTCTTCTCCGTCTTGTACTACCCTGACATGTCCATAGTTTCCTTCGTACATGAACTTTTTCACTGAGTTTGCTTCTGCAACAAAAGGCCTATGATCGGCCTGTACCACCTCTGCTTCGCCTTTGTCATTCCAAAAGATCAGGCATTGATAGAGCGACGAGGGTATACAGCGACTTCCGTGTATCCAATCTCTTCCTAGGAGCACGTTGTAACTAGTAGGACCATTTATTACAAAGAAGACAGTGGTCCTAGTAGTCGTCCCTATAGTTATATCCAATGGCATAACTCCCTTAGCTGAAGTTGCCCTTCCATTGAAGCTAGTGAGGATGACTTCTGTAGGAATCATGTCACCCTCTGTCTTTGCGAACTTCCTCATCATCCTAGATGGAATGGTGTTTATAGCTGCTCCATTGTTGACAAGTACTTTTGCCACTGGGACGCCGTTAACTAGAGCTTTAACGTATAATGACCTCAAGTATTTTGTCAATTTCATGGCTGGCCGTTTAAAAATAACCTTTTCGGCAGCCTCTATTTCTACTTCCTGCTTATTTTCTGTTGAATTATCCCCCTGTGACAAATCGACGTGCAATATATCACGCTGATCCTCTGTCTCCTGAACTTCCTTCCTACTTCTTTCTAATACTTCCTCATCAGTTACCCAACCTATTGGAGGGGGCATTATTCTTGGAGGTGACCCATACTTTTCAGAGCGAGGCATTCTCTCCTTCCTTTTGGGTGTCCGGTATAGTACGTAGAAATCAAAAGGACGCCCAGATGGTTCCCCCAACAAGTCTACTTCGCGAACTCCCTCTTGATGTAGTTGCTTAAACAGAGTATTGCGCGATACTCCTCTCTTTTTTCTTTCTGCTTCTAAGTTAATTTCTTCTTCAATGTCTGTCATCCCATCGTCTTCCTCATCGTTGTAGGCCTCTCCAGAAGTTTGGCCTTCTTCACATACCAGCACGCAGGCTTCTCCTTCGTTGTCCTCCTTCTCTTCTTCTTTTTTCTTATTCTTGAATTCATTGGCTAGTAGGTAATTATTGGCCACTACAGGAGGCAACGTACCAAATTGGATAGCAAGGGGCTGATCTGGATCTTCTTCATCCCTTTTGTCTCGCTCGAACCTTGATCTCCCAGAAGAGGTTTCTGGCAATTCCTTCGTTGATTCATCTGTACCAGTCTCTTTACTACCTTTGAGGACGTTTTGATTGGCTGCCTTGAGTAATTTAGGTGCTTTAGGATGTGGCACTCCCTATTGCTGCCTCATCATCCGTCCGTAGTTTCATTGGAAACGCCTTTGTTATGTCCTAGTCATCTCATCGAAGGGTATTGCCCTTCCTGCATTGTACTGGAATGAATGCCATACATTTGGCTGGCGAGGTTGCGGCCTGAACGTTCTTCCATTCTCTACTGGCCTAAACTGCCTCTCAAAAGGCGGTCCTCTATAGAATGATGTACCTAGCTCTCTACCAGGCTGAGTGTTTGGAAAGAAGGTAGGGCGATAAGGATGCTGCCATGTCCCTGGATTCTCCGTATTTCCATTCACTTCTCTTTTACATCTTGCACACAGGACGTCTTCGTCCTTTTTTGGTTCTTTCCCCTTGATTCGTTCGAAGACACTAGGATGTGTTTTAGTATCCTCTTCTCCATCATCTATGACCAACTTGAATTTTGGTAACTTGTTCTTGAATCCAGATGTTACCATGTTTACTCCAAGTGGCTGTGGGAAAGGATTCTCGTCCACTGCCATCTTTTTCTTATCATCGAACGTAATTCGTCCTGATTCAATGGCATCCTGCAATACATGATGGAAAACCAAGCAATTATTAGTCAAATGTGACCATGCATTATGCCACTTACAATATTTTTTACCCTTAATTTGTTCAGGGTTTGGCAATTTGTGCTTATCGCTCAGCTTTATCTGCTTATCCCTATATAATTTATCGAATATAAGGTCAGCTTTGGTCACGTCGAACAAGAACGTTCTAGCCTTTATGTTTCCATCTTTTATAGGCTCATCTTTGCCCGATGGTCTGGGTTTGGCCATTATGGGACAAGTATATGTATCCCCTTTGACCAATTCGGCCAAACACATTTCGGCCTGATCGTATAACTCGTCGTCGATGGTATGAACGTCAAAATTTGGGTCTTTGTAATAAGTCCCTCTACTAGAATTTTTTATTTGTTCTTCTTCTCTTATCAGTCATTCATACCTAATCACATTCGCACTCAACTGAAAAAGGTCAGGAAATTCCTTGTCCTGGAACTTCTCTTTTAAATCAAAGCTCAAGCAGCCCTGAGCTATCTTGACAAATTCTTTTTCGGGCAGAGGAACAAAACACTTGCTTCTTGCTGTCTTGAACCTTTGGAGAAAACTTTCTACCCATTCATTTGGCATTTGACGTAGATTCGCCAAATCAGCCAGAGTGACTTCAGACTCAGTTTTATAAAATTGAGCGTGAAACAACTGTTCCAGTTGTTGCGATGTTTGAATAGAGTTCGCTGGTAAGTTGATGAACCAAGAGAAAGCTACTCCTGTTAACGAACTAGGGAAAAGTCTCATTTTATGGTAATCGGTTACATCACCACTTTGCAACGTGAATCGCCCTATGTGTTCTAGAGTAGACACCTCTCCTAAACCGGTAAACAGTGAGAATTCTGGCACTTTGTACCCTCTAGGCCATGGATATGCTTGGTCTATCCAATCAGGATATGGCTTTGTGTACGTCGGCCTAATGACAGGACGCACCCCAAAAGCCATCTGATCCTGTACGATTTCCATAATCTGGTTCCTCAACATGACATTGGGATCATATGGAATTCCTACAGGCTGATTAACCGGTTGATTTGCATGAGGCCTGATGTTCGGTCCTTGATTGGCAACAAAATTATCATAATTAGGGCCATTACCATTAGCCTGGACATCTGTTCCCTCATTACCACGTGGAATATTCTGTCCATTGTTTAGGACATTATCTCTCACATTTGGATTATCCCCCAAGTTAGGCATGCCATTACCATTGTTTTGATTTGGCACTGTAGTACCCCCTTGGTTTGAAGTGGAGGGACCAGAAAGCGGTTCTACCCCTTGATTCGGATTTAGGACAGAGGGATTATGTCCCACAATTGTCCTAGTTTGAAAGTGGTTTGTAAGAGGTATAGCCGGTTGACATATTTGGCCTACTAACTTATTCATTGTTTCGTTTAACATCTTTAGTTGTTTAGCCATGTTGTCATAGTGTGTATTCCCATTTTGCGTAAATCTTTCCATATTATGAATACTTCGAAGATTTACCTGTTCAACGACGTCTTGCGTGAGTTCTCCAAGTAATGCACGCATGGTTCGAGGACTCAACTCCGTCATTGGTTCGTAACAACTGTTACTGCTCTGATTCTGTCCATCTGTTCGTGGAGAGGCATGCTGCTCCTCATATCGCTCGATCACAGACTGGATTCCTCCCTGACTTGCTCCTTCCTTGTCGGATCTCTGAGAAATATTGTTTCACCTTTTGTACTTTTAACACCTAACACCACTATCCCACCGGGCGTGCCAAATTGTTTCGCGCGGGTTAGTCGCTAACAATTAAAAAGGATCAGACGATTGTGTGAGGGACAAAACCTCTTGAGACAAAGTCCCAAAAGGGGTGTTATTTTATTGGCGATGAATTTTACGATTGGAAATGAAAAACAACATGCCTCCAAGGGACGCAAGCACACGAGTTACTGAAAGAAAAGTGTTTAAGTCTAAAAACTAAGGAAATGAAAATTACATGTTCTCTGTTCGAGAGTCTTGGATTCGGTCCCTTGCTTCTATGTCCTTTCTCATTTTTATACTTCATGGACGATTTCTTTGTAATCAACCGCTCTAAAAACTGTTTGATCGTCCTATAACTACCCACTTTCTTCGTAATGGCTACCTTGTCATGAAAACTGCCTTTTTAACTGCTGCCATTACCCTTCATCGTTCAACCGCTTTCGATTGAATTTCTTGAATCGTGGAACGTGACAGGGCTGCTTTAATAACTGCTTTGATAACTGCACTTCTTGATAACCGCGACGCTTTATGTTTGTTAAGACCTTGGGCGACTTGAAGGTTTGGCGAGAATAGAGTAACAGCTCTGGGCGACTTGCAAATTTGGGCGATGGCGTTACCGCGTTCTTGGGCCTCCTTATTTGGGCCTTCATCTTGGTTTGTTTGATTGGGCTTCGTTATTTGGGCTATCTGATTTGAGGATCCTTCAATTGGGCTTCACTCCTTGGCTGTTCGATTTTGGTTGCATTTTTATGCGTTAACAGTTTCAAAACGGTCACGATTTTTGGGTATTGTTTTAAGTTGGTCACCTTCCATTCAAAAAGTTAACATATTAGATGCACGACATGTTTACTAAATTAAAATTAAAATTTTAAATTAAGTCAAAATTAATTTAATTTTAATCATATATTTTATAAGATTCACAAATTTTATTAATTTTGTACCATGCACGAGCATAGTATTTCAATTTCCTTATCAACTCATTTTCCATATCTATATCACCTTTTAGTCGAAGGGGAACTTTAATTGCACTTTTGAACCCCAAAAGGTTACAAGTGATATTAAAGAAATTAGGTAGCTTTTGAAAATGATTAATATTTTATAGTGTTAATTCTCAGATGTCCTTCCCTCTCTTTATTTTATAGTGAAATGTACTCTTTTTTCCAATTATGATTAAATTAAGTCCCTATTTGTCATTTTTTAAAAATTTAAATTACTAAGACATATTTCTAAGACATTTACAAATGACATACATTCAATGGGTATGGACGAAAGTTTTAAAATTTAGACATATTTGACATTTTATTATAACAGCAAGGATAATATGTTAAATATAAATGACTAATATAATTGCTTATTTATTGAAAGTGGTGTTGGTGGTGGAGTGGGGTGAGATGGAGAGTGATTATGACTAGTTAATTGTGATTTTTGATTAATAATTAATTTGTGACATATTAATTGTGTGGTATACGATGACCATGTTTAATTTTGTGATTAGCATGTAATCATGATCATAAATTGTATGTTTATTGTAATAGTGATCTATTTGATTAAATATAGGTCACAAAATATGACCATCCAATTTTTAATAGAATTGATCAAATTTGTTAGAATTGAAAATGTATTTTGAAAGTATGGTAGGTAGTTATGTATCGTTCCTTAAAAAAAAAAAAAAAAAAAAAGGCCCTACCAAATACACACTAACCTATTTTTTAAAATTTAGAAAAATTGACTACTCCCTAAAATTAACATTACATTTTGAGAAATAAAAATCATTTTGTAAAATAAAAAATTAGGTCATAAATTGATAAAACCAATAAATATTAAGAATATTATATTTTGTAACCAATTTCGTAGGTTCACAAAGCCATTGTTTGAAATGCATTTTTAAACAGTATTTTAACATTATTTCAACCACACATTTTTTAATGAAATAATATTACACGTAAATTTTAAATTGTTCTTTAATTTTTAAACAAACATTTCACATCATTACACTATTAAAAAATGCATTTTTCTAACAAAAATGGGGCACAAACAAGGACAAAATAATAGAAATTCACCTATGTTCTTGTTTGAGCCCCATTCTTGTAAAAAAAAATACATTTTTGAATATTGTATTGATGGAAAATGTTTAGTTAAAAAGTAAAAAATAAATTTTTTTTTGAATTTGAGTGTATTATTATTTTAATGAATAATGTATAGTTGAAATGAGATCAATTTACTGTAGAAGAATGTATTTTGATACAAATAATAGGGCTCAAAAAAGGGCTATATACTATTTAATATCTTCTGAGACACAACATTTCAACAATTATAAATAGACTTTCTGACTTGTAGTTTAACAAATAATCAATGTACTTGCGTTAAGTAAATTTTACATTTAGGCTCTGTTTGTTTTCCATTAATGTAAGAATGAGAATGAAAAATATAGCCGTCACGGACCCGACACAAGAGATAGAAATTCAAATATAATGGCTTAATGTAATGGATAACGATCATATTTTTCATTTTAAGGATCAAATAATGAGAAACAAACAGGGGCTTATTTTGAGTCAAGTATCATACAAGAGATTTCAAAACATTAGTAAGCTTATTGGTCTATGTAATCTGGGTACTCCTATTATGAGACATGCTCGTTTTATTTTGGGAAACGAGTGTCGAAAAATCATCAACACCAATGCGGGGCTGAAGCATTATTGTTTTAAAAAGAAAGAGTCAAACAATTGCTTTGATCGGATTCATATTCACACATTTCTCATTTCTACTTTACAAATTTGATTTCGGTAATTCGAAGTTATATTCGATTTTACGCATGTAAAATGTTAGTTTTTAGAATATAGATTTTAGTCACATTAGTTTTTCTCAACAAAGTGTTCATTCAAACACGGTAGTGCCAAGGTTGATCCTATTCTATCCAATTCAAACTCGAGCCTTCGACAAGATACTTCTCACAAACCTCATCGAACCAAGTTATTCGACCAAGTTAACATAACTAGTTGTCCCAAAAGTTGATGTTTTGTTGAGGACACATGAAGTGAAAAAGCAGTAACCGTAGTGATAGATACTATAGCAATATAATGTTCCACAGAAATTTCCTGCATAAGCAATTTCTAAACTCTTATAAATAGTCGTGTCTCGCGTACACAAAAAATAGGGAATACTAGCATACACTGACAATTTGTCTGTTAAGAGTATTCTCATTTTGTGAGTAAGTTGATAATAAAAAATTTTGTACATTTGTTTGATGGCAACATGTCTTTGCAGAGCAATCCAAGTGCATCCTTGAAGAATAAACCTCTGCTTCTCTAATTACTGGAAATAGAGCAAAGTGCATTCTCTGGGCAAGAAGGATCAAATGTAAGGAGCTGGGCTACTTTATGAGTTGCTATTTTTTTATTCCACTTGCAGAGGACTTAAATGTCCAGCACCTTGAAAGAATCAGCCACCACCTTAAGTTTGTTCCTGACTCGTCTCCACCGTCTTTCGTTTGCTCCAACGATCAAAGTATAGTATCTTCCTGCACAAAAGACATTATATTGTGGAGTTAATTCCAAGTTTTTATAAAGATATATGAACAGAAGATAGCTCTGAGTGTAGTTCATTAATTGAAGTTCTTTTTTTTTCTTTTTTTAAATTTAATTTGTAGATTCTGTTCAAGGATCTTAGAGCCCACTTGGATAATCTTATTCCTTTTAAGTAACTTTTTTAGCCAAAACATATTTGAAGCGTTTAGAAATTACTTTTCTTCTTTTTCTTCTTTGATTTGCAGTAAATATGGGAAGAGCAAAAAATGCTCTTGACGCCCCAAAAAAAAAAATTACTTCACTTTTTTGTTTAGCTTATCCAGTCATGTTATCCGACTCATGCTTACACACTATCATCCCTAATAAAATAATTTCACTTGCATAGGGTTCACTCCAAGTCCTGAGATTAGTTTAGCTGCAGTTAACAATTTTGGAGTCCATTTGATTGGATTTTGGCATGAACTTTAGACAGTGCACCTAATTGCTGAGCTTAAGAGAGCCAAAAACTCTGAAACTCCCAACCCCAAGCAGGATTCCAAAGTGATTGACAAATATCTAGCCAAAAACTTAGTTATTAATTAAACTGAAAGAGAACTTTAATCAAGCAAAACAGTTAATCAAATTTGGATCAGAAGTCAAAAATTGAGCTATCATTCCAATTTCTAAGTGATAGAACAAGTCGTTTATGCATTATACTTCTACAATTATTGAACAAAATCCTAATTTTAAATACATAATTAAGGAATTAAGTAATCCAAATAAAAATTCCCATTCACAAATATGGTTTAGAAGTGAAGGAAAGTGGCATAATCTAAAATAGTTTGAAACTTTGTTATGAATCAGTATCGTACCATTCCCAATTGCTATTGTTGCGAAAGCTGCTCGAGAAAAATTAGGAGATGTAAGTATGTACTCAAAGGTGCAATAGGTTCTACCATCAATTGTTTTCTGCATTTTAAATATTGAGCTGGATGAACTTATATAGATAATAATGATAATATATTAACATGATAGTGCAACCTGACAAGGATTATGCCATAACATCTATTCGGAAGAGCTATAATAAACAGATCCAAATACAACAACAAGCAAATCACAACATCACGATAGTTTTTGGTTGTTTTGGCAAAAACATATTGGTTCACCTTCAATGAGTTATGTCCTCTTGCCACTACATGTTTTCACTATAACGAAAAAGAAGAATACAAGATTTTCCAGCACCTCTCTAACCCAAAAAAGGGGCCCTAAAGAAACCCTTTATATTGTAGAACCATAATGCGGACCTAATAATACTTAAGACTCCTATAATAAAAAAATTACCACACAGTCTAACATAACCGCTAATAGAAATATTAGGAAATATTAGGTTGATCTGCGGTAGAGGAGAAAGTGTATAATTATGATTACGCTTCATACAGTCCATCTCAACCTAGAATGGAGATTAACTTTCTTGAAAATAGAACAGAACAATTTTGGAGCCTTATGTAACCAAATTACTCGTGAATTTTCTTGAAATTGAAACAGAAGTAAAAAAAAAAAACAAATACAGTGATCTATCTGACAGTTGAGCATGGAGAGGCGACATACCTCTTGCATATCCACTATTTTTTCTACCTGAGTTGGTGCCGAGTAAACATTTCTTACAAGATTTAAGACAACCTTCAAGCGAAGAAATCTTATTAGGAGACCCTTAAAACAATCTTTGAAACACACGCATACACATGAGATCTGAAAATGATAGTATTTACCTCTTCCATTGGGCCCAAATCATGGATATCTGTTTTATCTGTTGGTATAAAACTCAATCTAACATTTTGCAGTTGGAGATATCTGTCTTTAAATGCAGAATCATGACCTCTGAAGTCAAATTCCTGAACAAAGAATCATAAAATTTAAGAATATTAGAAAAGTTGATCATATCCCCACTCAGTTGTCATTAGAACTTACTCTCCAATCTGAGGGATAATAGTATGAATAGCCATCTATTTTGTCGATAAAGGCTTCATAGTTCTCTGGTATTCCTGCAAATGTGAAGTTGAGTAAATTGAAACAGAAAAGTAAGAAATGGATAGCATTAAATCCATCACCGGCATTGGTCTCTTCGTGAAGCAAAGAAAAAAACCCCATTACAAAAACATAGGATACTTTTAATTTCTTGTTTGATGGAATGTAAGTTCAGCAATTTTTCCAGGAACATCGGCCATGAACATCATTTAACTGTGAATTAAATGTAAATAAGACATATATCGAAAGGAATAAGAAAATTGTAATGTCTTCCAATCTATAAATTTCGAAGAAAATGACTCTATCTGCAGTGTAATAAATTGAAAAGCACAAAATAGCACCAAAATAAGTATTGGTGATGTAATTGCCTGCACCTCCATAAAAAAAGTGAGAAATTGCTACCAACCATGATACCTTCTGCCAAAAGTGGACATGCTGGGAACAAATTCAACGACAGGGCTCCTATTCCAATCGCAATTGTCCTCCTTTTAAATTTTCCTGAAACATTTAAACTAGCTGTTATAGAGAAAATTAGAGAGAGAGAGTAAACACAAAGAATATACATGTTTCGGCAATTAAGCCTACAACCATGGACGGAGAAAAGAATAACTCCATTAAACAAAACCAAAGAGTACTCTACAATCAATTCCAAATCCCCTACAAAATATATAGTAGGAGATAATACAAAAGTGTATATTAAAACTGAAATTTCCCACTAAAACTGTAACCAGTGAGACTACCAAAATTTTAAGTCCCATCAAATGAATTACGGTTCATGACTACCTCGGAAACTGGGGCTGAACCAAATGACAAAGGAGCCAGGAGATCAAAGAGGATTGGATAGTTCCTGTTTGTATGGGAGAAAACCAACTCCTATAACATGTATAGGATAAACAAATCCAATTCTGCTCTACGTGGGACAAACAAAGCCAATCATATTCTACTCGGAATATTGTCTTCGAAGCCACTAAACAACACATGATTATATGTTCATAAAAGAATGTAATTAGTCCATTAAAGTTAGACACGTGCACAATGTCATTAAATGGGTGAAAGCGAGACACGAATCCAAGTTCTTAGAAAATGTCATGTGTATATCGTTTAAATCTTATCTTAGGTAAAATGTATGACAGATGCAGAACTTTACTGGCCCTCGACTATTTCTTTATTTTTCTCAGTCACTAATAACGTTGCAGATACAAAATCAACATAAAAAAGAAAAATACCCTTTTTAAAACTGTTTGCGAGATAATTACGAGAATTTGATGGAAAATGTTATGAATTTTTTGCCCAGAAACTACTCATTTGCTTTAAGTATTAAGATTTAACCGACTTCCCCAGTAGAACAAAACATGGGTATAATCAGAATAAAAATGAATGGGAATTTTTACCTTCTGCTTCATCAGAAGACGTGTTGCTTGAGCACGCACTAATATGCCGTGAAGACAATGCGATGTATGTTGAATCACGCACGTATAGCTGAAGAAAGGATTGAATCACTGGAATTATAATCGCAGAATACAAAGAGAAACAAGGGATTCATTATGAATTGAAGTAAAATACACGGACCCTGTTCGTTAAGGCTGTTGAGGCAAAGCTCAATGTGAGCGATGAAACTGCCATGTTTATCTTCCGTTCCCTACGAGAAATAGTTCTGACTTTATAATTCTATCTTTATATGGATATATTTTCTTTGGCATGGATTCATTTCGGTGTGGATAATGTGCTTCTTTAGCGGCCACAATTAGGCAATCGACTCACAACGCGGGACTTTCGACTTCAGTACAAGTACGAGTGTGTTACGGGTAGTTGACAGTGTTATTGAAGGGCCATAGACATATGCTAGAATATGTGGATAGAAAATATGGGAAATTCTATTTGTAGCTTCTAGTGTACAATCCCCTCACATGAGTAGTACATGTAGAAAATCTCAAAAAATATTTTGAAGGGCTAGATTCACAGTTCCTTGTAATTGGATTTAGACATCCAGTGGAAGTGAATAACAACTCATTCTCAAGGGGCAATCGTGAGAAACTAATTAATGCATGTATTGAATCCCTAAATTGATGAACGTTGATTTTATACTTTGTAAGTATACGGATCGTAACAAATAATAAGTGAGATCCAGGAGTACGAATTCTCGTTCTCGTGAGAAGTACTCCCAACAATTCACGGAAAAAAATGATTTAAGCTAGTTTTGATTTGTAGAATAAACAAAACTAAAATGGAGGATGAAAATAGAGGTTAGTGTTCGTTAAAGGAGTTCAACCCTACGCATTACCCAACGATCAAGCTTAGTTGTACCATTTTCGGGTTCAGAATTTTATAAAATTTTTACAGTATTTTCTAAACTCATTCAAGTATAATATGATAAAAATTCAAAATTTTCTAACTTCATTCTGGTACTCAAATGGACACTTAAACATATGCCAAAAGCTATTCTCGAGCGTACTGAACACAACACATGAAAAAATGGCATAACTTATCTTACCGACCTTCAAATAACTTGATTTCAAAGCCAAAGGACATAGGACTCATAGGGATTTCAAATTTCACAACTCATTCAAAATTGAAAAATTCAGTTCTGGGTGACAATTTGAAAATTGGACAGAAAGTTGAAATTTCTATTTTACGTTTCTAGATGTCCAAATTCACTCGCCTAATCTTATTTTCGTGTTAAAATTTATGCTAACATGTTATACTAACATGATTCAATAAACATCAATTAATAGAATTTTATAAAAATCTAATTTCATGCTTAAATGAAATATGAGTTCAAACATAAATAATCTTTTAAATCCATTATCTTAATTTTAACATTAAAACATATGAAAGTAAATTCTACACGAGATAATATCACACATAAACTTAAAATTTTTCGTTCTGTTCTTTTTTAACCACACACTCTTCAGAAAATCACAATAATAACTCAAACAGGGGCAAGATGAGGGAGATGAGATTTTGTTTCTTTTTTTCCCCTTTGTATACTTATTTTAGAACCATGTTTCACATTTCTTGCATGATGCTTCTTGTTCTTCTTCGATAAAAGTCCCATCTTGGAACCTTACAATAAAATAAATGGTTAGTGTTTCGCGCGGGTAGTCGTTAACAATTAAAAAGGGATCAGACAATTGTGTAAGGAACAAATCTCTTGAGACAAAATCCCAAAAAGAGGTGTTTTATTGGCGATGATTTACAATTGGAACTAAACAGAATACCTCCAAGGGGCGCAAGCACACGAATACTGAAAGAAATGTTTAAGTTTAAACTAAGAAAATTGAAATTACATATTCTCTGTTCGAGAGTGTTTGATTCGGGGTCCTTCTGCTCTATGTCTTCTCTTCCTTTTATATTCCCTTGATGATTTCTTCATGATCAATCGCTTAGAAACTGCTTGATTGCTTTATAACTACCCACTTTCTTTATGGTGGCTAACTTGTCATGGAACTGACGTCTCTAACTGTTGCCACTACTCTTTGTCGTTCAACCATCTTCAACTGAACTCCTTGAATCGTGGAACGTGATAAGGTTACTCAATAACTGCTTCAATAACTGCACTTCTAGATAACCATAACATCTTATGTTTGCTAAAATTTTGGGCGATTCGAAGGTTTGGGCGAGAACAGTGTCATAGCTCTGGGCGACTATAAGGCACTTCATTCACTCAGATCTTGGGCGTCTTGCAAGCTTGGGCGATGATGTTACCGTGTTCGTGGGCTTCCATTGCATTCACTAATAACCCTATCTGGCCTTTATCCTAAATTGTCCAGTTAGGCCTCATTCTTTGGGCTATTTGATTTGAGAATTCCCAAATTGGGTTTCATTCCTTGGGCTATTCGATTTGGGCTGCACTTTTAGTGTGTCAACAATTACCCCCCCAATATGGCAGAATTAATACCAATTATTAATCTTTGCCATATTTACTTTGTGTTTCCCAACAACATTTGAAATTCTCAAGAATTTCAATCATTATTTCCTCCATAGCCTGAAAAAGTGCGACGTTACAAACCCTTATAAACCCCAAAGACACGCCATTTCGTTGTACCACTAAATCACACCTCATTATTTCGCGCTTCTTTCTCGCTATACCACTGTTCATCTTTTTGCTTCTCTACTACGTTTCTCAAGCAAATTTTAACAAAACTATATTTCTTCCTCAATGGCTGCTCCACAAATCCAATCTAACGACTTTTTTAGTTTCGAAGATTTCTAGAAAATCCTCACTCGGCCATATGTAAATCCGAACTTCCTTGTACCAGCCAATGCCGAACTTAATGAGTTCTATCTGGGTCCTTCATTCAACAACGCCGAAGCCGTCGAGCAAGTGGCGGTGGGCCAGCTGTTCTCTTGTACTCAAGGCCCTCCATTCCTGAACTCTTTGCCACTGAGGTAGATTTGCGAAAAAGGTATTCGCACTTGACCTAAATCTGATGTTGTTTTCCGTAGATGGCATGCTCGCCTTGTGGGTCATGGTCCTACCAAGGCACTTTTTGATTGTGCTAGGATTTCTGATTTATAAGAAATCTCTCTTCAACCCCCAATTTTTGACCCAGCACTTTTTCCTATTATTTTAAGTTTTTGGTCTTCTGAATATAATACTTTTATTTTCCCTCTTGGTCCCATGTCTATTACTTTAAGGGATGTTGGGGCCCCTTTAAATCTTCCACCTTTGGGCGACACCATTTTTCCTAGTATTTTAATTTCTGGTGTTACCCAAAATTTGACAAAAAACTCACCGAGTCCTATTCAAGCCTACAATCAAATGCTGAGCCTTCCCACGCTGAGCGTGTGACCTTTCTTCAGATTTAGCTTTGTAAATATATTCTGTTTGTGCCCAATATAAAGCCTTCTATGAGTTATTTATCCATAGCGCAAGAATTGACGCGTGGTAGGCCTTTGAATTTGTGTTCCTTCTTTTTGGCTGCCCTCTATAGAGACATGACTTCTCTTCAATTTCAATTGAAGTATGGTGCATCTCCCACTGGCAGCGGGCCTCTTTGATTCACTCAACTGTGGTTGAGAGCCTATTTTCCATCACTTGGTGCTCTATCCATGTCCCTTCGTTCTGCTAGCTGCTATGGGCTAGCCATTGACCCATTGAGCCCTGTAAATATGTCTAGAAGGGGCATTTTTTAATTTTTTTATACTTTAAATTCAATTCCTTCCTTCTTTCCCTTTCCTGCTCATTTAACTCCAAATTATGTGCAACCTCCATCTACCCTAGACAATGCGAGCGCCTCTCTGCTCGTTTGGGTTCAGTTTTTGACTAAGAGAGAATTGTTCCATGATATTTTAACTGGAACCAATGCCAAAACTGGGGTTGAAATATATGCTCCCCAATTTTTTGCTCGCCAATTTGGTTTTGGCCAAATTTGGCCTGTTCCCCCTTGTTATTCAAAAAATTTGATAGACCGCTTTCACACTATTAATAAGGCAGAGGCACAAGTTATAGATGCTCGCAATATTCTTTTGACGAGTAACTTTTCATTAACCCCCTTCAATCCTAACCGTTTCGTTCACCCCCTTTTTGAACAACTCTAGCCATCAGTGAAGCGCAGATTATTTGCAACTGATGCCAATTGTGTTTTTCATTCACTAGATCATCCAAACATTCTTTCCACTTCTCCTATTTTGGTCACCCCTGTGTCCATTAGGAATCCTTCCTCCCTTACTCGTGCTAAACAATCTATTCGTCCCTCTACTTCTCTACCTGCCAAACCTACTGTAGCTAAGAGTGCCCCAAGCCGCAAACGGCCAATTTCAACATCTCCCATTTTGGAGGAGGATGATGATGATGATGCTGATGACACTCCTCTCATTGTCAGTAGAAGGGTAATTGAATTCTGTTTACTCACAAGCATACATTTCTATGTGCTAATGGTTTTCTTGAATTTCTCAGAAAAGTTCAGCCTCTCCTTTGAAGACTTTGGTGTTGGCAGCTCCTGCTCCATCATCCTCTGCTGGAGCTGCTTCGTCCAAACCAGCTGATGAAGGGACTACGCTTAAAGAGAAACCTTCAGTCCCGGAACTTTTATCACAACCAATGGACGAGCCACCTTCTTTCCAGGGCGCCGACCCCCTTAACGTCGAACCAGAAAGTAATACATTTTTTGATGTTTTACCTTTGCTTGTGCTATTGGTTTCTGATTTGTTGCTTCTTTAATCATGCAAAGGCTCCTATGGGTCTGCCTGTTGTGGCAGAGTCTTCTCGTCCAGACAAGGGAAAGTCTCCACAGGTGGTGGGGTCACAGGTGGTGGAGCCAACTGGTGATATGCCACCTCCCAAGATTGCTGATGAGGTAACTTTTTGCTTCACTTTTATTTTCACTTTGTTTATTGTAGTGAAATCCTTCAATGTTGGCATTTTTCTTTGTCGGATGCTGATGAGATTGTGCGTTCCATCCAGGACTTATTCACTTCCTGAGGGCAAGTCAAGACGTCTCGCTCTATTTCAACCGGTTGTCCTTCTGCTTCTTCAGAGGAAGATATGAAGTTTCTCAAGCAGTCGATATTTGAGTATGTATCTTTTATGGATATAGACATCGATCGGGCTAGTGCTGCCAAACATAAGGATAAGCTTGAGCATTTGAGTGCGAAGTTGGTGCAAGCACTGACACTTCCGTCGGTCAATATTTCTGCTGATTTTAAAGCGACGTTGAAAGTTGTCAACTCTGACATCCTCTCTTTGCTGGCCAAAAATGTTGAGCTGAAGGCCAAGAGTACTCAATATCTTCGCGCTGCATCTGAAAGAGAGTCTTTGCTTCTGGAGATCAACAAAGCTGATGACGAATTGAAAGAAATCTCTTCCGAAGTTATGATTGAAGACTCTTTGATGACCAGTTTGGCTACACAGATGAAGGAGCTTCAAGTAAGGATGGATGACTGTAAGGCGAGAATGGCTGCTAAAAAGCGTAATGCTTCCCAAGGAATTGAGCAAACCAAGTCTTTGGTCGAGCAGTACAAGAAGCTGGAGGTTGATGATGATTTTGTAGCTGAATTGAATGTCACCTCTTCTCAGCAGAGCGAGGATTAGGGGAGACTTAGGGAAAGAATTCGTTCGGTCTGGGGCGAATTGTAATTAAAATATCTAATGCCCTAACTTTTCTTTTTGTAACTTCGTATTAACTTTCCTCTTATAACCTTGTACTGATAGCCATTGTCAATTTTGAATGTAATAGCAGCCATTGTCATTAATGGACAACTAATTTGTCTTCTTGTGTATTTATTGACGTTTACCCTTAATCGTCAACCCCCCAAGCATTTAACTACTTTATGATAAGATTCATGTACATTCTCTTTTGGCATTTCTGTCTATTTTCCCAAGACTTTGGGCCACTTGACTCCAATTACTAGGCACGAATGTGGCTGTTCATATTCTGTCTCTTCACCTTCACGTCCCTATAAATGCACGTATATTTCACAATTTTCATTTTCATTTCCATTCTTTTCTTCAAAAACTAGTTTGCTGCCATCGTTTGGCATCTCAACGATCGATCCAAAATTTTCGTCTTCCATAGAAATGGATCATTTGATCCGCCCATTTTGCCACCTATTTTAATGTCACATTTGGTATGAGAGATATAGGAAATATTCTTTGGCCAGCGAAGTTCTTCCCATCATCTCCATGTTCTTTACAAGGAATTCAATGATGGAAGGCAATTTTTGAAGATGCCTGTCAAGCCACCTTGCTTGATGAGAGTGCTTCTCAGTCTCTTTACCCGTTATTGCAGCGATGCATTTAGGTAAGCGATGTGAGGGTACTTCTTTTTCCTTCTGCTTACTGAGAGTGCTTCTCGGCATCTCTTCTTGCCTTTGCAGCAGTGCGATCAGGATGGCAATCAATGCCAGTTCACCTTCTTATTTGAAGATCGACCGAGAGATTAGTTTGCTCTCAATTGTAGCTTATAGAGCACTTAGTATTTTGTATCTCGCAATTTGTAATGAATGTTTGATAATAAAGGAATTTATTTGAACGTATTTCGTTCTGACCCTTTTTATATACGATCGTTCAACGCGGTTTGATTACGCTTTTATTTGTTCACTTTCCCATAAGGAAGGAACATATTTTTTTAAATATTTGCCATTAATGAACCTCATGTGCTTGGTGCCATCTAAATCTTCCAAATGATAGGCTCCATTAGGCAACAAACTATTTATTTTATATGGTCCTTCCCAATTGGACGACCGCTTGCCATATTTTGGATTTTTGCTATCCAAAGGGAGTATTATTTTCCAAACCAATTCGTCCAAGCTAAATGACTTGGCTATAACTTTTTTATTATAAAATTTAGACATCCTTTGTTTTTGAACTTGCAATCTATCTAGGACGTCCAACTTTAATTCGTCCAACTCCAATAAATTTTGAACTAGTGATTGGGTATACTCATCATCACTTAACTTATGTTGCAAACACACTCTGATCAATTGCACGTTGATTTTCATAGGCAAAACGGCCTCCTGTCCATAAGTAAGTTGGAAAGGAATGATTTGGGTACTTGACCGAAACGACGTCCTATAAGCCCATAAAGCCTTGTTTAGACATTCGTGCCAATTTCTGGCATTTTCATCTATCATTTTTCTTATAATATTTTTTAGAATTTTATTAGAAGATTCTGCTTGTCCGTTGAATTGAGCGTAATATGGTGTGGAGTTCTCTATTTTAACTCCAAACTCGCTCAAAAATTTCTTCATTTGATCTCCATTTAAAGAAGTTCCGTGATCTACCATCAAAGTTTGTGGAATCCCAAATCTGTAAATAATATGATCACGAATAAATTTTATGACACTCTTTTGGGTGATTTCTTTTAAAGATATCGCTTCTATCCATTTAGTGAAAAAATCAGTCGCAACTATAACAAAGGTATGTTGCTTGGACGATGGGAGATAAATCTTCCCTATCAACTCTATCACCCAACCCTTAAACGGCCAAGGTTTGATAATAGGTGTCATCTCTCGTACTGGCGCCCTTTGTATTGGACCATGCTTTTGGCATGCTAGACAACTCTTTGCATACTGAATGCATGATTCTCCCATCTTGGGCCAAAAATATCAATTCCTAATAATTAATCATTTCATCCTCTGGCCAGCTTGATGAGCTCCACATATCCCTTCGTGCACCTCAGCCATGATTGTTTTGGTTTCTTGCAAACTTACACATTTTAGCAATATACCATCAGAGCGTTTCTTAAACAACTCCTCATCTATCAGTGTATAGTTTAGCAAATGCAACTTCATTTTTCTATTATCTCCTTTATTTGGTTCTTTAAGGAACATTTTAATCTCTGCCCTCCAATCTATTGCATCTCCATCTTGTATGCAATGAATTTCAATCATTCTTGTCCTTCTTTGGACTACGGGCAATATTACTCCATATTCATAAGTAGCTTTCCCATTTAAAGCCTTTGAATACCCGGAAGCCATCTGGGCCAACTCATTTGCTACGTCATTATATATCCTATTAATACATTGAAGCTTTACTTGGTCAAATTCTTCCAACAACTCTTGGGCGATTTCATATTGACTTATAATGGACTTTGGCACTTAAAATCACCAATCAATTGGTGAATTACCAATTGAGAATCACATCTAACGATCACATTTTTTACTTCCATATCTATCATTAATTCTAGGCCCACGATTAAGGCTTCATATTCGACTTGATTGTTGGTGCACATCCTATCCAAAGTGAATGCGAACTCAAATCCCTAAAGGATTTATCAATGCTACTCCTACTCCTGCACCTTTAGAAGTTTTTGACCCATCAAAATACAATACCCAAAGTTTTAATTCGAATGAATTGACTTCTAATTCAATTTCTTCTAGCGTGTTAAGGTATGGATGATCGGCCAGAAAGTTTGCCAAAGCCTGATTTTTGATTGTCCTTTGGGGTATGTATTGTATTTCGAATTCTGATAATGCTAACGTCCAAAGGCCTACCATTTGGTGTAAAATAGGGCGAGAGAACATATTTTTAACCAAATTTACTCTAGAAATCAAATAAATGGTTACAGGCCGTAAATAAGCCCTTAATTTCGTACATGTGAAATACAATGCAAGACATAATTTTTCAATGGTAGAGTAATTATATTCACATTTTGTTAACCGTCTACTCAAGTAGTAAACCGCTCTTTCTTCACCAAATTGGTCTTCTTGTACGACCATTCCAGCTATTGATTCTTGTTCAGCCGATATATATACTTTCATTAGCCGTCCTTGGATTGGTGATACCAACACTGGTGGATTTGATAAATATGTCTTTAGGTTTTCAAAAGCCTTTTGATACTCTTCTTTTCAGACGAATTCGTCATGATTTTTCAACTTTAAAAGTGACAAAAAAGCTTTAGTTCGCCCTGCACAGTTAGAAATAAAGTGTCTTAAAAAATTTACTTGGCCTAGAAACCTTTGCAATTCTTTTTTATTGCCAGGTGATTTGGCCTCTAAAATAGCCTTCGTTTTATTTTTATCAAGTTCAATCCCTCTTTTGTATACTAAGAAATCGAGGAAGTCTCCTGCGTTAACACCAAATGCACATTTCAAGGGATTCAATTTTAATTTGTATTGCCTCATTCGCTCAAATGAACATCTCAATTGTTCAAAATGGTCCTCCTCTTTAATGGATTTGACCACTATATCATCTACATATACCTCAACAAACTTGCCTATCATATTATAAAAAATCAAGTTCATTGCCCTTTATAAGTTACTCCTGCATTTTTTAGGCTGAAGGGCATAACTACCCATTCAAAACATCCTAGAGATCCAGGGCATCTAAAAGCAGTTTTGTGTATATCTTCCTAAGCTATATAAATTTGATTGTATCCTGAATACCCATCCATGAAGGAATATATTACGTGTCCGACAGTCGAGTCTACTAAAGAATCTACCGTAGGCATTGGATATTCATCTTTGGGTGTGGCTATATTTAAATTCCTAAAATCTATGCACACCCTTAATTTACCATTCTTTTTTAGCACTGGCACGATATTGGACAACCATTCGACATATCTGGATGTTCTAATAAAGCCTGCTTTTAATAATCGCTCTATTTCTTTCTTAATTTCAAGGAGTATATTAGGAGCAAAATGCCTAGGCGGTTATTTATGAGGTTTAAAGTTTGGCTTGGATGGTAATCTATGTTCCACCAAACATCTATCTAAACCAGGCATATGTTTCATCCACTGCCATCTTTCTCTTATCCTCAAACATAATTCGTCATGATTCAATGACATCCTATAACACATGGAAAAAAACCAAACAGTTATTAGTCAAATGTGATCATGCATTATGCCACTTACAATATTTTTTATCCTTAACTTGTTCAGGGCTTGGCAATTTATGTTTATCGCTCAGCTTTATCTGCTTATCCTTATATAGTTTATCAAATATAAGGTCAGCTTTGGTTACATCGAACAAGAACATTCTAGCCTTTTTATTTTCATCTTTTATAGGCACATCCTTGTCCGACGGTCTAGGCTTAGCCATTATAGGACAAGTATATGCGTCTCCTTTGATTAATTCGGCCAAACACATTTTGGTTTGATCGTAATACTCGTCATTAATGGTATGAACATCAAAATTTGGGTCTTTATAATAAGTCCCCTTGCTAGAATTTTTCATTTGCTCTTCTTCTCTTATTAATCGTTCATACCTAATCACGTTCACACTCAATTGGAAAAGATCAGGAAATTCCTTGTCTTGGAACTTCTTTTTCAAATCAAAGTTTAGACAACCTTGAGCGATTTTGACAAACTCCTTTTTGGGCAAAGGTACAAAATATTTACTTCTTGCCGTCTTGAACCTTTGAAGGAAAACTTCTGCCCACTCGTTTGGCATTTGATGTAGATTCGCCAAATCGATCAAAGTAACTTCAGACTCAGTCTTATAAAACTGAACGTGGAACAATTGCTCCAATTGTTGCCATGTTTGGACAGAGTTTGTTGGCAAATTGATGAACCAGAAGAAAGTTACTCCTGTTAATGAACTAGGGAACAACCTCATTTTATGGTAATCAGTTACGTCACCACTTTGCAATGTGAATCGCCCTATGTGTTCTAAAGTAGACACCTCTCCTAAACCAGTAAATAATGAGAATTCTAGCACTTTATACCCTCTAGGCCATGGATATGTTTGGTCTATCCAATCAGGATATGACTTCGTGTAAGTCGCCCTAATGACAGGACGTACCCCAAAAACCATCTGGTCCTGTACTACTTCCATAATCTGATTCCTCAACATGACATTGGGGTCATATGGAATTTCTACAGGTTAGTTGACCGGTTGATTTGTTTGAGGCCTGATATTTGGTCCTTGGTTGGCCACAAAGTTGTCATAATTTGGGCCATTGTTACCATTAGCCTGAATATTTATTCCATCATTAACACATGGGGCATTCTGTCCATTATTTAGGACATTGTCTCTTACATTTAGGTTACCCCCCAAGTTAGATGTACCATTGCCACTATTCTGATTTGGCATTACACCATCCCCTGGTTTGAAGTAGAGGGACCAAAAGGTAGTTCTACCCCTTGATTTGGACTTAGGACTGGGGAATTATGTCCCACAATTGTCCTAGTTTGAAAATGATTTGCAAAAGGCTCAACTAACTGACAAATTTGGCCTACCAACTTATTCATTATTTCGTTCAAAGTATTCAGTTGTTTGGCCATGTTGTCATAATGTGCATTCCCATTTTAGGTAAATCTTTCCATATTATGAATATTTCGTAGATTTATTTGTTCAACGACATCCTGTGTGAGTTTTCCAAGTAATGGACGCATGGTTCGAGGACTCAACTCTGTCATTGGTTCGTAACGATTGTGACTGTTCTGACTTTGTCCATCTGTTTGTGGAGAGTTATGCTGCTCCTCATATCGCTCGATCATAGACTGGACTCATCCCTGACTTGCTTCCTTATCAAATTTTTGAGGCATATTGTTTCACCTTTTATATCTTCAACACCAACACAAAGGTCCCACTGGGCGTGCCAAATTGTTTTGCGCGGGTAGTCGCTAACAATTAAAAAGGGATCAGACTATTGTGTAAGGAACAAACCTCTTGAGATAAAGTCCCAAAAAGGGGCGTTTTATTGACGATGATTTACAATTGGAACTAAACAGAATGCCTCCAACGGGCGCAAGTACACGAGTACTGAAAGAAATGTTTAAGTTTAAACTAAGAAAATTGAAATTACATATTCTCTGTTCGAGAGTGTTTGATTCGGGGTCCTTCTGCTCTATGTCTTCTCTTCCTTTTATATTCCCTTGATGATTTCTTCGTGATCAACCGCTTAGAAAATGCTTGATTGCTTTATAACTACCCACTTTCTTTATGGTGGCTAACTTGTCGTGGAACTGCGGTCTCTAACTGCTGTCACTACTCTTTGTCGTTCAACTGGCTTCAACTGAACTCCTTGAATCGTGGAATGTGATAAGGTTACTCAATAACTGCTTCAATAATTGCACTTCTAGATAACCATAACATCTTATGTTTGCTAAGATCTTGGGCGATTCGAAGATTTGGGCGAGAACAAGGTCATAGCTCTGGGCGACTGTAAGACACTTCATTCGCTCAGATCTTGGGCGTCTTGCAAGATTGGGCGATGATGTTACCGTGTTCGTGGGCTTCCACTGCATTCATTAATAACTTTATCTGGGCCTTTATCCTGAATTGTCCAGTTGAACTTCATTCTTTGGGCTATTTGATTTGGGAATTCCCAAATTGGACTTCATTTCTTAGGCTATTCAATTTGGGCTGCACTTTTAGTGTGTTAACAGTTAGAGATGTAAAGATTTCAAAATGAAGATTAGGGTTCTAAAGTACTATATATAGGCTAAAACATGAGAAGCTTTGCAATCGGGCCTTCAACCTACCAAATATGGCATGCATGTCTCAAATCTTTCAAAATCTTGCAAGTTTGAGAAAAATATATTGTGTTGTTTGTTACAGAGTTTCATTAACTGTATAATTAACATATTGATAGGAACCTAATTAGCCTATTACCTTAATTAGATAGACTATATCTGTATATATACGTGTATTCTTTTGGAATAGAATAAGAGAAAATATCTTCCCAATTTCTTTACTATATTACACGGTATCAGAGCATTCGACTCTTCTGGGAGCTATTTGTTTTGGCATTTTTCATTAAACCCCAACGCTTGGTTTTTAGACTTACCTAGAGGCTAATATCTCTATTGTAGCCATTAATGTCTGTGGAGTCTTTGCATTGACAGTTATTGAGGCTATCAGTGGTTATTATCTTCGAATTCCTCTCTCTGTACGTGTCGTCGATTCAGACTTCCATGTGACTATCGGCATTTATTATTGTTGGCGATTTCAACTTTCTTGAGAATTTCCTAGTACTGCAGTGTCGACAATTATTGTTGCTGAACGACATCGGTCTCTGAAGATTGTCGGCGGCTGGACGATCGGGTCTTCTACTACAGGAAGCACTTCTCTTAGACAGCCTTGTTTGAAGTTCCTACAGGTGATCTGTTCGAAGTCGACATGTGGACTGCCGAGAAATTTGGTTTCTACATGTTGAACAGTTGAAGTGTTTGGTCTCTGCGCGTTGGCCTCCGATCCTACTTCTGCTACAAAAAGGGTCTCTCCTCTTGGGAATGTATAATTTAGTTTGGGCCTTTCCTTATTGGGCTGTGCTTGGTTTTTTTTTGGGTTGCATTACTTGGTCTTTTAATTGTGGAATTGTGCTTAAATTCATTTGGTTGGGCTGCTGTCTTTTAATTGAGGAATTGTGCTTAAATTTATTTGGTTGGACTGGGCTGAAGCATTTTAATTGGGGCCTGATCTGATAAATTTCTTGGTTGGATTATTTGTACCTCTACCTATTGTTTTGATACCTTTATTGAGAAATGACTGAGTCAAAGAGATCGATGAGTGAATGTCCAAAATCACTGAACATAAATTGAATGACACTAATTATCTGGAGGGGAGTAAAACGATTAGACTCTATTTGCGAAGCATAGACAAAGATAATCACTTAACTAAAGACCCATCTAAATATGATACCAAACAAAGTTGGATGAGAGAAGATGCACAACTCTTTTTACAAATTAGAAATTCTATCGACGGAGAAATAATTTGTTTAATTAATCACTGTGAATTTGTAAAAGAGCTTATGGATTATCTGGAGTTTTTGTACTCTGGCAAAGGAAATGTGTCGCGAATGTATAAAGTTTGCAAAGCCTTTTATCGTGCTGAAAAGGAAGCCAAGTTTCTCACAACTTACCAAGTCTCTCACAACTTACTTCATGGACTTCAAGAAAACGTATGAAGAACTTAATATGCTATTGTCATTCAGCACTGATGTCAAAATACAGCGAATTCAAAGGGAGCAAATGGCTGTTATGAGCTTATTAGCTGGTTTTCCTTCAGAATTCGAGACTTTTAAATCTCAAATTCTTTATAGTTCTGAAATTTCCTCTCTTCAAGATATCTTCAGTAGAGCTCTACGCATAGAAAATACCTCACATATTCAACAGAATGATGTTCTTGTTGCTAAAGGAGGAGGAATAGTTATGGAAGGAGGGTCAACAACAAGAGAGGAGGAAATAAGGCTAATGATAACCGTAACAGTGATTTAGGCAATGTTGTGTTCTATTACTGCCATGAGCCAGGTCACACCAAGCGATTTTGTAGGAAATTGCATATTCGCAATCAGAAAATTCAGACTGCTAATGTTGCTGCTACTCCTGGTTCATCTTCTGAGAAACCAGTTATGATATCAGCTGATGAGTTTGCAAAATTTTCTCAGTATCAAGAATCACTGAAGGAATCTACTTCAGTCACTACCCTTGCTGAGTCAGGTAAAACATGTCTTGTCTCATCTTCAAATAACTGGGTGATTGATTCAGGTGTCACAGACCACATAATAGGTAATCCTAATACCTTCTCTAGCTTTCGATCACACAAAGCTCCCTCTCATGTCACTACAGCTGACGGGTCAACCTATAATATTGTGGGATCTGGAACTGTTAAACCAATTCCCTCTATTACCCTATCATCTGTTCCAAGTCTACCAAAACTTGCTTTTAATTTGATATCTGTCAGCAGACTTACTAAGGACATTAACTGTTGTATCTCATTCTTTCCTGATTATTGTCTTTTCCAGGATCTTATGACGAAGCAGATTATTGTTAAAGGACATGTATCTGATAGTCTTTATATTCTTGATTCATGGATGCCTCGATTTGTTGTTTGCTCCAGTGGCATTTCTCCAGTTGAAGCACATTGTCGATTGGGACATCCGTCTCTGCCTATGTTGAAGAAGCTATGTCCTCGATTCCATGATGTATCTTCACTAGATTGTGAGTCATCTCACTTTGCAAAATATCACCGTAGCTCGTTAGGTCCAAGAATTAATAAACGAGCCGAGTTTGCTTTTGAGTTGGTTCATTCTGATGTTTGGGGACCATGTCCCGTTGTGTCTAAAACTGGATTCAGATATTTTATTACTTTTGTAGATGATTTTTCTCGAATGACATGAATTTATTTTATGACAAATCGATCTGAAGTGTTTTCTCATTTTCGTGCCTTTTATGCTGAAATTAAAACCCAGTTTAGTACTTCTATACATATACTACGAAGTGATAATGCCAAAGAATACATGTCAGACTTACGTGACTTAACATGGGATTCTTCACCAATCCTCCTGCGTTGATACTCCTTCTCAAACGGAGTTGCAGAGAGAAAAAATAGACATCTACCAGAGACGACTGGAGCTCTTTTGTTCCAAACAAAGGTTTCTAAATAGTTCTGGGCTGATGCCATCTCTACAACTTGCTTTCTGATTAATTGCATGCCATCCACAGTACTTAATAGTGACACTCCATATGGTGTTCTATTTCTGAACAAGTCATTATTCCCAGTAAAACCACGGATATTTGGAAGCACTTGTTATGTTTGAGATGTAAGGCTATCTGTAACTAAACTGGATCCAAAAGCCTTGAAATGCACTTTTCTAGGGTATTCTGGCATTCAGAAAGGATATCGATGCTACTCTCCTGATCTCCATAAATACCTAGTTTCTACTGATATGATCTTTTCGGAGAATACACAATTTTTCTCATCTCCTTCCATGTCTACAAGTCAGGGAGAGGAAGATAATTGACTAATCTACCAAATCACACATCCAAGTGCTCCTACTGAACAATTAGATGATGGTGCTTTCTTTGAGAGGTCTTCAACTGCAACAAAGCCACCCATCATTCATGTTTACTCCAAAAGACAAGAGACCAATGATACATGTCCTGCACCAGCTACTTCGTCATCTGATCTTCCAAATGACCTTGACCTTCCCATTAGTCTCCGCAAAGGTAAACGCCAGTGCACCTTTCCAAAATCTATTTACCCTATAGCCAACTTTATTTCATATGATCATCAATCTCCTGCATCTAGTTCTTTAATCACTTCTTAAGACTCAGTCTATGTGCCTAAGACAGTAAAAGAAGCATTGGGTCATCCTGGATGGAAAAATGTGATGCTTGAGGAGATACATGCTTTAGATGAAAATCACACATGAGAATTAGTAGATTTGCCTAAAGGCAAGAAAGCTGTGGGATGCAAGTGGGTCTACGCTGTCAAAGTCAATACGGATGGTTCTGTGGCAAGACTTAAAGCCAGACTTGTTGCAAAAGGATATGCTCAGACTTATGGAGTGGACTATTTAGATACCTTCTTCCCAGTCACCAAACTCACCTCTATTCGCCTATTTATATCTATCGTTGCTTCTCAAGATTAGCCCCTACACCAGTTGGAAATCAAGAATGCATTCCTTCATGGTGATCTCCAAGAAGAGATATATATGGAGCAACCACCTGGGTTTGTTACTCAGGTGGGAGTATGGGAAAGTTTGTCACCTGAAGAAATCTTTGTATGGTCTAAAACAAAGTCCTCGTGGTTTGTTTGGCAAGTTTAGTGAGGTAGTACAGGAGATTAGGTTAAAGAAGAGCAAGTGTGATCACTTGATCTTCTACAGACAGTCAACAGATGGTATTATTCTTCTTGTTGTTTATGTTGATGACACTGTCCTTACAGGAAATAATTGTACAGGAATCTTTTCTCTCAAGCTATTTTTACATACCAAGTTTCACACAAAAGACTTGGACCAACTAAAATACTTTCTGGGAGTGGAAGTAACAAGATGTAAAAGGGGGATCTTCTTGTCTCAAAAAAAGCATGTGCTTGATCTGTTGGCAGAAACTGGAAAGATGGGAGCCAAGCCATGCAGCTCACCCATGAATCCCAATGTACATCTTTCAAAAGATGATGGTGACTTCTTTGATGATCTGGAAAAGTATAGGAGATTAGTTGGGAAATTAAACTATCTCACAGTGACTCGTCCAGATATTGCTCACGCTGTTAGTGTTGTCAGCCAATTTATGTCTACACCTATAGTTTATTGGACAGCCTTGGAACAAATACTGTGTTGCTTGAAAAGAGCTCCTGGTCTTGGCATTGTGTATAGCAATCATGGACATAGTTGCATTAAGTGTTTTACAGATGCTGATTGGGTTGGATCTAAAATTGATAGATGGTCCACTATGAAATATTGCGTTTTTGTTGGTGGAAACCTTGTGTCTTGGAGGAGCAAAAAAACAGAATATTGTATCCCGATCTAGTGCAGAATCAGAATATAGAGCCATGGCACAGGCCATATGTGAAATTTTGTGGATACAACATCTTTTAACTGACGTCAATACTAGCAAAACTCTGGTATGACAACCAAGCGGCCATTCATATCACCTCAAATCCAATATACCATGAAAGACCTAAACACATTGACGAGGTCGACTATCATTTCATTCGTGAGAAAATCAAAAAAAGTTTAATCTCTACTAGTTATGTGAAGACTGGAGAACAACTTGGAGATATCTTCACAAAGGCATTAAATGGGAACCGGATTGAGTATCTTTGTAACAAGCTGGGCATGATTAACATCTACGCTCTAGCTTGAGGGGAAGCATTACAGAATTTCATTAGTTGTATAATTAACGTATTGATAGGAACCTAATTAGCCTATTATCTTAATTAGATAGACCATATCTGTATATATACGTGTATTCTTTTGGAATAGAATAAGAGAAAATATCTTCCCAATTTC
>NC_036255.1:7106535-7107033 GCF_002742605.1 Olea europaea var. sylvestris | reverse complement strand
AATCACCCAAAATATTTTAATTCCAAGTTTGAGAAGTTCTTGGTTTTTTGATTTGATATATGCCCAATTTATGGGATTGGAATTTTGGTTTGGTATATGCCCAGTTCATGGGACCTAGAATTTGTTTGGCATGTCTAGCTTATCTAGAATTTGGTGATCATCTGAAAATTGATGATTTGTGGCTCAAGAATTGGGTCTTCCCCTTATCTCTGGCTATCTCTTCTACTACATCTATGCTTGCTTTTCTTGCTACAGTTTCTCTGTTGAATGCTTACCCTCAAGGGCTTTGGAGTTCATTCTACATTAATTTGGAAGATCTGATTGGATCAATTTATTCAAACTCAATATTCTACACCATATTGAGTTTGAGGGGAGGGTGTTAAAGATATGGAATATGAAAATATTGTCTAGAATAATTTTTTATTATATTTTTCCAATTATGTAGGATTATTTTCCTTATTAGTTGATTGTGTAATTATTACACAATCTTTCATTTTT
>NC_036255.1:7063782-7101987 GCF_002742605.1 Olea europaea var. sylvestris | reverse complement strand
TAATAATTCATCAAACAGTTCTTGACCTGAAGTACCATTAAAGAATAATCATAATAATGAAAAACTCTTCCTCTTTAATTGGACTTACTAAGCCCTTATTTGAGCCCCATTTTTCATCAAAATACATTTTTCAACAATACTTTAATATCATTTCAATTACACATTTTTTAATAAAATAATGTTACACGCATACTCAAAATTTTTTCTTATTTTTTAACCACACATTCTCCATCATAACACTATTTCAAAATGTATTTTTTCGAGAAAAATGAGGCTCAAACAACCCCTAAGATTAAGATATCTACATATTTAAGATTTAATTACTTCTACAAAAAAAGATTGAACTAATCTAATATTTATATTTTAATTAAAGATTAGTATGTTTGTTAATTGGACAACTGAATTGATTGGTTGCATTTGAACTTTAATTTGTTTGTAATTTTTTATGAAAATCTATGGCCTCAATGACAACAAATGACAGAATATTTTATCAACTTGTCATTGTGTTAAAAATAATCCTAACGGCCAATTCCGTTTGAAAATTTTCAGGATCGACTCGTCCATCCTCGGAATATTCATCAATAATATAATTAACGGAAATCCTCAAAAATTGCACTTGCAATCTTATCTTGAATTTGATAGTATGCATCTTATCAGTCTTTGAAACACATTAAAATCTCAAATATATCTTCTTTCAACCTGCATCTTTCGTCTTGCAGCAAACACAACATTTGTGTATAACACTATGACAAAACATACAAATAGATAGCATGAGAATAGTAAATCGAAGGCACTGAATAGTTGAGCTCTAGATAACTTGATCATGGCATAATATTCAGCGAAATCCCCCCTAAACAATGAACCATATTTACAAATAACATGGACTGGATACACAAGCAAATATGTGAGAATGACAAATCAATCCAAAGTATATTGTGTTAAGAAAATAATTGAATTCAAAATAAATGTTCGATAGCACATCCAAAAAAATTTGGATGGTGCTTGGGAGAGCATTATCGCATTGTAAAGAGTGTGTTTGTGTCACTAGACAAAAGCAAGTTGTCCGATCAAAAAGAAGAAGGTTACAAGTGCCAAACATTGGCTAAATAATATTCATATAATGAAGGGGTTAGATCCATACTCATTTTCTAGGTGACAGATGGTGCAAACTTAAATATCAAATAAAAAATATCATATTTTGTGCAGGTAGACATGGACTTTCTTAATTAAATCTCCATGTGCCCAAACTTTGTGCATACAACATTTTCAATAATTAAATGAGACAACAAAATCAAATCTGCATTTATTAAGAAACGACTTCTTCCATTTAAGGCAGTGCAATGCACATTCTGAATACGTCCAACAAGAGAGCTATACACGTTTAAATCGCAATTTGTTACTTGGAGCTATCTAATAAAATAATTAGAACTCGATTTTGAACATGTATAATAGTATTTAAAAATCAAAAGTAATTTTTTACTTAATTTTCTTGGTAAAATTAAGCTTAAATTACAGTATTTTCGTAAAAACATAACTTTTATGTTTGTTGAAATAAGTTGTGGAATCATAGGTGGGGAAGCCCTTTAAAAAATAGAAATATACAAAATGAATATAGAAAGGGTAAAATTCACAATTAAGGTATTAAGTATGGACAATGCAATTTTCATGTCTAAAGTTTTGAAAATGCAAAAATCAGGTTTTCATTTATTAAATAAATAGATTTTATTAATTGAAAATAATAAAGTCACATATATATCGTATGGTTACATATTCATAATTATAGGTCACAAACTTGTTTATTGGTCACGTATTATCAAATTAACTAGTCACAAATTATTTCGAGGCCACGAATGAAAATTTTTATAGGTCACGATTTATTTAATTGGTCATAGATGAAAAAATTATAGGTCACAGTTTATTAATCAATCACATATGTTTGAATTTGTTGGTCACAATTATCAAATTTTAAGGTTATGGTTAAATAATTGGTCACATGTAATGAAATAGTTGGTCACAGATAATCAAACAATCAATCACAGGTCAAATAATTGGTCATATTACATACCACCACCACCCTCACCCCGTCGCCACCGACACTACCACCACTGCCAGTTCCACTAACAACAATAACCACCCAATTTCCCCGACACAACCAAAACACCACCACCGCTCCCTCAACCAAAAAAACACCACCATTCCTACTTGCACCACCACCAGCATATCCACTACCCCAACACCACACAACCACCACGATAGCATCAACACTACTAGAGGTACCACACACATTACCACCAACACCATCACACATTCAACCACAGGCAGATCACATAGAATCGCCACTAAATCCACGGTATCCACCGCACCACCATTAACATTGTCCACCACCACCAACGCCTCACCTGAGACTGTTAGCGTTCAATGTCCGGCAACAGATTGCAACCGATCATGATTCTCGCAACAAATCGCCGCTCAACGTTATGCAAAAACTAGTCGCCATATTTGATCTGAAAACGGGGGCAGTGATTCTTCTCCGTTCGTGAGAGGAGTGTTGCTGCACCATCAAAACTGAGGAGGTTTCTTCCAAGACTCGCCTTCGTCGTTATCGTCGTCGTCGTGAATCGTTGCCGATGATTGCGACAATGGTGTTTCAAGATAGAGAGAAGGGAGAGTATGAAGACGGTAGAGAGAGAAAACATAACGTAAAATTAGGGTTGGGGAAATTGAATTGAGAGAAATTAGTATTTAAATTATTATATCAAACCTGATTTTTGCATAATAAAACTTAAGCCATGATTTTTGAACTATGATGTTTAAACCCCTAGATTTGTGTAATTTCCACGTATAGAAATCAAGAATTTATCATAAATGGGCCTCCAATAAAGCAGGCTAGTTATTATGGAACAGCACGAAGCCCATTACTTGTTTGGGTGCAAAACACTTGTAATGTTATCCTCGTGAGTCAATGAATTTGCTGTCTTTCTAAGAAAGAAAGAGTGAATGAATGAAAAGGATACATTTTAAGGCATTCTAGAACCATTCCTTGTCAACTCTTAATCATTCTTGTTACAATATAAAGTTAATGACTTATAAGAGTTTTATAGTAACTAGGAATTATAAAATATATTGTTCTTACTTAGTTTCATATTGTCCTTCTCTAAATTGGATGGAGATTTCCAAGTTTGTTGAAGAATCAAGATTAGGATGGGTTTTTAATGAATCGATCTAATCACAAATTCGTATATGAAATTCAAAGGAATAAAATAGGAATGGATGCTTTGAATCATAGAACTGTAATGAAATATACGATCAATCAACATTTATCGAATTTGAAAAAGAGTCAATTCGATTCTCTTATCTTGATATCTCGTAAGTTCTTCCGTGAATCTAGGTTTTGATGCATTGAAATTGAGATACTAAATTTCTCCCCTTTTGAATTAGATAGATTCATAACCCCTACTTTTTTGTTTTTTAATATATTTTTATGCTTTTAAATTTAAGTCATATTTGAAGAAATAAGAAAAACTAAAAAATAAATAAAAATAAGTAGATGGAGAAATTGAGCAAGAAATGAAGATATTTTACTTTAATGTTCAGTCACGTTATCATCCCCACCTTCGAGAGTAATATCTTTACGTACATATGTATGTATATGGTGTAGCTATAAACTGAGGTAGATTGGAAAATATTATTACACAAACTGATTAATTTAATTAAAAGCATGCTAAGTCAAGCATCATGATTATTTTTTACACATATAAATAAATCAACTTTCCTTTTTTTATTATTTATTTGAATTTCTTGTAATTTGAGATAAGCTGGCTAATGGGAGAGAAAAAAACTATGAAATTCCAAAAAAACCAGTTTTTTTTCTTTCTTATATTGTTCTTATAAAGAGTAAAAGATATAAACATCAAATTATTACCATTGAATTTTTTCATCTGTAATTTTTTTTTTTTTTATAAAAATACCTACAGTATATTTCAGTCTATAATTCCTTTCTTTATATATATATATATTATTTAAAAATCCTATTAATATGTAGCCATTTTTAAAAAATAATACATCTTATTTGTCCTGTCATACTGACATAAGACAAACATTTGGATAAGTTCAGCTGGCACAATCTGAAACTAGTTTCTGGGTTGGTACGATGATGTAAGTCTGTACTAAAATTTTGCAAATGTGTAATTTTGGTCCCAGACTATACTTTCATTATCTAGCAGTACATATGTCAAAACAAGAATATGACATCTTCATTCATCTTCCCCAACTGTTTTTCTTACAGATAACAAAGAAAGCCAAACTAGTTTTTTGACAAGTCGTATATCTGCTTATCCGTGTCGTTTTCAAATAGGTTGGTTAGCAAATTTCCAGCTACCGAGCATTGACTTCCTTATATATCATGGGGTCCTCGTTGCTACCCATGATTCTCTAAATACCCTTTACTGCTTTAATTTATTTTGTTTGAAAACTAGCTAGCCACGGAATGAAGAGTAGATGTTCATAATATTTGTTGGTTTCTCCCATTCTCAAAGGTAAAAACTTTCTGTCTCTGCATTAATGTTTATATTTGGATTTTGGTGATGTTTTAATCTTTGCTTTTTTTTTTACATATTTTCTTGAGAAAATTCAGAATTTTTTGAGCTTTCAATTTCAAAGAGTGAGTTTTGGTAATCAACATAAGATCAGAATGATGATTTAATTTAAATTCTCTTTTTATGATGATTAATGATATTTCTTCCCATGCATGCCTACGCCCCCAGAAGTCAATAATTAATTGAGCATTATTATTTAAATTTAAGGGTTCTTCTTTCAGATTCTTGTGTGCCCTTTTTCATGTTAGTAATTTGTCATGAACATTTTTGAATAAAAATTTCTGTATTGGATTTAATTACTAGCAGTTAAGGGTATGTTTTTACACAGTATTAGACACAACATATACCAGTCCCAGTCCTATGAGTTCTTGTGACAATGTAATAACATTCTTTGTTCCCCTTCTGAATTTTTTCATGGATGTGCATCTGCAGCAAGGACTGGAGATTTTGGGAGGATATGAGGTGTTTTCCATTCTGCAATGGTACTAAAAATGAAGACCAAAAGACATCAAAGTATACTCCTATTCCTACATCTACATCATCTGCATCGACTGATCCTGATACGAAGAAATCTGGATCTGATTACAACTATCAGAACATTTCCGATATAAGCACTGAATCCTCGGTTAGGTTCTCGTTCAAAAGTTTGTCCCTCAGACCTAGCAAGCTTAGGGTCTTCACATTTGCAGAGCTGAACACAGCTACCAAGAATTTCAGCCGTTCCCTTATGATTGGAGAAGGCGGATTTGGACCCGTGTATAGGGGTGTATTGAGAGAGACAGAAAGGATCGATATTGCTGTTAAACAACTCAGCAGAAGAGGGTTGCAGGCAAGCCTTCTTTCTTGTTATTTGTAATGCCGTCTATTTCCAAAGACGTTATAGCATCGAATACTAAAGAGAGAACCAGTTTGGCATACCAAACATCTATCATTTTCTTTAAATACTTCACCATCCAATAGTTGGCATGCTAGAATTTAAATCCCTATCATCTGTAGGATCCATATTCAATTAATAATCTGTTTTAATTTAGTTTTTCTTTTTGTTAATCATCATTTCTTGCAGGGACACAAGGAATGGGTGACAGAAGTGAACGTTCTCGGCATTGTCGAACATCCAAATCTTGTCAAACTTATAGGCTACTGTGCTGAGGACGACGACAGGGGGATGCAACGCCTTCTGATCTACGAATATATGTCTAAACGTAGCGTTCAAGACCAGTTATCAAGTCGATTTCAGGCATCTCTGCCATGGATTACTAGATTGAAAATAGCCCAAGATGCTGCAAGAGGCTTGGCATATCTTCATGAAGGCATGGAGTTTCAGGTAAATGCTGGTTTTAGTAACTTTAGCACAGATGGATCAAAATAATTTCATAATACTGAAATATGAGTTATTTTGATGCAGATTATAGTTAGAGATTTCAAGTCATCTAATATTTTACTGGATGATCAATGGAGCGCAAAACTTTCAGACTTCGGATTGGCAAGGTTGGGTCCTTCAGATGGAATAAGCTACGTCTCCACAGCGGTACATACTATTCATCTAAAACTTAGTAATAACTTTAACACAAGTTCATACGACAATAGTGGTCGATTGTGCTCAGACTGTCATAATTTACTTTTGCTAATGAACTTTTTTCCATCCAACAGGTTGTTGGAACAGTAGGATATGCTGCTCCAGAGTACATAAAAACAGGGCACCTTACAGTGAAGAGTGACGTTTGGAGTTATGGGGTCTTTTTGTATGAACTCATCAGCGGTCGACGGCCTCTGGATAGAAATCGACCTAGAAATGAGCAAAAGCTCTTGGACTGGGTTAGGCCACATCTTGCTGACGGTAAAAGATTTGAACAGATTCTCGATCCTCGACTAGACGGGAAACATTCCCTCAAGTCTGCTCAAAAGCTAGCAGCAATTGCTAACAGGTGTCTGGTTCGACGTCCCAAAAAGCGGCCACGAATGAGCGAAGTTCTCGAGATGGTGAACCAGATTGTTGAGGAGAATGACAATGGAAGTCCTGAGGCTGCTGTAGAGAACTCCCCTCAAAAGGAAAACGAGAAATCTATGGCACAAAATTTATTAAAGAGGAGATTTGTTGATCATGTAACCGGAGAGAACAAGTGGCTAACCTGGAGGTCATGGAGACCTAAGGTTGTTGGGACCAATTGAGTGAAAACAGATGAATTATACTTCATGATTTTATTGTCTTCCACAACCTAGGGAACATGCCATTTGTTTGATGACAAATATAAGTAATATCGAAAATTCGAATGGTTGAAACTGAAGCACACTACTTTTGAAGTGATAGGAAAAGAGAAAAAAAGAAAAAACATCGATTAAACTAGAAGAGTTGGAATTGAAAAAAGAATATCTCACTTCTTTCTCACATTCAAAATCGTGCATGAAACTTTCATCTAACACGGCTCTTATGTGATAAAAGAAAGAAGAAAATCAAAGTCTACAGTACACCTTGGTTACATATTACAGGTTCTAGTAGCGTTTGTGCAACATGAGATTTAGGTACGAGTAATGGGGGAAAATCTAAGACCATGTTTGATATGGAATATTTTCCATGGAACTAGGAAATTTTTTGAGAGTTTTCCACCTTTTTGTTGTTCGATTGGGAGAGTTTTCCGTGAAATTCAATCTCTCTCTTTCACCCCACGTGACCTCAATTTTCATGAATTGGTGGAAAATCAATTCCCATGGTTTTGGTGGGAATTGGCTTTTCTAGGTTCTTTTTTATTATTATTTATTTTCTTTTATTTTTTGGTAATGGAAACAAATTCTAAAGACAATTGTAAAAAAATTTATTTATTTAATTGACAATTTACATGAAAAACAAAATCAAATGAACATCAAAAGATCAAAAATTTCAACATTTTTCGAGTGAAAAATTATATCAATCAAACACACTTAATTGACAATTTTCAATAAAACAAGTTCTAAACAATTCAATTCTCTGGAATTCGTTTTCTTTCCACCCAAATTCCATTCTTACAATCAAACGGATCCTAAGTTAATTAGACACTAAAACAGTCCAAACTAAATGTACAAAAATAGTATGACTAAACACAAAAATAGTATGACTAAACTTTCTTTTATTTCAAAATTATGGCTGTTAAAGGTAAAAAAACTTGATCATGAGATTGTTCAAAATTTATCATGGGCACAGAAGACCACTAGAATGCACAAGAAATAGTTCAAATGAACAGATCAGCTTCTGAAGTGACATAGCAAATCTTCACTACCAACGTACTGAGTGTGTTATAACCGGCAAGGAATTTAAATTGAAACTTAAAAGGAAATTTTCATACACAAAAAGATGTCTAGCTAAAAGATCTCATTCCTTACAGACGACATCCAGTAATTTTATACCTTCCTCGCTCAATTCTACATTCTCCATCTTAATCCAGCGACGCATGACAGGACTTGTTTTTCCAGCAGCTGCATAGATTCTTATCAATGATTCAAGTACTTCTGATCCCAAATCGTCTTTTGACTTCTTCAGAACCTCCAGAAAACGTTCAGCACCCTCGACATCCTTGTTTTGCTCAAAATGTCGCATCAGTTCTCCAATAAGGGCAGGTGAAGGGGTCCATTTACCACCATCTCCCCTGCCGGTTAAAATTGCATTTTCGATACAAACTACTGCTGATTCAATCTCTCTATTCTTCAGATAATAATCCAGATAAAGCTCCCAAGTTTTAGCATTGGGCTTGGCTCCTCTCCTCTTTGCCCGTGCCTTGAGTGCCTCAACCTTCTCCAATGAACCTTCTTTAAGATAAGCTCCTATTAGGGAATTTGCAATTCGAATATCATAAGTTGAGCAACCAGATACCCACTCCCGGTAACATTTCTCAGCACCTGGTAAATCATTCAACTTAAGCAACACTTGTATCATGTTTAGATAGCTTATATTTGGGGTTTTGGGAAACGAAAGCCTCAATGAACGCCAGATACGGTATACTTCAAGCAGATTTCCAGTACGTCCATACAATGTGATCAGAAACTGGTAAGCAGAAAATTCTCGTACAGCATTTAGCTTCTCCAGTTCCTTAAGTGCCTTCTCAGCTTTATCAAATAATCTGGCATCAACATAAATAGATGCCAAATTGCTATATGTTGTCCAATCTCCAGCAACTCGGCCATCCCTCTTCATTTCATCAATAACTCTCTCAACCCCAGATATATCGTTCATAGCAGCAAGAGCCCTCATCCAGACATTATAGGTGTAGCAATCTAGCATGATATCACATGACTTCATTTCTTGGATGATCGCCGGAACCTTTTCTGCCTGCCCAGTTTTTGTGTAGAGAGTCATGAGGCTGTTATAGGGCATGGAACTTAGCTCTAAATTAAGTTCCTTCATCTTTTCCATCAAAGTTTCGGCCTTTTCAGTCATTAAATCCTTGCAGTAACAGTTAAGAAGAGCACCATAGGTGAGATGGTTTTTCGAGGATTCAGGCAGATTGATAAAGTAAGTTTCTGCAGCAGCAATTCCCCTACTCTTTGCAACAAGATCTAGATGTATCGCTTGATCACTTATTGTCTTGTTCACCCCCCTCCTCGTCATGGTCTCAGACAGCTGTGTGTATATATATAACAAATAAGTTGTGTTCAGCAGACAATCACACCAAAAATGAAATGTGTAAAACAAATGCACACATCTCGGAGATCAATACTGGTAAGGATTGTAAAGTTACTCAGTATCGGTGCAACTGCAGTTATTAATATGCCCCCGTTTGGCCTAATTCTATCCAAATTTTAATGGTTGGAATAGTGTTTTTTTGAAAAATGTGTGGTTGAAAAAGAATAAAAAGTTTTTGATTTATGTGTAATATTATTTTATGAAAGATTGTGTGGTTGAAAATAAAAGAGAGAGAGAATGGGACCCAAACGGGGGCTATATCAACTGGAATAAAAAGTGTAGATCATATCGATATATTGAGTTTGGATTTGGAAGAAATGAAGAAATCATGGTTGCATTACTTCTACATGTAAATGTTTGTCTTTTGCATGCAAATGTATTACACAGTAATGCAGCATTATAAAAACATTTACATGTATAGCTGTAAAACTCAGTAATGTCATATCACATATAGCTGTTGCTTATAAAAACATTTTACAGCATCAACAAGTGACAATAACACGATAAAACTAGTTTAAAACAGATAAATTTCTGCATTTCTTAGTATAAAAGGTTCATAAATCTCAAATGTACATCATAGATAGAATGTTAGGTCAGACTTCATCATTCCGAAATAAGGTATTGTGGTCCAATGTTAAATGCTTTACAGAAAATGTTGAAAATAATTATAGGAGAATGGATCAAGTAGTTCATAACTAGTTTAAAAGCAAAGAGAAATTATCAAAATATTAATGCTACAATTGCATCTCTGTATCATAAAAAATGACCTTACAACTCAATGAAGGCAACAAGTAATTAACAGAACAAACTAATCAACATTTTATATAAATTATTTCCATAAAAAAAACTTGGATTATTTCTACACGAGACCTTTTTTTCCCCTTTAATAATGTCAATTGTCTGGATATTTCTAGAAAAAATGTGTTCTTTGATGTTGTAGTTATTTAGTTGAATGTAGCTACACTTGTAAAGGTTTGCTATTGCATTTTAAAGTGCTTGTTACTGTAACAGACACCAAAATGTGATACTAGAATGAATGGCCGAGCTTAAGTATCGAGCTAGCATTTCTCCAACTATCCATTCATTTCTTCTTTTTGTATTTATCATCTTCCCCAAATGAGTTTTTTTATTTGAGAGCCATAAAAAAGGCAAATCCCCAAGATCCAAACGCTGCTTCGACTGCTTCCTCAGCCTCAACATATCCCCCTATTGCCTTCAATCAAATACAAATTCAGGATCCACCCATTTGCCCTCAACTCATCACTGTACCAAGCCCCAGCACCTCAAAAGCCAGCTAAAGGCAACTCAGGTCTGAGATTGGCTTCTCGATTCTCTCATTATTATCTTTTTAATTTTTTATTAGAATTATTTTGGTTTTACTATAACATTAATCAGTTTTGATTTAAATCGTTATTACTGATAAAACCAAAACCAAACCAATACTATTGAAATAGTGAAAATAATAAACTGAAAAGCAAACTTCTTGGCTGACCTCAAATATTTTGTCCCATTCAAATTTGACCAACAACAGAATCCGCAATAAAACCGCACAAAATGCCGGAAAATTATGGATCTTGTACACTGTTCTTGTATATCATACCTTGATGGCCGGGCGGTAGAGCTTGCGGCTGCGAAGTACCTTGAGGGATTGACCTACTTCCCATTTGTAAGCACTTTTGCGAGATTTCAAGAATTGATTTAGCTGTTCGGCTACCCTTTGCTCTTCTCCTCCTTCCTTAAAGAGCTTCTTATAAAGTGCTTCTTCTAAGTACTTCTTGGTTGACCTCTTTAAAATGTTCTTCTTTTTCGCAAATTGCTGCATAAATGTAGAAGCCATTTTCAGATTCTCTCACTTTCGCTGTTGGAATTTGATGAAATTTTTATAGATACTGTTGCATTTGATTTGACTTCGGAAAATAAACCCTAAAGATGGAGATAGACGAGAGTAGTGGCAGTCGAGCAGGAGAGTGGCAATGCGGTAATTTTGTGATCAGGGTATACAAATCTAAATGGGCCTGAAGCAAGTATTTGAAGAGACGTTGGGTTGGAGCTTTAAGCCGACTTAGGTCAAGGGATTACACTTGAAAGATAGTAAGATACAATTTCAATATTAAAAAATTTATTTTATCATTTCAAAAATCAGCTCATAATTAAATCTACCTACACTTTAAAAGAGGAGTTAATTGTTCCAATGGTCATTGAACTTAAGTTTATGTCTTTGATTGGCTACTGAACTTTAAAAAATGTCGAGTTTTGATCACTGAATTTAGGTTCATGTCTTTGATTGGCCACTGAACTTTAAAATGTCGAGTTTTGGCCACTGAACTATGAAAAACGTCGAGTTTTGATCACTGAACTTAGGTTCATGTCTTCGATTAATCACTGAAATTTAAAATGTCGAGTTTTGACCACTGAACTTTTAAAAATGTTGGACATTATTCAATGTAAACTCGATATTTTTCAAAATTCAATAGTTATGCTAGTGAGTAACGTACGACATATTTCAAAGTTCAGTGACCAAAACTTGACATTTTAAATTTCAGTGAACAATCGAAGATATGGACCTAAATTCAGTGACAAAACTCGACATTTTTCAAAGTTCAGTGGCCAATCGAAAACGTTGACCTAAGTTTAGTAACCAAAAATCGACATTTTAAATTTCAGTGGTCAATCAAACACATGGACCTAAGTTCGGTGACCATTGGAACAATTAATAACTCATAAAAAAGAGAACGAGCCCGTTATTGTTCATTCTAGTGGCGAAGTGTTCACATTGGACCTGTTTCTAACTAGTTCTACACTATTTATCCAAAATATCTTCCTCATTGTTAATTCTATTACTTATTAACAAAGAAACCCTGCCAGTAGCCGACTCCCTTCTTTGTTGTCCGATTTGGTGCTACCGACTCGTCGAACTTGGGCAAAAGCAACGAGCGGGCTTCTACTGTTTTCTCTTCAACCTAATTTCTCTCTCTCTCTCTCTCAATAGTCACCGGGCACACACTTGAGCTTCGACACCGCCGACGACACTTTTCCGATGAGCCCTTACTTTCTTGTGCTTATTACATGCCACACCTTCAAATTTTCCACTGCGTGGATCCCTTCACTGACCTAAGATGATAAGCACTTATTTTCTAGGTCCAAAGATGATTTTATATCCATTAATGCTCTCAATTTTGCATTTCCACACCTGAGTTTTATCAAAATAGGTGCAAATGCAATCAAAAGAAGGAAAATGAAGAATCTTGGAAAAGCCATTTTCTGGGTTTGGTTCAGAACAAAGAATTCAAATTCAAAAGCTTTGATTCTTTTATTAATTATTGATCTTATTTCACAGTGTTTAAGTGAAAGGATTTGGACTTTTGTGACTTTGGATTTTGCTTTGATTGCCTAATTCTTGTTTGTTTTCTTGGTGTGAGAATTTTGGGGTGAGAAGACTAACAATGGGAAAGAGTTCAAAAGTTTCCAGATTGTACGATTTTTGAGCATATTGACACATGCGCTCACATTCTACACTTAAATTATCAAATTTATTTTTTTATTTAGGAACATTTCTGGAGTTAATACATTTTATTATTTCTTATGCTTTTATTTATCAGTTATCTCAAAGAGAAGTAGAATTTTCATAAAAAGATTGTCTTGATAAAAAGATTATTTAACTTTTTATTTTAGTTTAAGTTTATATGATAACAATATACTATTATGTATCTAGGCTTTTGGAAAGGATGACAAAACTATGCTCCCAAAAAAAGAATTGTTTAGGAATACTATTAGAGTATTAGAAATGCAACCTATGCATGGAAACGAATGATTAAACTCCGTCTATTTCTATAAATGCATCATTTTACTTTCTTGAATATTTGTTTTCATCATTTTTTGTCCAACATTAATATTTTTTTTTCAGAATCACATTGTTGTTGTTAATCTTTTTGTTCAAATTTTTATTCTACGGGTTGTATTTATAGAGACTGCAATTCATGTTATGTAATTATTACATTTTTACACAATATGCACTGTTACATATTCTATTGTTTACTCTTCCTACATGCATATGAAACAAATTTTCTAATAGTTTTTATTTCATTTTCTTGTTTGTACTGCTTATCTTGGAATTCCAATATACAATAGTCTCTTCCACTCTTGCGATGGATATTTTAGAAACATCTGCTCATGAAGACCCTGCTTTTGTGAACATTAACATTGTATCTAATTGTGGGAAAGACTCATACAATACCTCCATTCGTCAACAACAAAGTCAAAGAGAAAGAGATCGGTGAAAAAGACTTAGAACTCGGTGTATTGATCAGCGTAAAAGGATAAATGAGCCTATAAATTCGGGAAATAATTCTTTTGTTGTTCCCCAATTGCATGAATCTATAATGCATCACGATCCTAATGCTTCTACTTCAAATAAACAAATACATTATATTTGTGATTTTGAATTAGAAGGAACTCTTAATGGATTGAACATGACATCTACTACTTATATATTACCAACACCCATCTATTGTAATGCCCATAAATTTTATAGAGAAACTAAAGGTTTTTGTTGTTCTGATGGAAAAATCAAGCTTTTCGTACCTATTCACGAAATAATTATTTCGATTTAAAATTACTGCAAGTGTACGATTCGTAACAAGTAATAAACTGGATTTTAAAAAGTCCGAATATCGTCCCTCAGAGATTGAGTAGTTCAATTCTATATAATCTAGCTTTAACCGAATCTAATTGAGTGAAAATATGGTCTAAATGAAAAAAGCCCTAATTTCAATTAAAAACCCTAATTTCAACTAAAAACCCTAATTTCTCAATTAGAAACCCTAATTTCGAAATTTCTCTAATTAAACGATTCAAACACTCAAGTAAATGAAATTATGCAAATTCAAAAGCTAATTTATGGAAATGAATCAAACTAAAGTCACTAGGATCACGAATCCCCAATTGAAGTTATGAAAACCCTACTTTCATAAAATTAATGACCCGATGGAAATTTGCCAATTCAATGTTCCTAATTCTATCCAGTATATTCTCTCAATATATATTAGACCTATTCTTGCACACCACTAGCCTATATCTCTATGGATGATGCAAATATATAAGAATGCATGTGATTTTGTGAACAATTAAAGAATTGCATAAAGCATAGGGGTATATCTCTATCCCCTATCGGACCTTATGTTTATTTACACCTTATCGAACCTATTCCACTTCTCTTGAATGTAAGCAATAAGTCATCAACACTCACACAATCATTGGCCACTAATTGCGGAAGAAAATCAATGCATATAAATCAATCAAATTATCTAAACGAGTCTTTATATTAAATTCATGAAATATGGAATTAAAATAACAAACAATGGTTCATCGATCACCTAATAATTGAAAACCTAGCCTAGAATATTCATAATTACAGAAAAAAATGAAATTAATAAATAGAAAGAACAGCACCCGTATGAAAATTCTTGAAATCTTGAACAAAACCTTGAAAACCCGCTTGAATTCTTGTGGAATCGGCTTCAAGATCGTGTTTCTTGCCTCCAAAAGTTATATTTTTCTTATCCCTGGACGTTCTGCCCTATCTCTGATGAATTTTAGCTTTTATATCATGTCCTTACGGAGTCCCGAAAGAGTTTCAATTGAAAACGGAAGTTCAGAATTTTCTTCGAATTTTAAAGCCATGCGGCCACATGGTGTTAAACCATGCGACCACATGGTTCAAGTGATCTACCTCAATAATATCCCTGCCTCCTCATGTGCGGCCGCAAGTTAGTAACTTTACAACGTTGCTATTTTGATCCCTGAAATCCGTTTTCTCTTTTCTTGATCTCTTTTCTTTCTTTCCTTTGTTTCATTATCAAATATTGACTCCTAATTGATGTTTGGGTCAATCAATTCCTTGATTACTTGCTCGGCTCATCTTTTGATTAATTGCAATTTAGTTCTTCATCTTTCACTTTTCTTCAATTCAGTCCAATGTTACTTCTTTCTTCCTCCGATCGTCTTGTATCGTCCTCAATCTCATACTTGGTGTATTTTCATTCTCGTTCTGCACTTTAGCTCAACTTCCCAATATTTGCACCTTTGGTCCTCGAACTATCGCTTTGTTCCGTTTTGGTCATTTCGGCTCTTTTCTTCTGAATTCCATCTTTTCCATAGAAACACCTACATTGCATGAATTTAACGAGATTTAGTCACAATTCAACTACTTTGTTCATGTTTAAGTCATATTTGTGAGCTAAATAAGTGTGTAAAAACACACTTATCAGTACCTGACTCACCAAGTGAATTATATAATTTATTTACCTCTAAAGAATTGAGCTGCATGGAATTCAATAAAATTGTAAGGGGATATAATAACCATTTTCTTTCACTTCATTTGGTGTGAAATACGACAAAGACTTCTTTAAAGCGTATAAAGGTATTTACACATTTAGGGTTCAAGAACAAGTACATCATTATATAAATCAACTTGTGCCCCAGAACAATAAGTCTTCTTATATGCAACTATATTTTTACGATACAAATAATGAAGTTCAAAATCGTATGAAAATATCATCTAATTTTACTGAACCTACTTTGATTGTTTTAATTGAAATTTTGAAAACAAATCCATATAGTAAATTCTTTAGGTCTTTAAGTGATATGACGAACTTGCATGACCATCGAATACAAATATGATGCGATCCTGGACTTGATTAAAGAGTTTTCAATACTCCTATAGCATCTCAAATAGCTGCTATATGGGTTAAAGACAATGAAAATGCTGATGTTCATGTTCATCATATTACTATCTATGGACATTCTGGTGATTCACATAGAGTTCATTACTATTATAGGTGTTATGATCCGTTGCAATATCCATTACTCTTTCCATATGGGGAATCCGATTGGTATGAAGGCATTCAAAGATACAGAAGCACATACTCTCAGCCTCGACACATGTCGACATCTGATGCTCTCCTTAGCACAAGTATTTCTGCAGTTGAATTTATTGAAAATGAGAATCAAGGTTTGCAAATGTACCTTTTATATAGTTAAGTATTTTTTGCAATATAAATGTTCTAAATGAGTATTGAAGTCTTTTTTTCTCATTATGTAGTACCAAATGGAGCGAACAAACGTACTCAGGTCTCATGCTGAGAATATTATTCATACAAATTACAAATAAGGTCTTCTGGTAAGTCTGTTTCGCTTCATGCTGGTAGGTTATTCCAACAATAAATTGTAGATATGTATGTTAAGATTGAAACTGCTAGATTAGATTATTTTCGTAATAACCAAAAATAAATTTGTGCTGAACTTTATTAAGATATTGTAGATAGTGTTCAAAATGGGGAAACAAGAGGGTGTAAAATTGGACGAAAATTTGTTTTACCAAAATCTTTTACATGTGGTCCTTGTGACATGCTAATAAGATACATGGATGGAATGACAATTGTACAAAATTATGGAAAATCAGATATATTTTTAACTATAACATGTAATCCAAATTGATCAGAAATTAAGCAGGAACTATATAACAATGACGAAGTTCAAAATCGCCCGAATTTAATTGTTCTTATATTTAGAGTAAAATTAGAAGAGTTGAAACATGATTTATACAAGGAAAGTATTTTAGGCCCAGTTGTTGCACATATATATGTTATTGAATTTCAGAAAGAGGTCTTCCTCATACTCATTTCTTGTTAATTTTCATTCCTAGACATAAAATTCTTGTGTCGAAAAAGTTGATAGAATAGTTTGCTGTGAAATTCCTGACAAAAACAAATATCCCCATCTATATTATGTTATCGTTAAACATAATATGCACGGTCATTGTGGAAACCTTAATCCGAAAAATATTTGCATGGAAGCAAATAAAAGTTGTAAAAATAAGTACCCTAGGAATTATTGTGATAGAACTATATTTGGTCAGAACTCATATCCATTATATAAGCATCGTAATAATGGTATTTCCGTTCAAGTTAGAGGCCAAATGTTAGACAATCGATGGGTCGTACCTTACAATCCTTATTTAAGAGCAAAATTTAATTGTCACATTATTATTGAAGTATGTTCTTCTATTAAAATTGTGAAATACTTGTACAAATATGTGTATAAAGGACATGATCGTATTAATTTTTCAATTCATACAAATGAAACAGAGAAAGAAATAGATGAAATTTCTGCTTACCAGTCTGCTGGATGGATATCTCCACCTGAAGCTATGTGGAGGATTTTTTCATTCAATATGGTTTAAATTTATCCGATAGTTTATTCTTTACAGCTTCATGTTGAAAATCATCAACAAGTTACATACGATGATAAAGATGATTTGTCTATTATTGTTGACAACGAAAATACGAAATGAACAATGTTGACAGTATTCTTTCGAATGAATGAAGCGGATGAATTTGCTCGTACACTTTTGTATCGAGATTTTTCAACACATTTTGTTTGGAATGCAAATAAGAAAATTTAGACTTGCAGGAAAAAAACATGTCGTTATAGGACGAATTATTACAATAAATCCATCTGAAGGAGAATGATATTTTCTTCGAGTTCTGATGAACCATATTAGAGGGCCAACATCATTTCATAATTTATGAACTGCAAATGGAGTCACTGTTCTTACCTACCGTGAAGCATCACTTCTGCATGGTTTGTTAAGTGGAGATAATCATTATGAAGAATGTCTATCTAAATCTATAGTTTATGAAATTCCTTTTTTCTTTAAGACGTTTCTTTGCTACACTTCTTGTGCTTTGCAGCCCTAATAATCTGAAGCTTCCATGGGATAAATTTAAATATTATATGATTGATAATTATGTATATGAAAAAATACCTTCAAAAGTTGCTGAAGTACGGGCTCTAGAGGATATCAATTGTATCTTAGAATGCTTAGGTAAAAATATAAATGACTATCAAATAGTGCCTTAAAATGTAAATATGAACGAGAATGATAGATTGAAAAGAATGGTTGAAGATGAGACAATGAATTTGGATATGGAAGGTAGTAATGCTTGTGCGACAAGGTTAAATGACAAACAACAATTTACATACAATACGATAATGAAAAAAATATCATCTGGATTAAGTGGTGCCTTCTTCATTGATGTCCAGGAGGAACGGACAAAACTTTTTTGTATAAAGCATTATTAGTTGCTGTGAGGTCTCAAAATTCAATTGCTTTGGCAACAGCATTGTCTGGAGTATCTGCATCTCTCTTACCTGGAGGTCAAACTGCTCATTCAAGGTCTAAAATTCCTTTAGAAATATTTGGTGATATAAGTTGTTAGATCAACAAACAATCAGTTTTAGGAACTTTGTTGAAAATGTCTAAATTAATCATTTGAGATGAGGTACCCATGATCAATCGTTGTGGCATTGAAGCTGTGGATAAAATGTTAAGAGATATTACTGATTGTAACTTACCTTTTGGTGGAAAAGTGGTAGTTCTTGGAGGGGATTTTCAACAAGTTTTACCGGTGGTACCAAGAGGGAAAAAAGAAGACATAAAGAAAGCTAGCTTAGTCTTCTCTAAAATATGGCCTTCGCTTTTACATCTTTCATTAACTAAGAATATAAAGGCAAAGTTTGATCCTGACTTGTGTGATCACTTACTAAGAATTGGAAATGGAACAGAGAAACAACATACTTGTAAGTATATTGAGCTTCCAAATAATATAATTGTACCATTTAAGAATGAGATAACATATTTGAAATGTTTGATACATCATGTCTTTCCAAATATAGAAGCTCATGCTGACAATTTACACATGATGGCAAATGGAGCTATTCTTACACCTAGAAATGAATTTATTGATAGTATTAATAAGATATTATTAGAACAGATTTTTGGTGAATTTTTTACGTATTATAGTTTTGATGAAGCAATTGATAAATCAGAACAAAGCTTGCAAGAAGATTTACTCAATAGTCTGACTTCAAATGATATTCCACCGCATGAATTGAACCTTAAAGTAAACTGTTATGTAATGCTATTACAGATTATCAACCCTTCTGAAGAATAATGCAATGGAACATGGCTGGCTTGTCGAAAATTTCGGAAGAATGTAATTCATGCAGAAATTACGTCAGGCGAATATCTTGGAAAACATGTCTTCTTACCAAGAATCTCTTTTCTACCACTTGAAAGTGATAAGTTTTCAATTCCATTTAAACAGAACTCAATTTCCAATTAGGTCATGCTTTGCAATGACAATAAACAAAGCACAAGGACAAACACTTAATTTTGTTGGCTTATATCTTCCATAACCTGTTTTTTGTCATGACCAACTTTACGTAGTATTGTCTAGAGCTAAAACAAGCAAATGCCTCAAAGTTTTACTTAATCCATCAAGCAATGAAAATTTACACAACACATGCACTAAAAATGTTGTATATAAGGAAATTCTATCTTTTGCACATGTATAGAAAATCTTAAATTGTATTGTTTCAGTGCTATCTTGTTCAATGAACAAGTAAATATAGAAATTTAGATCATTGCCTTCGAAAGCAAAAACAGGGAAAGACATTTGAAGGCTGGAGTTGCGCTTTTGATTCTAACATAGGATATCAACAAAAAATTGGTAGTCAGTACATTCACCTAAACATTTCATTTATGTTCTTGAATGTTTGTTTTATTATTATGAATTTTATTTTCTATAATGATGTCAGGCAGAGAAGAATTGGATAAGTTGGGGATTTTTGTATAAATACCCAATTGTCGTTACTGGTGTAATAGGCTCCATTGGTTCAAGGAAGCCTCCCTTTGTTGCCATAAGGGTAGATATGGATGCTCTTCCCATTCAGGTTTGTGAATATTTATACTTGAATTGTTAGACTTTTTTTCTCTCTTTTTTGAAAAAAAAAAAAGATTGAATTTTTCTTTTCTTTTTTCATTTTTTTTATTTTTTCTGAAAAATGATATAAATATAATGTTGATTGTTTGATGTGAAAAATGTTTTAAGATCATTTGCTTAGATTAAGTTGTGAATTTGTGAAAGAGATACATATTTTTTTGTATCCTAAATGTGTAAAGTGGTGTTTTATTGAATTTGAGAGTTGTATATTATGTGCTTGGATTAAGTTCTGAATTTGTGATAGAGTTACAAATTATTGGAATCCTAAATGTGTTAGTGTTGTTTTGTTGAGTTCGAGAGTTGTAAATTCTGCAGGAAAATGTGGAGTGGAATCACAAGAGTAAGAATCCTCGAAAGATACATGCTTACGGGCATGATGCACAAGTTGCAATGCTTATTGGTGCTGCAAAGATTCTTCAAGAGAATCTAACACGTTGCAAACGAATCAATGTTCAACAATAGTCAAGATCAAAGCTTTGTGAACAGAACATGAAGTATTGATGTTTATCTATCAACTGGTCATTTCTCAAAGCAAAGTGGTGGCTCCATTTTAATTGGTAATTATAGCTTCTTGTACTATTACCTAGGTGATTATAGCTTCATAGTATTGGATCAAACTACTAACTTGTTCTGTCCAATATTTTTCTAGACAGATGAAAACTTAATTCATCTTCACGAAAACTTTTAACAGTAGAAGGTAGCTATTTAGTACTATAACCGAACAGTTGGATCGATAGATATCTGTTGTATGCTTCATTGTTTTAATTTCAATTTCTTATTCAGCTAACACTAATCAATATTTGTGTATCATATTTCTGGTTGTCGAGCCTGCAACAATGTTGATTTTTATCTTCATACTTGCTTATGAGTTTAGTTGAATTTAATTACTTCAAACCATATTTCATCATTTATTCGTTAGGACATTTGATAATATTTTTCATGCTTTAAGTAAGTTATTATTTCAAGTACCTTATGGAGTTCTTTGTCGACCATTATTTTTATGTCATTATAAACAATCTCCTGGACTCTCTTCTCAATGGAATATTGGGTGTAGGCTAGCAACCTTTCTTGAAGTTTGCACTCAAAGATATGAGCCTCCTTCACTTTGTGGTGCAGAAAAATTCTAGGTCTCTTGTAGCGCTACTGTTAAGATACACCCTTGCGAGTATAGTAGATGGACTAAATTCTAAAAATGAATTCGTGGTCGAATATGATGGAATTTTTAATTGAAACTTGATGCAGTAGGATCTGGAAATCTGTTACTTCTTCACGTTGCTGCTGGTAAGGATGCATCAAACAATATATTGGATATACTAACGGATGATCCTAGAAAAGTAATATAGTTTCTCTTTCCATCACTTTCAACATTCATAGGGAACCATAGAAATTTGTTCTTTCGCGCATGCATTTTCCTAGAAAACCGTTCATTATCTTACAGGGCTTATACTTTGTTTGCTTACCCTTCAAATTTGGAAATGGTGTAAATTTTAGGAATGAATTAATGGAAGTAAAATGTAATTGTAGACTAAAAAGTAATGAAATGTTAATTACCTAATCCTTCTACCTACAAAAAGAAATCTTATTCATTTTAGGTAAATAAATATGAATGATTGAAGTGCTTTGTTAGAGATAAAAGCTCAAGTTACATCATTTTTCTTTATCTTTTGCATCCCTCTAAATTCTATCTTATCTTAAAAAGAAAAATGTGTTCAAAACATGTTTTAGCTGAAGGCTAGAGTTGTACTTATGATTCTAACATGGGATATTAACAAAAAATTGGTAGTCAGTGAATAAATTCACCTGAAGATTTCATTTATATTCTTGAAATGTTTGTTTGATTATTATCGATTTTACATTTTATAATGATGTTAGGTATTTGAAGCGCCGTCCTTTCATCATCTTGCAAAGGAAGATTTAAAAATCATAACTTGCAAAATTGTTAGTGGTGTTGCTGCAACTGAGCAGTTCCTTTTTACCACCAAGAAAGGTAAATCTATTCTTAGAAAGACGTACACATATTTTGTTTAAAGGCTTCTTTTTTTTTATTGAAAAAAAATAAAATAAAACTCACATTTTATTTTACACATTTGACTATTCGTAGGTATCATTCTACTCAATTCAATGATCTTGAAAGAATTGACTACAACAGGTAAACTTACATTGATATTGAACAATTGTCCATAATTGAGGCGATTTGTTATCCCTTTTGTTGTTTGCAAACTCGAATGTTAAGTCTTAAACTCAAAGCTAGATAAAATTTTACTGTTGCATTTTAGTAGTTGTATAAACTTTAGTCATCAGTAGGTATTAGCACATATTTCTATTATATATCATGATAAAATTTTGATCCTTCAACATTATGTCCAGAAGTAGTCAAACCTTATTTCTATTGATAGTGTTGTTAAGTTCCAATTCGGTTTGACATTTTAAAAATCTTCTATGAAGGTATGTTGTCCAAAGTTAAAGTACAAACGCACACATCATAGTGGAATCATATAAGTTCCAATGATTCAACGACATAAAAATAATTTGTTCTTGTGAGTCTTTAAAAAAAGGAAAACTCGATTGCAATTTAGTGATTTCAATAGAAAGTTATCCTATCCAAAAGGATTGCATTCGATCATTTCTATCCAATTAAGAAAACTCGATCATTTATGAACGGAAGCGTTTGTTTATAGATGCTGGAGCACAAACATTAGCCTTTAACCACTTGATTAAAACTGTGAGTAATTTTCTTCATACCCTCCGTTGTCAATTGTATTTAATTATAGGCTACCCGTTATTGTCTAATAATAGTATCATTAAGTTAATATAGATTCTTATGCACATTATGTAGATTTATCCAAGCCACTGTTATAGACAACTTACGTTTCTATTATGAAAATTGGTGCAAAAGTAATGTTGGTTAACACTTTTTCCAACGGCAATAAAAACTTGAACTAAGTTGGTGTCTTTGAATTTTGATTTATATTAGTAAGTATCATAGTTTATCCAAATTGGTTAAGCAATCTTAGACACGGCAAACAAAATAATCTTCAACAGTGGTCAAGATTAAAGTTTTATGGACAGAACATCAAGTATTCACATTTATTTATCAATTGATTATTTCTATAAGCAAAGTGATAGCTCTATTTTAATTGTTAATTATAGCTTCTTGTACTATTGCCTAGGTGATTATAGCTTCATAGTATTGGATCAAACTATTAACTTGTGCTATCCAATGTTTTCTTAGACGGATGAAAACTGAATTCATCTTTAGTTAAAATTTTAGTGTAGGTGGTAGCTATTTAGTGGTAGAATTGAACGGTTGGGTCGATATATATTTGGTGTATGCTTCATTGTCTTAATTTTTATTGTCTATTCAACTGACATTAATCAGTATTTGTGCGTCAAATTTTTGGTTGTTGAGCTTGCGGCAATGCTCATTTTTGTCTTCTTACTTCCCTATGAGTTTAGTTGAATGTAATTAAACCAGATTTCATCATTTATTCATGAGGTCATTTGATTATATTTTTCAAGCTCCAAGGAAATTATGACTTCAAATACCTCGTGGAGTTCTCTGTTGACCATGGTTCGTATGCCGTTGTAAACAATCTCTTGGACGCTCTTTTCAATGGAATAGGTGGTACAGAGGAACAACTTCTCTTGAAGTTTGCACTACAACAGATTAGTCTCCTTCACCAAGTGGTGCAGAAAAATTCTAGGTGTCTTGTAGCGCTATTGTTAAGATATGCCTCTGAGATTATAGCAAGTGAATTAAATTCAGAATATGCATCCTTGGTTGAATGTGATGGGATTTTTAATTGAACTTGATGTTGTAAGGTTGAAAAATTCGACACTTCTTCTCGTTGCTACTGGTAGGGATGGATCTGAGGATATACTGGATACACTAACGAATGATCCTAGAAAGGTAATAAGTTTCTCTTTCCATCGGTTTTAATTTTAATAGGAAACTATAGAAATTTGTTTTTTCACACATGCAGTTTCTTAGAAAACCGTTCATTTATCTTATGGGCCTTATGCTATGTTTGCTTGGCCTTTAGAGCATTTTTATTTGGTGAAGCTGGTTTTGGGATAGTGAATTTGGAGACCCACAACTTAATTGGTGAAATTGAAGCTCAAGTACAGATTATGGGAGATGATCTCTTGATCATCAAAGAATTAAAGAGAAAACCAGCAATGCTCTTCTTCTCAACGTGAATATTTGTTACATGCTCTTACCAGCAATGCTCTTCTTCTCAACGTGAATATTTGTTACATGCTCTTCTTCTCAATGTGAATATTTTTTATATCCATTGTATAACTCTTTTATTAGCATATTGTAAAATATAACTGCAACATTACCAGTGAGAGAACTAAACCTCTTCTATACTGTCCAAACATTTTGTAGGTAGCAAAACGTAGTGATTGCTTCACTTTCTAAATCCTCCAACTATTTGTATATTGAGGTGAACAAGGAATGAAACATACTTTCTGTCGTGAGAGACTCAACAGTAAAAGTCATAATCGCTTGCTTCTTTGGCGTCACCAATAGCTACTCTACTTCTACTTCGAAACAAAAAATAAAAAATGATCGAGATGGAAAAATCTAAAAGAGAATTCTGTTGTTTCCTATTATCTCCTGTTCTTCAATTTCAGTGGTACCGTATTTTCCTTTTTATTAATTCTTATAGTTGTAGTAATAGGTTTGAACTCACTACTAAGAGCAACTGCTATCATATGACCAAGTTAATAGAAGATCAAATTTTACTATTTTTTTTCAGTGTGATTTTCTTATGTTTTGTTGCGTTTCCATATGCCCACTTTTTAGATTCTTTTTTTTAAGGGTTTAAAATTAGAAAATTCCTTCTAATTATTTTCTGTTCAATCTTCCACAGAAATTGTTTGTTTTTGTCAAATACTTTATGATAAATGTATGGAATCAAGGAAATAGGCACAAGTCAAGAATAATTCCAATCATTGACATATGTGCTACATTTGGTAAAACTGGACATTTACAAAATGCCAAGATTTTTCCTAAAAACTCAACACACTAACGTTACTTTTAAAAAAAGACCAATCCATGCATTGCACGGGCATGGCACTAGTAGATAATTAAAAAATTTTATTAATTAAATATATTAGAGTCATAATAGTGTAGAATTTATACTCACAATTACGAATTAGTCATAATCACATAACGTCATAGTAACAAATTATATATCACAACTTATTTATCAATCGTGTTATATAATTAATTGGTTATACATTGTTTTTGGGTCATAAATCATAAAATTTATAGATCACAACTTATTTATCGATTAAAAATTATAAAATTAATAGACCACTTATCATTTCTTGTTCACAAATCACACATTTTAGAGGTCACAAACAATGTTCTAACAAAACTTTATAGCGTGACTAGCGCGAAAGTCAAGTTTCAAAGTTTACAAGCGTTTTCTTATTTTTAATATCATTTTAAAATTTTAATTGTTTTATAAATTATTTAATAATAAAAATAAATCATGTGAAACATCTAAAATTATAAAATGCTATATAATAATTCTTATAATTAGACAATATTACATGTAAATCGAAAAAAAATTCTTCGTTTTCAATCACTTATTTTTCAAAAAAAATACTATTCCACCCATTTCAATTTGAAAAAAATGGGGGCCAAACGGTGGCTTAATAATTCCTATGATTAGACAATATATAATTTTCAAATTTTCAAAGTGTAAAAACTAGACTATTTTTCTTAGTTTCAACTTTCAAGTAGATCAATCTTGAAATTTTCTAACGTGTTTTTATTTTTGACTTATATATTAATAAAGTCAATTAAAGACTTGAAACTAAAAACAAATAAATATTTAAAAACAATAAAAAATATTAATAAAGAGCCACTAGGCGCTCATTGTCATGGCATGCTGTTTCTCCCGAACCTCGAGCCTAGGCAGGCACTCTAGAACATTGGTTACAAATTATCAAATTAATTGATTACAACTTAACCCATGTTTGGCCCCATTATTTCAAATTTTAATGGGTAGAAAATTATGTTTTTAAAGAATGAATGGTTGAAAAAGAATGAAAAGTTTTCGACTTACATATAATATTATTTTATAAAAAATTATGTGATTGAAAATAAGAGAGGGAAAAATAAAATTTAATTCAATAAGTTTAAATGGGGACTTAATAAATTGTACGTCGCAATTAATAATTTAGTCGTAATCTCACTTTTTTTCGATCACGCATTATTTATTGATCACAAATTATTTATTTTATCAATCATATATTAATTATTTATCATAAATTAATTATTTTATTGATCACAATCATCTAAATAATTGATTATAAACACTTTTCATCCCTCTCACCCCATCCCACCTCTGCCTCCACTCCACCTCCTACTCCCACTCAAACTCACTCCACCACCGTCACCAACCGAATGCCACGCCCTTCATCATCGTCAGCACCTGTACACCAATGCCTTCGTCACTGCCAGTAGCAGTACCATCACCGCTTGCACCACTGCCATCACTTACAACCACCATTTTTACTAACCAAAGCATCACGGATCCTCACAGATTTTGAAAAGCCTTAATGGAAAATCCTGACCAAGATCTCTTGCTGAAAATATAAACAAGTTGTGCCACCACCAAGAACCACAGGTGCGTTCAATACCATGGCAGCTTCACACGACTATGGGCGATTGTCCTGCTTGAATTGCAATGAAAATTTAGGTGCATGTTTCACAGTATCCTTACACACAATTATTATAAGTTTCTTATTATTTTCGTATTAAAACTACATTGGGTTTCACTCTTAACATGTTCTTATAGGATGTTATTTATTAAGTTATGACATTTTTGTTGGACAAGAGGATCCTGATATACTTTTTACTCTTTCCATTGATTACGATTTGACTTAGCCCCTATTTGAGCCACATTTTTACCTCATTAAAATAAAAAATATGACCGTTATCCATCACATCAAGCCATCAATTTTAAATTTCTATCTCTGGTGTGGGGCCCATAACGGCTCTATTTCTCATTCTCATTCTCATTATAATGTGGCTCAAATAGGCTCTTAATGTCTTAAAGAAAATTCGAACAAGTATTAACTCACTATAATACTTTTCTTTGTATAAAAGGATATCACGTCAAGTTTTCATTCCATATGTCATGGTAAAGAGAAGCACGAGTCCGAGATACAGTGTAACTCTCTCATTCAACATAAAATTAAGCCCTTGTTTGAGCCTCATTTTTTCATTAAAATACATTTTTTGACAGTGGTTGGACCTCATTTCAACCACATATTCTTCAATAAAATAGTATTACAGACAAATCCATTACTTTTTTTTAACCTCACATTTCCGTCAATACACTATTCAAAAATACATTTTTTAACAAGAATGAGGCTCAAACAAGGGCTAACTTTCTTATGGCAAAATAGTTCTTGCATTGAAAGCAAAGCATTAAGCCACGTTTGACATCATTTACTTTAATTTAATTTATTTTTTATCTCATTTTGTACCACACATTCACACAATAAAATATTCTACACATAAATTCAAAAATTTTCCCTATTTTTAAACTACACATTCACCAAAAATACTATTCAAAACAATATTTTTTTAATTTTTAAGGGTGTCAAAGAGAAGCTAAATAGTGTATTATTCTTGCTTTTGTTTTTCCAATTTCACATTATTAATTACTCTCTTAATATGAATTAGTCATTTAATCCATAGCAATTTCTTAATAAAGGGAGTACTGATCTAGTCCCTAAAATGGAATTTATTGTTTTTGTATTTAAACAACGTAAAAAAGTTCACCCTTAACATTTTTGTACGATGATCAAACATGATCCAACGTGATTGCAATAAACTGTGACACATTATTAATCAACTTTTTTTAAAACATATTAATCCTTGCTTCTCGAAAATCTCCGATAAGATGGAGGCATAAATGACCCTCTCGACCCTACCTTGTTGCCCTCCCTAATTTAACTTATCAAGAATATCATATCATTTGGTATTTAACATGGAAGTGAGCTTTCTTGCTTTGGAAAGAAAGTCATTCATGAAGAACTCCTATTTATAATTTACTTTTCTAACTAGTCTCCAAACATGCTTGTTAAAAAGAGATGGCTGCATTTTATGAGGAACTCCCAAAGTAGAAAATTAATTTTAGTATCTGATATTGATGTGTCAGCATGCAAATGAGAACCAGGAAATGAAAGCGCGACATCTTGTTTTGAATAAAATTTTACAGTTTTCGTATTCACAAGATTTTACACATACGATCAATATGGTATCACAAAGCAATTGATTACTCATTTTTACCTCACCTATGTACTGCTTTGCTCTGCTTCAAAAATGATGTTTTCTCCGACTTATTCATGCAGAGAGAGTCGACATTTGGGATCCTACAATGTCATTGTTTTCTGTCGAAGAGTTTGTTGTTGTTGACGTAAATATTCCTTTTTAGCTTAACATAGGGAACCTCGCCGAAAGTTGCAGTATATACATGAACATCTCATCTCTAGTTTCAAAATTTACAGAGACGCTTTAGTTGTTAGTGTTGGGAAATTAAATTCATCATCGGGGTTGGAGAAGAAACAATGCAGAAAATTAATCAAGAGGATGAAAAAAAACGAATCAAGATCATGACGAAAATGGAAGGCTCAAACAAGACGTTACATCATTGTCCTCAAACGATATTTGCCCCCTATTGGTATTAATGTTGGTGCTTAAAGGATCTCACGGCAAACGGTTTGAAGGATTGATCAAGCCTTAATGTAGAGAAACACAAAAGCACAAACATTTCTCCACCCGAACTTGAAGAACATAAAGGGAATATATGAATGTGGAGGAAGAAATGATTTTTCTTTCTTGTGGAATGATGACAGATTACCATATGTTTTGTAATCTGATTTCCATGTGTTCTTTATGTCCAACAAACACATATTTATAGCCATGAATCATAGCTTCACGAAATAGTGCCAAAACAAGATGAAAAGTGGCAACTTTTAATCCAAAACGGCTCCCAAATTTCAAATTGAAAAATCAGCCAACGATTATTTTTTAACACTATGCGTACGCATAGTAGAAGCAAAATCAATTCTGATTTTGAAAAGGCACATCTCGCGTACGCACAGGCTTATGCGTACGTATAGTAGAAGCAAAATTAATTCTGATTTTGAAAAAGCACATCTCGCGTACGCACAAAAATAAGCTTGTGCGTACGCATAGGCAAAAATCAAAATTTTCATTTTTCACTTTCTTTTGATTCTACCAATTCCACAATTGAGTCCAACAATTAAGTCCATTATCATTCCATTGATTTTGAACAAATATTCAACAATCCCCCACTTGTTCAAAATCAATAAGATCACATATTCAAAAAGACGACACTTATGCATAAGGATTAGATATCTTTCGATTTGAATCTAACCATAGTGTAATTCAAATAAAGTAAAGTCGGAATTAGAGGTAGCATGGAAACTTTGAACTAATTACTCCTTGTGACAATACCGATAAGAACACACACATAAGTATCACGTGTTCTCAAGTTTCTCAACTCGCTTAGCGCTTTTATGGCCTTGCACTCATCCTATTTGACAAACTTTTAAGAGAGAAACTCTAACTCTCTATTGAGGCGGCACCACTTCGAAGTTAGTCTAGGTGAAGTTCTTTCGGTACCTTTGTTACTTTTAGAGATACTTGTATTTTAGCACTGAACTTCATTAAGAACTTTAAGCTCAACCCTCACTTCAGTAACAATCAGCGTTATTTAATTAGGATATGGTTATCGCGGATTTATATAATGCTGCAACTATTCACATATCGAATGACTTGTTGTTACCCTTTGAACCCATGGATTACCTTTTGAGTAATGACGGGTAGGGTTGCCATCATTGGTGGACCTTTGTAGTTTAGGAGTTTCAACCCCATCCTATTCGAAGTAGATGCTACTAAAATTTTATTTAGTGGTCTAATTAAAGAATCTGCTACGTCTTTACAGAAATTATTCCATCTTTGCTAATTTCCTTTTTAAGTCACGTCTAAGACTTATATGTCTTGACTTTTCATTTTATGTGACTTAATATCTTATCAAAGTATAGTTAGCCAACGATCAATTCATTTGATAGATACAATTTGTCACTACCAAGAAGCCACATGCTTCTCACTCACTTTATTTAAAGCCTTATTTATTTTTAAAACACTTGTTGGATGATTTCCATTAATTCATTACACTAGTTCATCACTTCTATTTGTGGATTTTCATACTTGGGTATTCACTTATCATCATTGAATCATTACAATGATCTTCAATGAATATTCTATTTCATTGGTTTTGCAAGCGCAACAATCGGCCTTTATCCATTTAATCCACTTTTAGACTTAGTGTATTTCAATCTTACAAGGTCTTCTCTACCTTTCTCCATCATAGATGTATTTCTATGATTAAAAGGCAAAAGATACGGTAACTTTTTAAACTAAGTTACCCCCACATTTCCTCGATTAGGAATTCTTATACAATATAATGTTGTATCCATATATCTTTGAACTACTTCATATAAGTTCATAAGATTAATGTTAACCCCCTCATTTCGGGTTATACTCAAACTTAGAGTTCCTTAATATGTCAACCCCCCACATTTGGGATTGTAATTGAACTTAGTGTTCATCAGCATATTAACCCCCATATTTGGGATTTTACTTGAACTTTAACTCTTTTGTAGTTCAATTTGCTTATCACTTCAATAATAACCGTGAAAGTCTACATACTTTCCGATAGTTATCATTAATTCACAATGGACTTCAATCCACTATTTAATTTTGATCAAGGTCATCTCATAGACGTACCATGCTTTTCAAGCATAAACCAACTCAATTTGGTTCCATGATTGAAGTCTAATTCAACAACGAATGAGACTAATCTCCAATCATTGGCATTTTATCACTTTCGTGACCTTCAAAAGATAGCATCATATCACCTCAATGACATGGTATATATTCGCCTTATTCACTTTTGGACAAATCACATTTTGTCTCTTTGTATGCAAACACGACTTTGCATAAGATTATCTCACTTAATTTGTGGCTATCAACATTTCAATGGAACATGAAATCAACCATCAAATTTATCAAGTAATTCTCATATTCTAATAGAAGTAGTCATGAAATTTCATGTACTTTCAACAAACAGTAGGCATCCTTACACAATAGAATATTAAACAATAGAAGATTAATAGGCTGGTCTCAAAACACAAATATGGATATGTTTTACTTGCACTTCGAAATCCATAAACCAACGTAATGGCAAATGTATCGTGCAACAAATGATGCCCTACAGAAACATGCAGGCTATCCAAGTGGGTTCGTATTTTATCCAAACAAATGTGACAGCCCATATATTGGAATTAATCACCGAATAACAACCATGATCAAGTAGATCTTTAGCCACCACAATTGGTTTAAATTGTATTCTTTAAAATGTCATGCATAAGAGTCATTTCCAATTGTCACAGCAAAGTGAGAATAATCAATTAATCAAAATTGATTTCAACAATATTCTTTATATAAGAATGTCATTTAGAGCATATTATAAATTTTGTCATGCTAATATGCAAACACTATTTGTACTCTAAAATATTTCCATTTCTCAATAGATGCGCAAGCATCTTCCGCTTTAAAATAAATTAAGACAAAACACAATTTGTCATGCTTTATGCAAATATAATTGACATATGATCATCTCACTTAATTCTACAGGATTAAATGAGGCTATCCACATTAACTCAAGTTAGCATGAGTTCAACAAGACATGAAATCAATCAAACAAATTTATCATGTCAATTTTAATTTTCTAGTCGAGAAATGGTCACAAAAGTTCACATAAAATTCTAACACTTAATAATTTTCTTTCCCATATGTAACATATGCAATGTTCTGAATTTCATTTCAATAATATATCATGCCTATCAAACTTCAGCAACTTAATCATATGGGTGTGCATCCTCACGTGAACATGTATGAATAATTTATTTCAAATATTCTTCGACCAACATGCAATTTTTTACATGCATATGCTCTTTGTATAAAATAAACATATGCATACTCCAATTGGTGAATATATCAAAAGGTACAACAATGAACCGGTATGTTTAAAGTCACAAAACTTTAACCCATTAAAGGATCACACGGTTTAATTGGTTACCGTCAATAATTTAGTTTTAAAATACACATGCACCTTTTCAATATGTAAACACCTATTCACATACACAATAGTTTTAGCATAAAGGAACATACATACTCATGTCTGTTCACAGAATCAGTTGAAGACAGTTAACCACATGCCATTTCATACACCAAAACAAATAAATTTATGCGACACAACTTCGAACGGATCGCACCATTTCAGAAATGAACAATTTGTTTTAATGTGGAAAGAGGAGTATAATTATGTAATAGATAAGACTCCTATCAGGAATGGTTGGACAGAATAATCAGATTCCTTCTCAATCAAAAATTTAATTTCCAACATGGATTCCAGGATAGGAAACTACCTGATTGTCTTACTTTTAACAACTACTGATTGCCATGCATATATAATACTCTTTTATCATATACAAACATATGGATGACATAGTCACACACCACCTTTTCCTCCTCATTTCAGACATAATTATTTTAATATATAAAATATTCAAGCCATATAGAACAGATCTTGTCGAATTCAAATACACATGCGGCATGCCACTGGCGATTATAGATATATAATCCGACTTCGTTATTACTGAAACCGTATTCATCACTTAAGGAATTCAAAAGTGTATCGTTCCCAATTAACCAAAAAGGAAAACAGAATTCTACAACCATGATTCTTATTTCAGAATTCAATCACTTAATGTCACAACTTCTACATCTAATTTCGGACAGAAATTATGCATACACATACCAATTATTAGAATATAATATGCAGTTGAAACATACGCACGTGGTTTCTGCCTATTCATATTTCCACTTTCACAATTGTTCTTATGAACACATGCAATCATTTATGCACAATCAAAATTCTCCTTAAAATCATTGGATATGACATGGATAATTGTGCATATAAAATTCACAAAACATACCTTTTGCATGTGAGATGATCGAACATAAAGTGGAATTTGAGAACATAGAATGATACTTACCGGATCTGAATGCATTACGACGAATTTCATCTTTTAATTTTCCAATGAAAATATTTCTTTTCAAACTTTTTCAGATTTCCTCGCCAAGCAAGTGTAATTCTGGTTGCATTGCCAAATCCGGATTTAAAATGTGGAAAATCTTCAACGCCTTTAGAATAAACTTCAATTCATACTTGCATTCATATAAAGTTCGCCCCATCAAATGTTTCAACCACGATATCATGTCATCAACTTGATCTCTGTCAAAGTGATTCCGTTCTCTATCGAAATATCGTTTGAGATTGTTGAAAAATTAAATTCACCACCGGGGTTAGAGAAGAAACAATGCAGAAAATTAATCAAGAGGATGAAAAAAACGAATTAAGATCATGACGAAAATGGAAGGCTCAAACACGACGTTACATCCTTGTTCTCAAACAATATTTGCCCCCTCTTGGTATTAATGTTGGTGCTTAAAGGATCTTGCGGCAAATGGTTTGAAGGATTGATCAAGCCTTAATGTAGAGGAACACAAAAGAACGAGCATTTCTCCACCCGAACTTGAAGAACATAAAGGGAATATATGAATGTGGAGGAAGAAATGATTTTTCTTTCTTGTGGAATGATGACATATTACCATATGTTTTGTAATCTGATTTCCATGTATTTTTTATGTCCAACAAACACATATTTATATCCATGAATCATAGCTTCACGAAATGGTGTCAAAATAAGATGAAAAGTAACAACTTTTAATTTAAAACGACTCCCAAGTTTCAAATTGAAAAATCAATCAACGGCTATCTTTTAATACTATGCGTACGCATAGTAAAAACAAAATCAATTCTGATTTTGAAAAAGCACATCTCGCGTACGCACAAAAAAGCACATCTCGCGTACGCACAAAAATAAGCCTGTGCGTACGCATAGGCAAAAATCAAAATTTTCATTTTTCAATTTCTTTTGATTCTACCAATTCCACAATTGAGCCCAACAATTAGTCCATTATCATTCCATTGATTTTGAACAAATATTCAACAGTTAGTATAAGAATCTTCAAATTTTCATTTCAACGGAATTTCGAGTTTCCTCAAGGTACAAACACCAGGAACGATGAAACCCAGAAATAAAATTTTCAAAACAGTAAAGGAGGCTAGCAAATATGTGAAGTGCAGAATATATGTAGAAGATCATCACAGCCAAAAGCTGTGCCATCAAGCTTCTTCACGAATTTTGAACCATATACATAAAAAAATTACAACTCATCACAATCGTCAATACATATTACGTGCAAAATATACATCATCAAGAAAAAGAAGTTACCTAGTTCCAGCAAGATCACTAAGCACTGCTTCCTTATTTACAACTATTAGAAGCCTTCACAGTACATACGGACCTGGCATCCTTGTTATGGACACAAAGATCTCTTCCTTTGCCTGCAATCGGATCGCCTCAAGAGGGATGCGAGGAGGATAGCTCTATGTCCTTCTCTGTAAACGAAATTTCGGATATAATTAGAAGTGGGTTGAATAATAACATAAACTTTGACTAGTGGAAGAATGTATCGAGTAAAAGCTAATCTTACCTCCAGTTGATACGAGCTTTTCAACACGCGATACAATGTGTTTTGCGTAAGTGTACCTCTTAAGTGCATTCAAGTGAACCTTGATACGAGAGAGAATCAATTCACAACTCTGATCATCACATGTCTCAAGAACTTTCTGCACGACATAGTTTCCAAATTGATCTTTCATCATAGCCTGCAATTTTCATTTCGGCATTTTTTACGATACAAAATGAGGAAATAATAGGAAAAATGACTTCAACAGGAGCAACTTCAAGCTTCCTAACAAATGGAGGACTAGAAGAAAATCGTAATGACACCTGGAGGAAGTGCTTTAAACATCTCCAGTTTATTTTGGTTGGGACATAAGGGAGATCTGGGTATTGTGCTTGTGTGTGGACAGGGCACTGGGAGAAGATGGAAAGCAGAGTTGAAAAAAAAAAAAAAAAAACAGTTGCAATGGAGATGGCGTAGAAATTTTCTAATCAAAGCATTGTCATTATACCAATATATGGTTGAATAAGAGATAACTGAATAGAACCAAATAACATGTCAGTTATGTTGATGATGATGATATGATCAAGTTGATCTTTAAATGAGACAAAGGATAGTTCATACCCTGGTGTGTTTACCAGTAAAGCTTAACTTGCAAGATCAAGAAAGTTATGGCAAACTAAGAGGCAAGAGCAAAGAATTGATTCCCCTACCATGCTCGTGAAAAATCAAAGAAAAAGTATCAAATATCAAAATTTCTAAGGTGAAAAATTTTAGGCAGTTATAACACATATCACATTCAACAAGTATGAAAAAGGTTAACCCCAAATCAGTTCTTGGAGTGCAATAATCAGTTCAGGATGCCTATATATATATATATATATATGTCACAAATCTAGAGAGCAGCGTTGTCACACCTGTAGAGGCTCATTTTCATCTGTAGAGCCCAGCATCTCACTCAACAAAAGTGTACGCTCCTCTGGACCACCAAAAGTCAAGCACTTCTCGACCACATTGGAAGCAAATTTTTGCTGACTCATCTTCACGATTTGTCCCGCAAGCTTGCTAATAATAGCAGACCGTTTAGGTGGTTTACCATGCTGTAAAACATGCTAACAAAGCCCCCCGACAAAATAGAAAAAATTGGAAAGAGATGAAAAAGGATCAGAATGGTAAGAGTCATAGTTGTGAGAAACAATCTAACAAAAGCAATCTGGGAGACAAGCATGAGATTTCCTATATAAACAGCAAATAATCCAGTGAAGTGCAAACTTACACAGTACAACAGTACAAGAAAATTCCTTTATGTTTTTCCATGCATGCGGAAAATCAGGAATGTAATGCCAACTAAGTCAAGATTAAAAACAAATCACCAGCATTGAAGACTTTATTCCATTTCACAAAAAGAGTGGACATTGATGTGACTTTGGCATAGTGTGATCTACATATAGGTCAGATTGATAGGTTCCAATTCTTTCCACAACGTCAGGACACTTTTTATCTGACAACTCCTTCCTCTTTTCTTATTAAGAAGAATTTTGCAGGAACTAAACATGGCACAATCTACTAATTCCTAAAACACAGACTATCCTTCCATCTGAAAGAGATTAAATGTGGTCATATGAAGTGCCTACAACTCCTCAATTGCTGAACCAATCTTTGAGTTCAGGAAAAGGAATTGAATGAACTGAAAGATATAGTTTCAAATTCCATATCGTAACATCTACAGAATCGTTATAGGTTATAGTGGATTATCTCTCCGAACCCAAGGAGGCAAGTCATCTGAGCCACGTAAACCTTATCTGATTTTATTTTTCAACCTTTATCGCTATCAGTTTTTCGGAAAGAGAGAAAAATAAAACTTGAACATCCATGGACAGGAAATGGCAAACTCCAGTGAGTAATAAATAATTACACTTGACCGATGAAAAGGGTATTCTAAAAGAAGGGCATCCAACAGCATTACAACATGAACACTCCAATTTTCTCGTCTTCTTTTCGTATTATTATCACTTAAATGCCACATGTTCAAATAAGTGCCAAAAGAAGACAATAAAAATTAGACTATCCCCATCTGCTTAAATTTCAGTCTCAGCCACAGGCCCCCTCCACCTCTCCCAAACATTGGGGCGGGGGTGGGGGTGGGGGGAATCAAAATTCAGAAAGAGTTACATAACTTTATGGTCAGGTATTTATCCAAGGAAATTAAGTACCTGAATGACATAATTCCCATACTGATCTTGTGCTAAGGTACACACGGAGGTCATAATTTCATCCATGATCATTTGTTGAGTTTTACGATCATCACAATGCTCAAGGACCCTCTGTCAGAAGCAAAATTCATTGTACGTGAACAATTGCAATAAAAAAAACATAGGACCATCTGTCAGAAGCAAAATTCATTGTACGTGAACAATTGTAATAAAAAACATAGGAAGCAAACAATAAATGTCAGTAACTTAACTTGAATAACACGACAGCCATATGGATGCATCGACAATGTCACGACTTGTCCCATGAATGATGATATTATAAATTGGATTCGATCTTGAGGGACACACTCGATGGATTTCTGAATTACATGATTACCATTCTGATCACGGACACATTTCATCACTGAACCATCAAGTTCAGCTACCATTTTAGTTGCAGCTCCACATCAACCACTTCCAAGGCCTGTGAATAAAATTAATGTCTTGGTGCGTATAGAAAGAAAAAGAGACACAAAAGATTTAAGAAGCGAATTTCATTGGTCCATAGACTAATACTACCTGTGTTGCAACAAAATATCTCGTTTATTTCTCGAATGTGTAACAAACTGTATGTCTCAAATTGATTTCCTCTTCGAATAAACTTTTTTTTTAAATATTCTTTCTCAAACTAATCGTGATAAATAATTCTATTTTTTTCAACGTACAAATTTACGTCACAAACTACAGATAAAACTGGAAAGCTGTAGCAAACACAATTTTCTTATGCTCAAACTAAGGTAGTAGTTTGTCCTCGTGCATTTCTGTAGTCCACGTAAATGATTAAGCAAACATTTCTTCTTGAAACTAGTTGTTTGATGAATAATGAGTTCCAATTTAACTTGATGATCCATTGGTTATTCTGATTCCTAATTTAGCTAATATCAATTGTTTAAAAACCAAAGCTATCTTCAACACAGGAGGTTTGAGATAGCATTTGTACTATGCTATTCTAGAGAACATGTATACACCAATTTCCAGCGATCATATTCAATGCCTTGCCTTTCAAAATCATAAGGCCAATGATAGAGAAAAACAAGTTTCTGCAACTTCTTCTCCCTCTTTCTCCCTTAATGCTACTGGCTAGATTTTCTTCCCTCCACTGTTCTAGATTTTCACATTATTCTCAATTTAATTCTCAAATTTTTTT
>NC_036255.1:7024686-7063254 GCF_002742605.1 Olea europaea var. sylvestris | reverse complement strand
AAAGTGTGACTGATTTTGTCGTTTCTGTTGCATAAGCAGTGCCTCAAGATAGGCTTTCTCTAAATGTAAATCTTCACAGTCATGGGGACCACCGCCATAATATCTTCCTTGAGGACAACTACCTGAAATATATGCTGCATTCCTTCCACAATTGGACATTTTCTGCATATAATGAATTTGATGTGGATCCATAAGGGGGTGATGAATGCCAGAATTAGTCTGGCTGCTACTTTCCAAACTCCGTGTATTTCCAGTAGTACCATTCAAAACTGAACCTATGAGGATTTTGAAAACTAAGTTATCAAGAAAAGGTTTCCTACAATAGGTAATTATAGCATTGGCCTGCCAAGAAAAAATAATAACCTGCAGCAAGACGATTGTTGATCATCACGTCTGGTTTATGATTAGCAGAACATCCATTATGTCCTCGACCAGAAATAACCATAACAGGAAAATTATGGCCTTGACGTTGGATGTTTAGATCTTCTTAGATTTCAAACTCATAAGGATTAAGTTGAGACTGAAGATTGGTAAAAGAAGATGCTCGTGTTGGAAAGTTAACTTGCCCACCAAAACATGAGTTGGAAATATTAAGGCCTCTCATTGATTCACTATCCCTTGTTAAATCAGCGTTGACGATGGCATTTGCCGATTTTCAACTGTAGACTTGTCAAAATATTGCTGGTGCTGATCCTCTTTTTGACCATTTAACATTCCTGTTTGAATCGAAGAGTTTAGAATATCATTTTGGGTAAGATGTTGACCTTTTGACATCCTTAATCCAGAAAGAGAAGCAGCAATATCAGCTGTCTCAGTAATGCCAGAGGAAGAAACATTAAGAGTGTCAGAGGTTGATTTAGTTATCTTATCAGCAAGGCAAACTCTATTACCAACATTTACAAGACGAGGACTGGGGGACATCCCAACAAGGTGAGACTCTGGAGTCCTACTCCTTGACAGAAATGAACCCACAGAAGACGCAAAAGAATAAGGGAATGCCAAGCCAAGGTTCTGAGTACTAGAAAAACTTGTAAAAGCATTTTCTGTATGCATAGCTTCAATGGATTTGGCTCTATTCCGTATTTGTGCTAATTGAGTACTAGATATCCCCACTGAATCTAAATCAGAAGCAATCGAATTATTGCTAGCAGGGCATGAGAGACGACCTGATGATGTCATCTGTTGGCCAAGCCCTTCCTGTGATATTCCCACTGTACCCAAAACAGCATTTAATGAATCATGGCCAGCAGGTTGATATATACAACCCGATGAAGTCACAAGTTGTCCAAGCCCTTCCTGTGGGATTCCTGTTGAACCCATAACATCACCAACTAAATCATGGCTAGCAGGTCGTGAGAGATGACCTGATGATGTCACAGGTTGGCCAAGTCCTTCCTGGAAAATAATAAATTAAGAATTAAACTGCACCGATTGACAGCAAACTAAGTATTTAAACTGTAAAACCATAAAACAGCTCTGCAGTATTGGGAATCAAACTGACTTTCAGAAATGGAAAAGGAGCCAAATTTGCTTCCTCTAAAACTGTTCACAAAGAGACAATAGAAGATTATCATTGAACTTTCTCTGGGACAATCATTTATTCTGAAAGACCACGAATTTATATTTTTTTTATTCACTTCATGATGCATGTGACGCTACATCCAAGATGCTGCCTTCTAGAAATTGAAAAGGTAGTAAATAGCAGGAAATTGCAGCAAAAATTTCTCAAAATGTTTGTTTTCTTTAGTGCACGATCATTTGATCAATTTGTTTCACTGGATACAAAGTAGCTGTGCGAATAATTTTAAATGTTGGATGGCAGGCCAATGAAGCACAAATAATGAATTTCACAACAAGAGGTTCAGAAAAGTACAAGTGATTCCACTAAGGTCATTTAGTTAAGGGCTTAACAGAATGAACAAGAAACAGTAACAAGAAGAACCAACAATAATTACAAAAATTTGAATTCCACAGAATTTTGTAAGTACAACAAAGCGAAGTAAATGATGCAGTGAAAATGAAAAGGAAAGAGAAAAAACCTGAAGTATGTCTGCGAAACTCTTTGACCTGTATGTCTGCGAAACTCTTTGACCTGACTCCCATTCCTTTATTCGTGGTGTCAGTGGAGGCTTTGTGATTTTTCTGCGAAAGATTCCTTGAAGCAGCCTTTCTCAATTCCATCAACTCATTTTCCACTTCTTGTACAGATAAACCAGGCTGCACCGAGAACAATGATGATTTTCCACCATCATCTACCAGATTTTTATTCCTCCAATCACCTACTCCCCCAAATCCCGATCCTGCTGCCCTAACCCTTTGAGCAACCCGCCAATCCTCTTTTGACAACAACGGTGGGGGCAGTCTAGGATTGAAATTCTCGTGCGAGTAATAGTACTCTGGATATGCAGGGAGTGATCGGATATCTCCTTCTGTCAACACGCCATTGTTACCACTACTAGCACTGCTGCTACGACTAATATCAAGTGGCATAAAATTGGGGTTCTTAAACAGAATCCCGGCAGTGCATAAAGCGCCCTCTACAGTTGGCGGTGCACTGCCACTCCTATTTATATTTAACTCTCTCCCCTTCTCAAGAATTAAACCACGATTACTCTGCTGCTGTAGCAGCAACAATTCTAGTTCATTCTACAAACTCGCACCGTTCTCTAAATTCCCATTTGAATTTAATCCGTTCATGATATTATCGCCTAAATTTCTCCCTACTTAGACATTGAACAGCATAATACGTGAATTTCCATCTCAATTCCATCTCAATGTGCCCACCACTAAACCCTGATTACCACAAAAAGAAAGACCAAATTAGAACGAGCCAATTGCGGTAGAACACAAAAACTGCATAAAAATCACACATCTTCAAACAAATTGGAATATACATGATAGAAACTAATGCAAAATCAATACAGAAAAAATCATGAAAACAGATGAAACTAACAAACGAAAATCAAATTATGTTCATATAAAAATTAACAAAAGTGCGTACGCACTATTTAGGCACACAATTATGAATGCAGATAATGGAAACCAAAAACAAAATTGGGTTGTAGATAAAAACTTACGGATAGAATGATTGAAGCGAATTGAACGAAATTTTAAAAAATATTTACGAATTATAATTTTGTCAAAATATTCACATGTTCAATTTGGAGCGCAGAAAATGGAGATTTTTCGAAACTGAGATGAGAGAGAATGAAAAGCAACTGGTATATGTAATTGATTTTTTGTTTGTAATTCACATGTGCAATTTGGAGCGCGCAAAATGAAAAGCAACTGGTATTTGTAATTTTCATTATTGGAAGTTTTGTAAGATAATTATGATTTGGCTTTTGCTTTGGGAAGGAGGAAACAAATAACGGCTACTGACTCTATAGGCACATTGGCCACGTGTCATCATAATACGTATATTGTAGACCTTATCAATGTAATTGAGGATGGAGATAGCAGAATATAATCGTTGACATATAGGATAATCGAACACACACCTCGAACGTTGGATATTATTTAATTCACTTGGAATTCATGCACTTTGTGAAGGTCGATCATTCGAGTTGTCAAAGATTTTCAAGCAAAATGGCATTTTCTATGTAATTGATGAATGCTAATCCACTAACTTCAAAATATTTAAATTTGTCTGTACCAAAAAAAAAAAAAAAAAAAAAAAAAGGTGACATTTCTAGTTTATTGAAAATGCAAAAAAAAAATATTGAATTAACATTAAGATTAAAGTAAATTAGATGGCTCGAGCGCGGTTTGGTTTGAGTTTGTTTCGAGTCCAACCTGAAACTAAAATCAAATTAATCGGTTTGGGTGAATTTCAACACAAATCAATCAACTATAACTCTTAAACTGAACCGAACCAAACCGATTCGGCTTGATTTGGTTCGGTTCGATTAGTTGGTTTGAACTTTTAATCCAAATTGAATTTTAAAATAAAAATTGTCCAAGTTTTGATCCAATTAGATTATAAGAACTAAAATAACTAAATAACTTTATATTACAAAAATTATTGATTAACAAATAAAATATAATTAATAAAGACAGATCAATAGAAAAATTAAGAATTTTGTTGCATTTTTATGCATTATGTAGTCTGATTGTTTAAGTAGGGAAAAAAAGCTAATTATAACATAATAAGTTTGTGAACTTCTACTTATCGACAACATCATAGATTGCAGGGAATCGTGATATATTTATGAGATTATGGCTTATCTTTTTATATTTATTTTCCTTAGAAAAAAGAAGAAGATAAATATGTAAGTGGGTTGGGTTGGGTTGGGTTGGTTTGATTCGGTTAATTAGCGATTTGAAGTTTTAAACCATGATCGAACCAATCCACCAGGTTTTGTTTAAAAGAAAATCAAACCAAACCAATTACCTACGTCAACCCAACCCTATTCGGTTCGATTTGATTGGTTTGATCTATTTTTCGATTTTTTTGCGAAGACCTAGATGTAATGTGACATGAGCGTGTTATGCTTATTGTCTAAAAATACTAAAAAAATATTAATATGAGTAACAACATGACCACTTGATAATCAGAATTGATACAAAAAAGAAATGTAATATCTAAGTAAACTGACAATTTAGAAGAAATTGAATTATTCCTACTTTGTGTAGTGTTAATCTCTTAGGGCTGCGTAGTACACATATTTGAAGTCAAATGATATTAATTTCGTACTTTTATTTGTTTCTTGAAATATTTTCCATATTAGGGTATAAAAGTCAAAAGAAATATAAATGATTTGATTTTAAATCTGAATTAATTAATTACAACTGATAACTCAAAGATTGATTAGGTCTCGAAGCTGGCCTCATTAATACATATTAAATAATCTAGAACTCTATTGCATAATTAATTTGCTAACAATGCCTTAATATACCACCTTCAAAAGACTGTACCAAAATAAAAGTTCAAGGTACTTATTATATACCATCACTGATACTACAATATCAATTTAAGTAATATTATACGATACGCTCAATTAATGATAAAATTATGTGATACATTTAATCTAATGTCACCTAAATCATGTTATAACACTAATGGTACTAAATAGCATTATTTTATTTAAATAGTTATAGTTTAGTAAAAAAAGTTACGATTAAAATACAAGAATATGATAAATTACTTTTCAAACAAAAGAAGTAATGTTATGAAAAGAGAAATAAAGAGAAGAGATGATAAATGTCAATAGACTTTTGTGTATTTTATTAAGAGCGAAGACCCTATATTATAGGAAAGAATTAAGGATATGACGGTAATAATTTTTAGAGTTGTAAGGATACAATTGTCATTTACTAATAAACTTGTCATATACAATATTCTCCCATGAATAACACATTACAAAATATCTGTATCATTAAAACCTTGATAAAAATCCAATGGGACAAAAAATCAAACGAAGAAAAAATAGCATAGTTATTTTGGAGTATTAAAAATAAACATGGTCTCATTAAAACTTTTTAAGGTATGTCTAGGCTCACATAGGCATGTCTTGACGCGCATTATTATTTTTTGGCACTACATAAAGTTTTTGACTTTAAGGTCAATTGGATTGAAATGTTCAAAAATCAATAACTATATGTTTTTCAACTTTTAGGCCAATAAATTGAAAGGCCTAAAAAGTTGTTTATCCATTTATCGATCCATTAATATATACAAGACATCTCTAAGGACTTTGTTGTAAATTTTCGATGTCGGACAAAAATCTCTTTGGTTTGGTTGCAGTACATTGTGCTTTTGGTTTGACGTAATGTATTATACATTTGGTTTGGCTGGAGTGTATTTACTATTATATAAATAATTATTTATATTTTATTAAATTAATTAATCATTTTTCTATCTTTTACTAATTAATAAAAATAAAAAAACTCTCCAAAATATTCCAATTAGCGCTATTATAATATATCTTGTTTATTGATCGAAGATATATTTATTTTGTTACTGCATTTAGTAATATAATTTGTATGCATTATTAAATGATTTTTAATCGATTAAATTTTTAAAATAAAAAACTATTTTTACGCCTAAACCTTGCCTAGGCGCACATCAATCGAAACTAGACCTTCACACATTGTTACGCTTAAACTTTTTAGAACACTTCAACCAATCAAGTTAATGTTGATGGCAAAATTTCAACAAATTACATATTATTTTTTTGGGAAAAAAATATTTATATAATTTCTTTTAATTGTATGTAATAATGTTTTTAATAATTGGGTATTAATAACTAGTAATAATTGCATTTAGTGGGAATCAATTGACTTAATTTTTGAAAGCAATAATAATTATTAATTATCTTATTTAGAGAAAATAAATTGAATCATTTGGAATTCCATTTTGGGCATATAGGTAAATATGTAGCATAAAATTGGTATTGAAAAGTTTTTCCTCAATCCCTACTTTTAATATATTGTAGATAAATGACAAAAATAAGATTTTTTCCCCCTAAAATCATAGTTCAGCTTTTTTCAAGGAGAAACGATTTATTTAAGTATCTAAATAGACACGATTGGATAGGTAAACGGATAACAATTCTCTAAGAAATTCGGCAAAATAATCAGCCTCCTTTCAAAGGGCCAAGAAGTCGTAGTGATTAGACTTAGACAACATTTACAAAGAACACAAGTCTCTACAAAATTGTAAGATCATATCATTTATGGAATCAACGTCTCTCAATTGCAGAAAGGTCAAGAAAGTTGACAACCTGATGAGGAAAGCCAACAAACAAAGCCCTAGATGACAGGAAATTTTCACGTTGAGAATGATTGAATGAACAACTATAAACACGCTTGTTTTGCTTCTTTTTTGATCGATTTTCAAATTAATAGTTTTGTACTGAAAGAATTAGATCCTGTTTGTGGCCCTTTAATTTCAAAAATTTGAGTATGGAATAGTAATTGATGTTGAAATGTGTCGTTCAAAAAGAAGGAAATTTTTTTTATACATGTGTAATATTATTTTAATGGAGAATGTGTGGTTGAAAATGAGTACCGTAGAAAAAATAATGTCGTAGAATGTGGAAGAATGATTGACAAACAAGGGCTAAGTTGAACCAAGAGATTCAGATGAAATAACACGAAGATGTCAAAAAAACATAGTCTTCCAGATTAGCCTACAGAATTTCTCTTTAGAACACTCACAGGGAGAAAAACAAAATCCCTTTGAATAATAAAACAAATAATGAAACATGTGAAGATTGAACACCATTAGTTGCTTCTATTGCCATAGATCATATTACAGACGGTATTAGCTTAAATTCTGGATAATTTTTGACATGGCTGAAAACGTTCCAAAGGCTGATGATATGACACCTATGGTAATGACTAATGTACACATAGATCTCTGCAAAAACGATACCATAAAAGAATTAGATAAGAAAATCAATAAATAGTAACAATTTTCATTTAGTTAAAAACAGCCATGCTCTAAATTCATACGAAAATGAAACTGAAATCTGTTTAGAGTTTTCGGTATGCTATAGCGACAACAATGACTACTAAGCCTACATAAACTTGGTTTTCCATGGATAAATTTCTTTTCCTTGATTAAGTTCTGTATGTTGGCCAATATGGAGCCCAATCATATACACCATGTAATGGTATCACACTTCGATTGCAGATCACCATTATATATCTACTGTATAAAGGATTCATTACGGGACCATTTTTTAACTTGCAAGATAAGCATTTGAAAAACTTGTATTCTTCATCTTCTCAATCATAGTGAAAACCTACAACAGCTAGTGAACATAATTTTCACGTTGACGATGAATTACTATAAATCCACGTTCTTTGTTTGTTTCTTGTCACTTTTCAGATTACCATTCCTCTCGAAACAAGGGATTAAGCAGTTAATTAGTAAGATGGTATACCCTGAATATAATGGAAAAACCTTAGCTTTACCTGGAAGAAGCTTATTTTCCCCCTTAAGATGCTGAGGTAACAAGCGCATGGAAGAATTAACGTCTGACGATGGGAACACTCAGTTAACATAAAGAAGATGAATCGGTATTGAAGCTGAAGAAAAGAATAAAAGAATGAAAAAAATGATAGTAAAAATGACTCTTAACTACTTACAACTAGCATTGTTAGTAATGATCCGATTAATGCCATCAGCAGACCTGTATAAAACAACAGATATAAGATAACGCTAAAGAAGATTTATTTCATATTATAAAATCAAGTAGGAGCATTTTCGTAGAAAATATGGAGTCAAGCACGAGAATTTACCAAAGAAGGGGATGACAAGACCCACAATCAACGTAGATATCACCAAAGCTGTTCTGATGAGGATTGCATACAAACGGGATTTGGCATGATTCGACGGTATCAATTCCTCCAAACTCATTGCCACAGGGGATATCGTTAATGCATATGTATTTCTAGTTAAGAAAGATAACTTTTTATCCTTTGAAACCATTAAGAAAATAAATTATGTGCAAGTGAAATCAATGAATGGCTCCTAGTTCGATGTACTTCAGTGTAATCAAGTCTGCTTTTTCACCTGATATGATCTAACCGTGCTACGATTTAACTACCTTATATTGCTAGGTACTTATATTTTTTTTATAAGTTTCTCCAATACACAAGTCTTTGAACCTAAGGCTGCTGTCCTGCTATTTATCTTTTGTTAAGGAAGTGCCACAAGAAGGAAAATTATTGCTGTCCTCTTTCATAATATCAGCAAATAGTATCAGAAAAGGATATTTGGTAAATGGATTCACCACCTGCAAAGAGTAGGCATAAAAACAAGTTACAACCATTTGCTTAACATTTGACTTGGAGATCAGCAATCAAAGCTCAATTTCATGCAACAACCCGGATCATATATCAACTTAACATAATGAAGATCCTAACCAGAAATTTAGTGTTACTTCTTAATTTAGAGAGCAACAATCAAAAAAGAGCAACAGGGAGCCCAAAAGAAGTGTAAGTGAAACATCCGTATGGATAATTATCAATTTCTACAATATTTGTCCTCGGGTTTTAGTAAGGTTGAAACTATCTATATTCTGGGTTATCTGGAGAGACAGAAACTGCAGGATTATTGACAGACAAAAAGAGAAGATCCTGAGTTACGGAATAGAGTTTAATTTTTTCATCATTACGGATTTCTACATATAATGAGTTCAAGGATATCCCTTGTTCTTTAATTATTCTTGCCTATATAGATTCTTCGCGTTCTGACTTTTGCAATTAGGCCTCCATAATTAATGAATTCATGTTTCATATTTAGAAAGGAAGGCTGAAATTTTAAAGACAACATAGAAATATAATATATATGGACTAAACAGTATAACTTGTTAAGAGAATATGATGATGTTTTGTCCATTGTACGATAACAATTAGAAGAAACCTACTGCAAGAATATATTCTCTTTACATACCGTTGTCCAAAGAGCAATTTTAGATGCAACTAAATCTTTAGGCATGTTGAGAGTGAACTGTGATTGCACTGTTTCTCCAAACATAGTATATCCCATACCAGCAACTGCAGCATACAACAGAGTGCAAATCCCAAAACTGCATTCATAAGAATAACAAGTTTAGAAAAAGCAAACAGGAAAATAAATAATCTAGGTTAATAATTTTCCAACATTTTGTTGACTAAGTTGGAGAACAATATTATGGGAAAGGAGTTCTTAATCTGATGGCACCAGAAAATGCTTAGAATCTTTGCTACACCTTGCTAGGAGGACTGCAGGGTACAGGCTCCGTTTCTCCATTGATGTGTAGATATTGGGAAAGACAGCATGGCCCGAGTAGCAATAACCATAGAGACCAATAGCAACTGGAAGAGTAGAGAGGTTCAATATCGTCCCTTTCGCCTGGAAGCCAACTTGATCGACTAAGCCAACCCAGAACAAGCATGCAACCACCAAAAGGGAAGCGACAACTCCTCCAGCTGAAAATTTTGCAAGAGAAAATTGAACACGCATGATGCAATAAAGGATTGTGAAGTCGTGCTAGAACAAGCAACGTGAGGGTACTCCAAATCTTTTGGCTACTCAAAAATTCTTAGTTCCCAGTCCATTTGATGGATCATCTACTGTAAAGATCCAATGAAACTAAATTTCTTTTTAACAATATTTGGTTATATTAATTTTAGTCTACCTCTGTCTTCTAACTTATTTCTAGTGGGGTCAGGTTGGCAGTAATAATTATCCTTGGGAACAAAATGAACTTTTGTATTACCATAAACAACTATTTCGTATGGAAATCAAATGCAATAGCTACAGAGACAAAAACAGTGTTATTTTCACGTTTTTCAATGTATTATTTCAGATAAACAATACAAGTTAATGAAATAAATAGACTCACCAGATATGTAGCTAAGAACACTCAGGTCTCGTAACATAACGGTAGGAAGAACAGCAAGGGTGGCCATCAATGCAAAAAGATGGCGAGAGTTTAAATCGAACACTCCAAAGTTTAAATGTGCATTTGGGAACAACGAGGACAAATTATCACTCTCCAGAATAATATACTCAACGCAGCAAGCCTGTAGGAGTCAACAAAGAGATTATTGATGCCCACAAGAACCTATATCATGTACATATATTAGTAAATCCCAAAATGTGGCAAGATGTCACCCGCTAGAACTTAATATCTGTGTAAATATACCATAATTTGACAGAAATCGAAGATTCATGAAGGGAACAGACATATCCAGACAGAGTCTTCTGGAACTGAAAGAGTTTCAGAAACCAGTGACCATGTGCACAATTGAAATGGACGAGTTCTTAAGTTTGGTAGCCAATAAAAAACCAACAGCTGGAAGTTGATTTCCGGGGTTGGACAGAAGAATTTGGAGCTGTTGCAACATAAATGAAAACATATTCTTGTAGAGACATAATTCACTTAGTATATCGCAACTCACTGAATTGCTAGTGTGATTAAAAAGGAATAACTCTAGGTGATAAAATTACAAGGATAAACGAACTTCAGATAGATTATCTCAATATGCATGCTTAGGAATTAAGAGGGCCTCTAGACAATATAATGAACAAGCTATGTCATTTTTCTATCTGTAGAACAACAACAAAGAAACTTAGTTGATCCTAAAATAAATTTTTGAGGCAAATATATGCATTCCAAGTAAGTTGCCAGAAGCACTTACATATAACTCGACGTATAAAATTATCTGCATCCACAAAATATAACAGAAATCAGCGTCAGCAACCAGTTATGTGCATCAATTCACTATTTAACTTATTAAATCAAATCGCAAATGATATAATGTAGAAAACTGAAAATGGAAAGAAAACAGAGAAAGGAAAAATTGTAATTGATAGGATAATTGGTAGGATGATTTATTTGCTTACTTAGCAGATTGTATTTTTTCCTTTTTTTCTCCCATACTTTGTAATATAACTAGGCTGTATTAGAGTTGTAATTATCATCAAGAAATAAAGAAAATTCTTAATGTAACAATAAGTTTTCTGATAGAAGATAAGAAAGGAAGAAAACATTTAGGTCAAGGAGAACTATTTTACATTTTGCAACTTAATGCATTGTTCAATCACAAGACAGAAGATGTATTGTAAGAGAAAAAAAGGTAAATCAAACTACGCCTTTAAGTTAATTGCGTATAGGATTACATATTGAAAGAAATTGTTTAAATCAAGCATTAGGGAAGACATGAAAAAGGAAGCAAACAGCAGTTAAACTACTACTTGTTTTTTTCCTTTAATGTAGTTAAGTTACAACAATGGCATCGAAAATGTTGATGAAAACGATTACCCTTATATCATAATGATTTCTTTTATCCCTGAGCTTTTGGAAAAAGAAAAACGAAACATGGAATGAAACAAAGCATACACAGTAATGATATCATTTTGAACTAGTGTCACATGATGTTGCAGAAATATTGCATGCTATATTTTATTTTGTCACATACCGAAGCAAGCAATCTATTTCTATTTTTCAGACATGATACTTTATTAAAATTAAAACAAAAAGTTCTGCTTATATTATTTATAGCCGGTCCCATTCCTGGATAAACGATGAGGGTAGCACTAGGTTGATAGCTAACGCAGAATTTTGTCAAGTCTTGTGATTTAACACAGAGAACTTTATAAGAAGAGAAGTAGGGAATAGAAAGACTTACAGATATTGCAACACGTCCCACAGTACCAAAGGCAGCCTGGCCAATGTCCGGGTATGTTTCAAGGCCGGGTTCGCTGTCCAAGCAGTAACGTAGGAGAATCCCAGTGTAGAAAGAGAGCACTGAAAAAATCAACAATATAGAAAGCCCAGCCCAGCCTCCTTCTTTGACAGCATAAGGAGTAGAAAGGATTCCAACTCCACATAGAACATTCATCCCTGCATGAGCTCGCAACATAAGAAATTTAAATTTTATGTGTTGAGCAACAGTTTTAATGAATCATAAACAGAATTCCAGTTTGATTTGTTGAGCCACCTATGTTCAATTGAATAAAGTACAGCAATCGAAAGTTTTTTGGTTCTACTCAGCATAAAATCATCAATCAATCAAACTGCCTTTCTATATTTTTAACAAACAGATTCTAACAATCAATCTGCCTAGTTATTTGAGTAATGAAACCATATTCAAATGACATACCGTTTATCACTGCTTGTCTGTATGAGCTCTGGCGAGAAATTGGAAGTTCGTGTGAGACCTTTGAAGTTTTCTCATAAATACTTGTTTTCTTTATGCTAGGCTTCCTTGTTGAGGTAGGCGGAATTGGAAGATGGGAAGTATGTCTATCTTGCTCTTTATCATCGTCTATGGCAGATATGAGCGGTTTGCTCAGAGTAGGTAATATCTCAGGAGTGTGTCTCCTTGTAAGCGATGAGGAAAGAAATGAGCTGCTTAAGCGGGACAACGAGGGTGTCCCAAGAAAGTTAAGACTAGGAGATGGGACACTACTGTATAGATCAATTGATTGCCTGTAACAAGTATTTTCAACAGATTTAGTATTTCGAAGTACACAGGAAAGCAATTCGAGATAAAAAATTACTTGGATGAAACATGATTCTTAATTTATTTTCCACATTATGCATGTAGACAAGAATAAAACACCATTATACTTGCATACTTGGACAGTATCTACTCATTCATAAAATATCTCCTCCAATGTAGTCCAAAAATAAATACAGACGGCTAATCATACACACTCCAGAAATGACTTGCAAAACTATATGCTGATAATGACCATTTCAATAGTGAATTAAGCTGCCTGTACAGGGGTGTTTTGACAGATACCACCTCAGCATCCAAAAAATGTATCAAAAAACTGTACAAGTAGCATGACTGTTCAATAATAGAATTCTGTACGTTCTTCTTTTCCTACTTTTCTTTTTTTTTTTTTTTTTTTATCCTCAGATTTTTCCTTCCCATGAGTTGTCCCTGCCATCGGGCGGTATCATCCAGAAAACTTGTAGACTTTATTACAAGTTGAATCAACTTTCAAACATCAGCATACTAAATTTAGGTACATTAAAATTCAAACTTTAAGTTCTTGACCTCAGATAGCCAGCAGCTTGACTGAGATAGCTTAGAGAAATTGTGGTTCTTCCAGCGGGAGCAAAGTGCAAAATAACTAAATAGATATCAAGGTAGATCTGATGAATACAACTTATATCGAGACAACCAACTAATGCTGTAATAGCACGTTTGGAACATAGTACACATTACTTGGCAGGACTCCACAGAGCAACAGATAAGGTTTTAGCTAATATTCTTCTTTAAAACTGTCGAATGTGCAGAGATTGCATATTCCTTTATGATCTATTCCAGAAATTGTACATTATCATTCCAAATATAATTTTCTAGCTTACGATCATTGAACGAACGACTTAGATACCATCAATGCTCTCATTTCACAGAAAGCACAACATTCCCTCTCTTAGTATACTTTCTTAAATGGCAAACTTAACATCTTAGCCAAACAGTCACAAAGGGCTAATCAATCATTTTACAAAGCATTTTTCTTCATAACATAAAAATTAGCTAGGCGTTAAGCTCTAGTCCCAATTACAAGAACAGTAAAACACAAAACAAAAACAGAAATGCACAAAACACACACATTTACAGTGTTTCATTCTCAATCTACCTGCCATTGCAACAAGGAAGTTTATGAAGTATCTAATGCCCAAGATTAACAGCATGATTCATTTCACAAGAATTGTGTACCAAGAACCGAAACAGAACCAATAATATAATGATAAAAACTCTAAAACAGAATCATCATAAAACCCAACAGATAAGAAAATAATAACACAAATATACTGAGAGGTGAATATATAATCTATACCTGTAACTTTGAGGCCACTGGCTGTTGACTTTGCTTTGCTCTCGTTGATTGTAGTTATCGTCATCATTCGAGTAATTGGAAGAATCAGAATCATTTCCATCTGCATCATCCTCACCTTTGTTGTCTTCCTTCTCTTCATCATCTCCTTCACTCTCTACGTAAAAACTCTGGTCCGAAACCGAATTCTTCATTTGCTTTCACTCCTCAAGGCTTCAAAATCTAAAGAAGATATCACCTTCAAATATATCTATACATAAACAGATCTAGAAAACAAATTGATGGGGGATCAAAACAAGAATTCATTCAAAGGAAAGAAAAATAAATTATAGAACATACTGGCAGAAATTACGGGCTTGAGTGGAGGCTAAATATAGAAGTAGACATAGAGACAAAGGTCAAGAATCAATTTACCTCAACAGAAAAAATTTCATGAAATTCAAGCTGATTCTTCAAAAATAAATTTCCATATTTAGCGCCGAATTATGGGATTAGCAGTTCATGCATGTTTGGGGGTGATAGGAGAGAGAAAATGATTACTTACCTTTTGAGAAGCGGTAGAAAATATCAGGCTTTTCTAATGGGATTTGTTCCAAATTGCAGACACCTTGAGCTCCTAGTCCTCTTGTTTTGCTTATGTTCACTGCAAGTTTGAATAAATTAAGGTAGGGAGGACATTTTAAATCATATATTTAAACACACAACATTTTTGTCGTATTTTCCAGTCTCCCTATAGGAAAATAGGATATTCTTTGCTAGTAGAATTCTTAATTCTTGTTATAAATCTATGTTTGGAAAATATAAAAGTAATTTATAATTTACTTTTAAAATTAAATATTAATTTCAATCACATATTTAGTAAAATTCACAAGTACTGTTCACTTATTTTTATCACATTATAATTTAACACGTGTTTGTCTATCATTAATATAGGAAAATGAGTTTAAAATATTGAATTTTTGGAAAATATGTAATTAAAAAGTAGGAAAAAATGTTTTGAATTTATATGTAAAATATTTTATTGTGAAAATGAGTATGGGAAAAAAAATTTGATATAATGATAGACAAATTGGGTAAATAACTTATTTTTTTTATTCATAAGTATGCTCTTATTTGGTTCATTTTAAAAATTGAATTAAAATCTAAGTTAAAGTTAATAATTAATTATAAAAACACACTCGTGAAATTCACAATTTTTCAATCACGTGTTCTATCAATTTTTATCAAAATTTACTAAAAATCTTATTTATATACTAACCAACGAGGGGCGCTTATCAATTCTTTGGGACATTTTGTTTTCTTCCAGGATGAGGGTGAATGATGACATGCTGGCATCTACAATAATTTCTATAGAATATGATTGGCCATCAACTATCTGTACGTGAATAGATTCCGAGTCAGGAACTTGCTCCCAGACATTTCCTAATCTCTCTTTATCGGCTAATATTCATTTAGATACCTTGGCTTTTGAAATATCGAATTAGGACTCCCATGTGTACAAAAAAGGTGATTTGAAATCACATTGCTCGAATCATTTGCCCCTATTTGGCTCTCATTTCTTGAAATTTATTTTCTTTTAAAAAAGTGGATCCCTCTAAGAGCCAATTTTTTATCCTTTCGATCTGGCATTCATGTACACAGATCGAACTAGCATACAAGTTAAGGCTCGATGTGCTCATTCAAACCATGATTTGCACCTTCGCGTGCGTACATGAAGAGAACCTCTATGCTATACATTGTTACACCCTTCAAAAGTTTAGTTATATATAAATTAGTCTTTGCCTTGATCATTTTACTCTGTGGAACAAACCTTTATTATTTTCCTTCTTAACACGTAAACTGCTTCTAATTGGTGCATTTTGAACTCTAATTTTTCATTCATCCTAGTATCAATTTTGGCATATAAATATATGGATTTGATGTTTTAACAAAGGAGAATGCAAATCTATTTTGATCTTCCAAAAGAAGGAATGGATCTCACTCAAAATTATGCTAAAGCAGCCCCAATAAAGCCATTTTTTTCAACATGTTCTTCAATTATGATCTCATTCGTTAATTCGTGCATGAATTTGCATTTATGATCTTGTGTCTGATCTCGATTGCACTTCTATCTACCTCAAGTTATCAACCATCTGTGCATGTGAGTTTTCAGTGGATTGGAGAAATACAAAGTTTAATAGTCACGTACAATTATATCTCTACTTAAAAATCTTAAATTTAGAAAATCAAATTGTTCATTGTTCCTTGTAAATTTTCATCTTTCCTTCGCGAGTTTTTCATCTTTGTTTCATGCGAAGTCATGAAGACTTGTCATATCATCGAGTTATATGTCGATGAACCCCATAAGTAATCTAAAAAAGAGGGATGAGGCAAATATCACTTCTTGGATAGTATTTCGTAACGTTTTTCAAATCTTCCATCTCCTATTCATCTTCAACATGGTTTGGTGTCTCCATCTCCTCCTCATATTATTCTACACATGCTCACATAGCATGTATATAAATATTGTAGGTATTATTTCTGACTGCTTATATACGACGTACTATTCCTAATAGGGACAGGGATAAACAATGATAGGGTGGAGATAATATTGAGAACAATATAGAAATGGTGAAAGGTGGGGCAAATGAACAAGGACTATGAATGGGAGGAGACTATAAACAATTCATTGAATTCTACAGAAGCCATTCACCTAGAAAAAAAAATTCTAAAAAAATTTAAAAGTTTAGATTGAATATAACCCAACAAAACTTCTGGTGTCCAGTTTCCATCTAAAAGAATCCAAGTTTTCTGAAAATTGAAGATTGGAACTCAAACTTCAATAAAATAAAATAAAAAATTTATTATGTTTGAGAACCTAAACGCGAGGAGGAGAAAGAAGTGTGAGGACTCAACTGCGCTCGCTTCAAATATTGGGGACTGCAAGTCCAATTTTTCCATACAACCAGGCCGACATTTATTCATAAACTTTGAGGAACATGCCAAAATCAAGGTTACTATCCGCGAGATTATAATAAAGTAGAATAAAAATTAATTAATTAAAAGACAGACCGGATCTCGCAGTCGATTCTCCACATCTCATACATTTGTCCTTTTTTGGAGATTACACACATTTGTATTGTCAATTTATTTTTTGATAGATTCGTTATATTATTAGAAGAGTTATGAAGAATAGAGTCAATTATTTTGCCACTTATTCCACTTGCATAGAAAACTGTTCTACATGATTGCACCATAAATTTTATATTGTGCGGATCTTATGTTGTGATTAAAAATATGCCAAAAATTCATCCCAACTCCCTTTTATGTCTTATCTATTGGCATTCTGTGAAATGTAATTCTATACCTATAGAATTGTTCTTATTTTGCTTGTCTAGCTTCTAAAGTTAACTTCAGTGACAGTGTAGATTCCATAATGACTAATAAATAATATTTTAGGATTCATTTTTTTTTTTCAATGTTTCTTTCAAATTTGTATTGATTTCATTCATATATTGCTACAGAATTGTTTTTCACTAACTGACATGTATATTCGACCACTCTATTAAAAAATATATATATATCTAAGAACTTTAAAAGTCGAAGGTTAAGTTTCAAATATTGAAACAGCACAAGAACTCAAACATATACAACTTTAAAGTTTGAGGAACATGGTTGTCATTTTTTAAATTAAAAGATTAAATATCGCAGTCAATTCTCCACGTCTCGTTGCTATCTTATAATGTCCACATTCATTCTTCGTTTGTCCATTTTTTGGAGAAATTATAGTCATTTGTACAATCAATTGATTTTTAATGTAGTCTTAGACGTGCATGATTAGCTCTCCAAAATATATATTCTTTTGTTGATGTAAAATATGTTAAAACAAGCTCTTATAGTAAGCTCAATTAATATTTTAAGATCAACTTGTTTGCCCCTAGAGATCAACCATGATTTTGAGTTGGCTCAAACATTACATATAACTTTCAGATAGGTCGAGCCTTTGAACTCAATTGTCATTGGTTGCCACTTCTAAGGTAGGATCCTATGACAACGACGGGCCATAATAAAGCTATACAATTCAAATAAATCGTAAAGAACTAAAAGTAAGTTTCATGAAGTATACCTTTTTTCCTCTCAAAAATTAAGTACATGCACCTGAATTGGTTGGAAATCCAATGACAACTACGAACCTGAAAACTAGCCTCAACGGCTCAACCTCTAGGGAAACTCCACCTTTTGGTTTTGAATATTCAATTGGCAAGTTGATCTTCAACTTCAAACGGAACATTTCGTCCTCAACTTATTATTATGAGCATGTTTAGGTGTGATTTTTTTCTCAAAAAATTGATTTTTTAACCGTTATTTTACTATTCCAACCGTCATATTTGACTTCTTCTATTCTAGATGGACCTCACTTTTCTGCCAACGATCAAAAAATCAATTCTCAAAATTACTCACAAACAGGCTCTATAGTTTTCGTAGAATTTTCATTTATACGACATGCATTCATCAGTTAAAATCCTCATTAAATAATCAACATCTCATTAAGTTGTGAATATCAGTCGAGTTAAATGGTGTGAAATCTATGCATAATATTGATGCACATACTTTTTTGAGATGTAACATTCTAATATTTCAAACAAAAACGACTTGATTAATTTCCAAAGAAATTCTAGGGACATTATAATAGAGTTCATGGAACAAATTAATTTAGAAACCTCTTAACTATTTCAACAATTAATCATTTACATGAAACGAAAACGGGTGTTTATATCAACATCACATGCCATGATGTCGACACCAATCAATTGAATAGAGTTCGTGAAATGCATTCAAGGGAAAGTAGGGTACACCTCAAGAAGTAAAGGGTATTTATGTTAAGTTATTATTTTTGTTTATATATCAGTTGAATTTTTGTTAATATTAGGGATTATTTTTAGGTTTTGGAATATGATTTTATTTTGTATGACAATATTATCACTTTATTTTTTTCCGAATTTAATATCAACTATCATATTTTTTTAATAGCTCTTTAATTATTACGGACAGTTTTATTTAATTGCTACAAAAGGAAAAATCAACTTGGTTTGGTGTCTCTATCTCCTCCTTATATTATTCTACACAGGCTCACGTAGCATGTATATAAATATTGTAGGTATTATTCTTGACTACTTATAAACGACGCACTATTCCTAATAGGGACAGGGACAGGGACATGGACAAACAATGATAGGGTGGAGATAATATTGAGAACAATATAGAAATGGTGAGATCGTGGGGCAAATGAACAAGGACTATGAATGGGAGGAGACTCTATAAACAATTCATTAAATTCTACAAAAGTCAATCTCCTAAAAAAAAAAAAATTAAAGATCAAATTGAATACACCCCACAAAACTTCTGGTGTCCAGTTTCCATCTAAAAGAATCCAAGTTTTCTAAAAATTGAAGATTGGAACTCAAACTTCAAAAAAAAAAAAAAAAAAAGGGTTTGAGAACCTAAAAGCGAGGAGGAAAAAGAAGTGTGAGGACTCAACTGCAATCGCTTCAAATATTGGGGACTACAAGTCCAATTTTTCCATACAACCAGGCCGATATTTATTCATAAACTTTGAGGAACACGCCAAAATCAAGGTACTAACCGTGAGATTATAATAAAGTAGAATAAAAAAAAAAAATGAAGACAGACCGGATCTCGCAGTCGATTCTCCACATCACATACATTTGTCCTTTTTTGGAGAAATAATACACATTTGTATTGTCAATTTATTTTTTGATAGATTCGTTATATTATTAGAAGAGCTACGAAGAATAGAGTCAATTATTTTGCCACTTATTCCATTTATATAGAAAACTATTCTATAAAATTGCACCAAAAATTTCACAATGTGTGGATCCTATGTTGTGATAAAAAAAAAAAAAAATGCCAAAAAATATCCAACCTCCCTATTATGCCTTATTTGTTAGCATTCTGTGACATGCAATTTTATACCTGCGGAATTGCTCTTATTTTGCTTGACTAGCCTTCTAAAGTTAACTTCAGTGTCAGTGTAGATTCTATCATCGATATGATCGAATGACTAATAAATAATATTTTAGGATTCAATTTTTTATTTTTTTTCAATTTTTCTTTCAAATTTGTTTATTTCATTCATATATTGCTACAAAATTGTCTTTTCACTAACTGACATGTATATTCGACCACTCGATTAAAAAAAATCTCTAAGAACTTTAAAAGTCGAAGGTTAAAAAACTCAAATATTGAAACAGCTCAAGAACTCAAACATAGACAAATTTAAAGTTTGAGGAACATGGTTGTAATTTTTTTAATTAAAAGATCAAATCTCGCAATCAATTTTCCACGTCTCGTAGCTATCTTATAATGTCCACATTCATTCTTCATTTGTCCTTTTTTGAGAAATTATAGTCATTTGTGCAATCAATTGATTTTTAATGTAGTCTTAGACGTGTATGATTAGCTCTCCAAAATATAGTAAGCTCAATTAATATTTTAAGATTTTAAGATCAACTTGTTTGCCTCTAGAGATCAACTATGATTTTGACTTGGCTTGTTTGCTCAAACATTACCTTTAACTTTCACATAGGTCGAGCCTTTGAACTCAATTGTCAGTGGTTGCCACTTCTAAGGTAGGGTCCTATCTTGAGGTATGACAATGACGGGCATAATAAAGTTATACAATTCAAATAAATTGTAAAGAAATAAAAGTACGTGTGAATCTAAATATGGTGAATTAAACCTTTTTTCTCTCAAAAATTATGTACATGCACCTGAATTGGTTGGAAATCCAATGACGACTACAAACTTGAAAACTAGCCTCAACGGCTCAACCTCTAGGGAAACTCCACCTTTTGGTTTTGAATATTCAATTAGCAAGTTGATCTTCAACTTCAAACAGAACATTTTGTCCTCAACTTATTATTATAGTTTTCGTAGAATTTTCATTTATACGACATGCAATTCATCAATTTAAATCTTCATTAAATAATCATTATCTCATTAGGTTTTCAATATCAGTCGAGTTAAATGGTGTGAAATCTATGCATAATTTTGATGCATATGATTTTTTGAGATGTAACATTCTAATATTTCAAACAAAAACGACTTGACTAATTTCCAAAGAAATTCTAGGGACATTATAATAGAGTTCATGGAACAAATTAATTTAGAAACCTCTTAACAATTTCAACAATTAATCATTTACATGAAAACGAAAACGGGTGTTTATATCAACATCACATCACATGCCATGATGTCGACACCAATCAATTGAATAGAGTTCGTGGAATGCATTCAAAGGAAAGTGGGTACACCTCAAGAAGTAAAGGGTATTTATGTTAAGTTATTATTTTTTTTTTATATATATATCAGTTGCATTTTTGTTATTATTAGGGATTATTTTTAGGTTTTGGAATATGATTTTATTTTGTTTGACAATATTATCACTTTATTTTTTTTTCCGAATTTAATATCAACTATCATATGTTTTTTTTAATAGCTCTGTAATGTTATTATGGACAGTTTTATTTAATTGCTGCAAAAGGAAAAATCATACTTAAATGCAATTAATATATAATTATTTTAAACAATAATATTATCTATGAAAAAAGAAGTGATTGTTAAAAGTGATTTTAACATAAATTAGTGTACTCAAAATTACCGAAAATAAACTTATATTCCGTTTTGGACCTTTTGGTCAATAAAATTTTATTTGTAATCTAAAAAAAATCAGACAATTCCTTAAAAAATAAAAATAATAATAAAAATAAAAATAAAAATTACTAAGTACACTAAAAATCTAAGGTTAAAACTCAAATGTCAAAAACGAAGTTCAAGAACCCAAACATGGACAATCTCAAAGTTCGGGGAACGTGGTTGCAATTTTTTATTATACAGATCAGATCTCGCAGTCGATTCTCCACGTTTCGTAGCTATCTCATAATGCCCACATTCATTCTTCATTTGTCCTTTTTTGCAGAAATTGTAAAATCATTTTTTTATTTTTTATCTAGTCCTAGACGTGTATGATTTTGATATATTTGGATATCTAGCTGGTTAGTAAAAGTAACTATCAATGTTGAAAATTCCAATTTTTTAAAGAAAAAATTTAGATGATATGTTGATTTATATTTTGGTCTAAAATCTGCTAAAACAAACTCGTTTAATATCCATGACCAGCCTTTTTAAGGTTGACAAGGTTTGCTTCTCGAGATGAACTATAATTCTGATTTCGGGCAGTTGCACAGTTCAACTACTACATTCGGCTTTAACATAACTTGAATCTCTTGAACTCGAATATTATTTGTCGCCGCTTTTAATGGTGAGATCTTTGTTGTAATGTATGAACAATGACGATGGGTAATAAAATTATACAATTCAATTAAATGGTAAAGAACTAAAACCATGTTTCAATCTAGAATTTCATGGAGGAAATTTTTTATCTCAAAAATTATGTGCATGCACCTGGATGAAAATGAGCCTCAATCCCTAGAGAAATCATCACGGAGTATTCGACTAGCAAGTTAATCTTAAATTTCAAAATGGAACATTTTGGTCTTTAACTTATTATTATAGTTTTTTTGCAGAAAGCTTTCAAATTTTTTATTTAAACAAGATGTGGAGTTCTTTCAAATCTTCAATAAATAATCGTATTTTAGAGTAAATGATATGCTATCTCTACCAAATTTGAACACCACATTGAGTCGAACAATATTATGTAGCACCATTAGTGCCCTATAACATCAGTTTCTATAGCATTTAAATAATATATCATTTTAAATGGGACTCATGTTTTAACTTTTAGAGTGACACAAACTTGTGTAGTGGAGCTAGGATTCCCCCCCCCCCCCCCCATATATTGGGCGGTCATACGCGCTCACCCAGATCCGTTCTAACTTACTTAAAATCTTGAATCAGCCACTGAAACTAGCGTTTAACATCAATAATACTAAATAGCATTGTTTTTTTTAAACGTAACATTTTCTAATATTTCAATCAAAATAATTTGACTAATATGCAAAAATTGTCTAGGGACATTATAATTGAGTTCATATAAAGCCACCGCGTCACATGTCATGTGTCATCTCTATATCTCCCAAAAAACATGTACTTACAATAATGGCTTGTAACGTTCTTGTTACAAATGTACATCACTGCAATAATATCAGTATTCTATGGTTTATTGCAAACAATATACGTGTATACATTTGTGCCTATATGCACACTCATAAAACGGATAAGAATTACGTCGTCATCTGCTATGATTGCCCATTTCACATGGCAATCTTATCAAATTGCCTTAATTTTATAGCTATGGTTGTCACTTCAGAATTTTGGAGCACCAGAATGTCTCAGGCGTCCTTGTCATATGTTTGTGTGTATACGCAAAGTGTTGAGATACTTCGATACTTAAATCAGTCAAGTTGGAAAGAGAGAAAATATTCACGAGAGAATAAAAGTGTATGTCAAAGATGTACCTTAATAATGAATGTGGAGTGAAACTATATAGGATTTCGTATGTTAGTCCCATTAGAGAAATGTATTGGTGGATTTAGCATAATCTATAATCCACATGGGTTAGGATTCCTAATATAGCTCACGATGTACGTAGATTGATCATGCTGAAGTGTCCCACGACAGTTAAAATATAACTAGACTCTATTTTGAAATGGTAATATCTTATTAGAATTCTGTCATTGAAAAAGTAGAACAAGGTAGATCTTAATATTGCGTGAAATTTAGGTCTATTTTATATGAGGTCTTCTATAAATAACTTTAAAAAAAGAAAAAAAAAGGATGAAAGTTTAAAAATAAATTTTAAAAGCATTGATATTATGGAATCACTCACCTACGTGGGGCCTTAGTCAGCAACAATTTATGTCACCTATAATCAAGGCCGGGCCTAAGGACGAGCTTACCTTTAACATCTTTACATTGATCACTAGCTCAAGCTATTGTCATCGAGCTCAAGGTGTTTCATGAAAATCTTTGGGATTATGTACGCTACCTTCAAACAGATGTTAATTTTGCATAGGCAGGTCATGGCAGCGCCAAGTTCATGGTTACTTTCTTGGGGCTCGAATTGAGATAAGTATTAGACGAATTCATGTGAAAAATATAAGCTAAATCAACTTAAAATCGACTTCGAAGTAACTTTTAAGCTGCTCTTAAATACAATCAAGCATGACTCATTTAGAGATGAGCTCAAGAATGAAAAGCTTCAACACATTTAACTCAAATTTGTCGAGCTAATTATTGCTTATAAGTAAATTGCTTGAACTCAGGTCATCCTAAGGCCATTAAATCTCAGCTCGAACAACAAACAAGCCAAACTTGAAGTGATTTTAAGTTTTGTTTAGTAATCTCAGTAATCTCGAGTAACATAAAATCCAACAGGAGCGGAATAAATGTTCTCATTTTAACATAGCAAATAGCTAGGAAACACTTGTCCTCATCCTAACGTCATTTGACTGATTTCCTTATACTAAAATAGAATTTTATCGTATCCAAAAGAATATCTATTATTAGAATATAATTAGCACCTCAGAAGTGATGCTGGTGCTGTGGTGCAGGAATAAAGCCGGCCAGCTGTCCCTGACCCTGTCCCCAAGTCGGAACAGGGAGCAAGGTTGGTGGTGTAGAGGGGAGTAACCTGTTTATTTATTTTGCTTTCAACGCCTCCTTTCACATGATAATTAGATTGAAATTTTTCATCAAAGATTTGACGTGTGAAATTCTGATAGATTTGCACAAGTGACATTTGCCCAATCTAATGCCCCTTGTGGAGCCATATGATACTTAATTGAGGCATGGAGAGCATACGATAAGGCACTAATCCTAATGTGATCTCATCTAAAAGTAAATTATTAGAGAGGAGAATAACTTTTTTATTTATATTTTATATTCGCTATGACTTTTGACTAATCCTAATGCGAAATTTTCATTTACTGTAACTATACTTCCACCCACTGTCAATCGGGTAAGCATATTGCAATTTTGTTAAATTGAGTAACTGTACTTTAATGTTATTTCAATCAAATAATTTACGCTTTAAATTTATATTTATTTATTTTTTAAAATCAGGTTAATATACTTTGATTTTAGCTTTCAAATCATCGGCTAGGACATAGCCGACCCGAAGTACTTTAGACAAATCATCATTGCTTGCTGAAAATCTTTCAAGCTCTTTGATTGTTGTAGCTTCGGAGTTGGATTCTAGGATTGAAACTGTCATCTAGTACTACCAGGATTTCGATCTCCATTGACTTTGTTTCAGCGTCATCATAACCATGTTTATTGCCGGTTCTTGGCGCTTCTTCTCTCAAAGCACTTATATAGCATTCTCGGGTAGTGCCTCGATTTCCTTTCACAGTAGCGATCCCTATCAGGTTGCAAATTCATCCATAAATGATGAATCAAAGTTAAAGCTCGAAGTTGTTTTAGCAAGGGGCAGTCCAGAATCCCATTGTAAGCATACCTCCAATCTAAGAGTTCCATGTAATTCCTAGCAAATCTTAGCTCTTCTCCTGTTTCCAATGCGAGAGTAATTTTCTATCGTCACACTATGCTTTCTGTGAAGCCATAAATAGAAGTCCAAGGCACGGTATTAACAGAACTTCCATTGTCCACAAGCATTCTATTAATGCCTTTGAAAGCTATTATAGCCTCCATTCATAATGTGTCGCAGTGTAGATAAAAGTACTCCTCATCATTAAACTCAATAGGGGAGGGCTCGCATTGGGGACCATTTGGACCCAGTAGCTTTACATCACCAGGTTTCTTGGCAGATCCGATATACTTCTTATGAGAGAAGTCAAGCGGAACCAAGGACATGAAGCCCTCCAATGATTGGTCCACCCAAGACGGTGTTAGTTTCCCTTAAAGGAGGTTGATTTGTCAGCGAGGGCTAGTTTGCTCATGCCTGACCGCCCATAGGGGCTAGTCTTAGAGGTGGTGAGGTGCACCATCCTTCCCCTGGGGATAGCCCCCTGTGATGTTGATAACTTGGGGCTCTGGGAGCCAGCGGATGATTGTGTTGACTTAGCCATTACCTGACACTTGAAATTTTGCTTATGTATAGCAGTGGAACTTGAATTCATAACTTGGCCTGTTATGGGGCTACCCTCACTAAATGAAAGCAAGACGTAGTAAATATACAGAAAGAACAGCAGATTATCTCAAGAATCCACAAGAGAGAAAAATGCCTGTTCGACTCGATATCAAAAGAATATTGTAATACCATCCTAATCAATGAGGGTTTCATTTGATTGGGTAGATAAATTATGCAGAAATCTGGCAACAGATGCAAATATATATATTCAGGAAAAAGGCTTACTGGAGAATATAAAGCTTCAATCAGATCAATAAGGATCTTTGAGCAACGAGAAGCCCTTATGCATTAGTGATGTGCTAGGTAATTCACATTGGACAATATTAAATAGTGAAAAAGAAGCTAAAATCCCATCTATGTCACCAGTACTTTCTAAGACAGCTTACCAAACATGCCAATGAAATATATTTCTTGTCCAATTTTCATAATAGATCATCTGCAATGCTCCAGCAATGACCATGCATCTTTCTTGATAATAAAGCGTAGGGCATAAACGTGTAATATGATAAACTTCTTCCATAATCTACTCTGCTGCTGTTAGATTATGTTCCAAGGTACTGGAACTTAAAAAGGCAATAGAAGGGATTAGCATATTCTTCTAATTGCGAGATTAACCACATGGAAACTTGACATAAATATAAGCACGAGCATCAGAGTATGAAACCAGAAAGATCATAAAAATAGCAACAGAGAGTATAATTCATTCACCTACCACAGGAAAGAAAACGATGATTTGAAGAGTACAGATTTACGAAGGAACAAATTGGTGCAAATTTTCTTCCACAACATATGCTACATGGCAGAAAATATATTGAAAAAAAATTCATTTCTATAAAAGCATATAGTGTTTGTTTTACCTTTGATCAAATTGGTTTTGAGAAAACTGAAATAACTAATATCAACTCTATTCGCAATCATTTTATTTAAGATCAGAAATCCCTCCAAATGCTTTCAGAACAGGAATTAAGAACAAAAATGATTACTGATTTCTAACATAAGTTTATGCTATGTACAAATTATACAGGAGACTTGTCATTTCCTCTCAAGTAGAAAATAATGAAAGATAATTTGTACAATGACTGACCAGACGAATATTGACAGCTTCAGAAATTGTCAGACGTGTTATGAGTTATCACGTGTACTCCGAGAGTCAAGTCCATCTTTGATATGACTTGATGATGTGGGCCACAACCATTTTAGCATGTTTGGACCTAAGACCTGATCGCAGCATGAGTAACATATTTACTGTTAATTATCAAATAAAAGAGTTCGTAAAGCTTCATTGCTGTTTGCACACGTTCACATTTATAGCAGAGCACACAAGTATTACACAAATAGCAATGGTTTCTAGCTTTACACTTTAATCTCTCAAAATTTTCTTTCAAATAGACAGTTAATAATTTTCAAAAAAAAATTTCTTCAGAAGATATTTTACTACTTTTGATTCAATGGACTATCTTTTTTTTTTTTTTTTTTTTTTTCTTCCCAATCTTGCACATCCTTTGTCTGAAAATCAAAGCTATTTATATTAAAATTGTACCATTTGCAGACGTTCAACATCTGAATCTGAATTCAATCTTGCACGAAATTTTCAAACTATGTATTCGGAAGGTACATGATCATTTGAATGGAATAATTTGTCCGTGTACATTTTTATCAAATTTCCTCCACTAAGAAAGATTGACAATATGTAGAAAATATTGCTAATCCTTCAACAAATGTGAGAAGAAGAAAGAAGAGAATAGTGAAAGCAATTGATGCAACGTCAAAATTCTCTTCCATTTCAACTCGCTATACTATTGAACAATGAAATTCATCTGTATCTTGTGTGTGCAATCCATGGCAACTGAGAGAATTAGACAGTTTTTACATGTTAGATTTTTGAAAGACTCCTCTTAAAAAGTGATTTTTATTCGATAAATTCCTCGGATGCATGCACAAACTGATATGTAATAGTTCTAGGCACACATTACGGCATTAAGCCCCTGTTTAACAACCATTAAAAAGAGTTTATTTATTTATTTATTTTTATTTATTATTATTATTATTATTATTTTTTTTTTTAAATAATGAGTTTTAGAATAGTGATATTTTTGGAGAATGTGTTGTTAAAAGTAGGGAAAGGTTTTGGGTTTACGTGCAATATATTTTATTGTGAAAATGTGTGGTTGAAAATGAATTTGAAAAAAAAAAAGAATTCTATAAGAATGGTTGTCAAACTAGGTCTAAAGTATTGTCCCACAAAACGACTTAATAAAAACAGATTTTAAAAATTCATTCCATCGGTTTGAATGTAAAATGTTTCAAAAAGCATACACTAGCAAATACAGTTCTATAAAATGAGAATGCTCTCCTTTGAATCAGATATTCTTAAAAAAAATATCAACCATTAGTTCACATTTATATTTGATAAGATACTTGTCAGAATTTTAGATGAACTCATTTAAGTGAAAACAACATGTTACTCCCTCGGTCCCTTAAAGATATGCTTGCTTTCCTTTTTCATTTATCCCAAATTATTGGCCACTTTCTTCTTAATTTTCTAAGATGTCCATATTTAATATGACTTGTTATCAATAAATATAAACTACTTCCATTTAAACCATTATTTAATGAAGAAATATATTAGAAAAAATGTAAGTAAAATTTAAATCACCAACTAGATTAATTATATTTTCTTAATCTGCATGAAAATGAAATTAAGCCTATCTTAATGGAATGGAAGGAGTATATTAAGTGTGTTGATCAATGGATTTTTTATTCACAGCAAAACAAACTGAAAAACAGATGTTCAGCTGTGTAGATGTTGAAATTTTCATGCCCTTGTTATCATCCACATTTGGAAACATTGAAATTATAACACAACACATGTGCATACGTATATTTATATTATGCTTGTTATATATTGAACGTGACTGATGTTTTGCTTGTGTTTTTGTCAAGATGCTTTTTCGGACCTACTACATAGGCATGTATACTACTAGATCCTTTTATCAAAATTACAGCTGTAAGTTGGTATTCGAACGAACAAAAAAACAAGGGAATTTGCTGTTGCTGTTGCTGTTATAGTTAAATGAAGACACCAAAAATATATTATATTGGGGGTCGAAGCACTATACATGTGGTGTTATCTCTATTACTCTTCTTCTTATAACTTGATCATTTGTTTATTTGTGATTTTGATAATTTACTGCCAGACATAAAAAAATTTTGCAAAATAAATAAATAAAATAAACACATAAAATTTGGTTATTCAAGAAATTTTTAAACATAAAGAATTGTGGTTTAATCTATTCACCTTTTTCTAGATTACTAGTCCTTGACACGTGCGTTGCACGAGTTTTGTATTTATTGTATTTTTATTAGCGTCAAAATTGTAGATTTTTTACTTATAAATAACTTCTTACATTTTACAAATATTTTTTGTCTGTATTTTTATTTGTTAATAATTTCTTACATAAAAGTGATTGTTGGAAATAAAATAGTGATAGCAAAAAATATCAACAAATAAAAATATTACTAATAAACAAATTCAAATAAATGGTTACTATATAACTTTTATGTACATATATAAAAATAATATTTTTATTTATTAACAAACGAATATATTATTTTTCGAAAAATGAGTTTTTATTATCATTTCATTTTTATCATGAAATGATTCTAATCTTAATATGTTAGATTGTGCTTCAAAATTACATAATCTATCAAATATAATTTTTAAAATTAATTTTTATAAAGTAACATGTTTTTATGAATTTTATTTATTTATTTATTATTTTAGTAGGAGGCATTATGGAGCCTCCGCAAACATGAGCCTCCAGAGGCATCATGCTGATGCCTCCGTAATTATGGTTGAGCCTCCATAACATATTATATTAAAAAATTAATTATTTTTTATTTTATAATTGTATTTCCGAAAATAAAAAAATAAAAAAGTGGTTATGAAATTACTAATTTTTAAATGTGTGTTTTTGTTGAAAATAAAAATAATTTTTTATGTTACTCGTAAAAAAAAATTTATTTTAATTTTATTAGTGTAATAAGAAGATTTATTATGCATTTTTATTTTTTGCATTTTGTGAAAAATTTTATTTATGGTGATTGAAAAATATTCTTCCAAACACGCATCATGCCGACAACATTTAAAAATAATAATTTTAGTATATATTAAAAAAAATAAAAAAAAATATTACGGAGGCTTGCCTCCGTATTTACGGAAGCCAACGTACGTAAAAGGTATATAATAACCATTTGGATGACCAAAAAATAATATCAATCAAAATGTTAACGAATCGTTTAAATAATAATTTATTGAGGAGGTTAATTCAAGAGCAAAAGTGTGAATTCCATAAATATATGATTGAAAATATGATTGAAGAAAAATAAATTTTAAAAAATGAAAACCAAACATGTTAACAAATAAATATATTTATTTTCGAGAAATGAGTTTTTATTACCATTTCATTTTTATCATGAAATGATTCTAATCTTAATATGTTAAATTATGCTTCAAAATTACATAATCTATTAAATATAATTTTTAAAATTAATTTTTACAAAGTAATATATTTTTATGAATTTTTTTTTTTTTTTGGGAAGGTGAAATATAATAGTACTAAAAAATATAAAATAATTAAATTTTTATTAATTTTAAAAAATAAAATGTTATGGAGGCTCAACATGGAGGCCTCCACTCAAGCATGAGCCTCCGTAATTCTGGAGGTCTCAACTCGAGCCTCCGTTTACTTCAATAAAAAAATTACTTTACTAAAAAAAAAAATTCATAAAAATTTATTACTTTATAAAAATTAATTTTAAAAATTATATTTAATAAATTATATAATTTTGAAGCACAATCTAACATATTTAAATTAGAATCATTTCACGATAAAAATGAAATGGTAATAAAAACTTATTTTTCGACAAATAAATATATTCATTTGTTAACATGTTTGGTCTTCATTTTCTTTAAATATATTTTCAATCATATATTTATGGAATTCACACATTTGCTCTTGAATTAGTGTAGAGACAAAAGAGAGGCATGACTGTAGCTTGTAAAAATGAAGAAAGAGTAAATAGGGCTCTATGATATAATCCTCCATGCCGCGTAAATTGAGGAAAAGTAACAAAGTCACTGTATCAAACACGTAAGATAAACGACGTCGTTGCTTTCTCTCAAAAAAAATAAATAAATAAAGAGCTGCAGTGAGACAAAATAGAAGAATTTACTGTTCTTTCTGCAGTAGTGAAACATTGTCCTTTTTATATAGTAGTGAAATCGTGTCATTTTAGGACTTAATATAGTACTATTTAATCTTCCATGTAGCAAACATGCCATCAAGGTATCTCAAACACAAGCATAGCCAAAGGCAAGCACATGCAGACACACAGAAACATTGGTACACGGGGAGAGAGAGAGAGAGATACCAGGGTGACATTTTTTCTAAAGCCAACATCATAAGGATGGTGATAGCTCAGCCCAGATTTCCTAGCCAACCAAGCAGCTCGTTTTCCCTCATAATACTGTTAGGGATTTGACAATCAAAAATCAATTTTTACATGAATAAATTTGATATGATGCAAAGCTACGCTTCTTACCTCCACAGTCGTCATATTATGAGCAGTGAGGTAAATATGCCAGCATAAGAAAGTTCCAAGTGTCAGGCTTAAACCAGCAATCATTAATCCACAACCAACCTGAAATGCATAGTTTATCAGATTTTTTGAACCATTTGACAATATCAATTGAAGAAGAAACAAATGCGTGAAAAGATTTTTTACCATGTGCGAGAAGATTTGATGAATAGTTAGTGACGAACACACACCAAACAGTATTACAAAACAGAGATTTCTTTTAATGCATTTCCGTATGAATGCATAGTTTAAGGAACTGCTTCAAAGGAAGGCATAATCTAAAATTATCGATTAGCTTTGAGCATGAGTTTTTGTGATACATATGGATTTGATCTAGCTATGGTCAAGTTCATTAAAATACAAATTGTTTAATGAGTTCTGACAACAAAAGAGGTTTATAACCATGTTAGACAGCAATTATCAGCTTCTAAGGAATGATTTTTTAACTCGTGTGTCCTAAAGCTAAAATTTTATGATGTTGATTATTAGTACAGGTGGCTTTATAAAATTAATCTCAACATAAGATTGGAATGCTAATAAATCTTGGGCTTCTTTTGGTACTCACAAAGATTGGAACAGGAACAAGAACAAATCTACTCTTCTATTTGGAAAACATAAAAAAGTTCAAACAAGTATAAATAGGACAATCAACATGTGACAAAGCCAGGGACAACATAATTTTTCTGGCATGGCATGCTTAAAGCAGAGTCCAATGCAGAATTGGTCCATTTCCAAGACACTTTTTTGTTCTTTTAGATTAATAGGCCTGCCCTGCAACATGCAGCCCTAGAACCCCGAGGGTTGGCTCCTGTGCGGACCAGCCATCTTTACACCTTTAGTAGACTAAAGATTCAAAAGACAATCGCAAATGATTTACTGCCAACTTACGTAAAAGATCTTGAGAGGAAGGCTTTGACTAGAATTCCAATCCTTCTGAAGTACACAGCTTATGATCATAGTCTGAGAATGGAAAAGAGATAACATCAGCTAATCCAAATTGAAAAAATAAAATCACAAAGGACTGAACTAAGCTTACCGCAGAATAGGTGCTTGCCACAGTTGCATAAATGATTAGGACGAGGAATGGCTTGTAGTTTCTATGGCCCACACAATTATTAATCCATATACAATGGTGATCCTGCATCATTTTTTTATTTTTTTATTTTTTGGGTACAGAGAAAAAAATTAGATGCATATTAATAATAAGTTCACAAAGTTATTTATCCAATATATATGGAAAAAGAAAATCCATTAGCACCCACCATCTTCAGAACACACCTTCTGCAGACACGGCAATGATGAGCCCTTGGAGGCCTGTGTATGGAACACTTATCACACTGCATCCGATGCACACCCTGAGAACCACACATCCAAGATGCAATTTATATTGATCTAGGTCAGCATACATCCAACAACTGTATTTCATATTATTTCTATATTTAAGCAATTTGAAAACTTTGAAAGCTCCGAACTGGTATAATTATTCAACGGACCATAGCTGTACAATGCTAAACATATTGAAAATATAGAAAGAGAGAAAAAGAGAACAGAAAAATAATAAGCACGATCAATCTAGACAAAAATCTTAGGCCCTGTTTGATTGGGCAACAATTCCATGGAAAATGGAAATTTTTTTCTATTTTCCACCTTTTGGTAGTGTTTGATAGCAAATTATTTCCATGAAATTCATTTTCTTGATTTTCTTGAAAAATGGAGTTTTCTTGGTTTTTAAGGAAAACCAATTCCCACCAATATGGTGGGAAATGGTTTCCTAGGTAGGCTGCCATTTTTTATTTATTTATTTATTTATTTTTATTTTTATTTTTTGCAATGAAAACAAATTCTATTAATTATTATAAAAAAATATTTCCCTTTAATTGACAATTTTCATGTAAAATAAAGTCAAACGAACACCAAAAAATAGATGATTTTCTTGAATTTTATTTTTTTATTTTTTGACAATGGAAACAAATTTCATTCCCAATACCAGTAAAATTTGTCACTTTAATTGACAATTTTCATGTAAAACAAAACTAAACAACAACCAAAAAATACTTTTATTTCAACACTTTCAACGTGAAAAATTATACCAATCAAACACAATAATTTATAATTCTCAGGAAAACAATTTCGAAGCAATTTAATTCCCTGAAAATCATTTTCTTTTCACCCAAATTCTATCTTTGCAATCAAACGAACCCTTATGCTGTGATGTGTATATTCTAAGATGTTAGAGAGAAGGATAGATAAACAAACAAAGATGAAGAGTAACATGAGACAAAGTGAAGAGTGGTATGAGATCAATATAGACCTTAATTGATCAAATATTCCTCTTCGAAATCAAAATACATGCTTTGCTACTTTTGATCTATAAGTATTTTTGAGGAGATATATTTTACTTTCCAGAGAGGCTATAATTGGAGATACCATTGTTACAAAGGTTACTATAAAAATGGAAAATGCCATACCTTTGAATGCGGTTTGAACTATTAATTTACGTAATTAGATTTGATCACCAAAAAAAATTTCAAATATTTTTTTATTCTATTTATTGATAGAATAAGTGATGATCCAACGATTTTTACTCAAAAAGTCCTCTCGATGGATTCGTCCTCAAAAAGGTCATGATGTGATCAATTTTTTCTTAGGCATTGAATAGTTACAATTAAATGATTCGCGTAGGACGAGGTAATCATGAAACATTGACCAATGTACCTTACATCTCATGTTGTTTGTTGACCATAATTCATGAACTCGGTTTACCATAGGAAACAAGGTATTAGCAATATAATAGAGAAGCAAAGATTGTAAGGTACCGTACTTAAAGCAAGCGATCATATTGCTCGTATTCATGGTTGTGATGAAGTAATAGCGGGTGAATTAGTAAATTTGAAGAAGGTACAATAGGGGACGAATAACTGATGGAATTATGAACGGGGTTGGTGTTATAAGTTTCGTTGTAGGAGATTGCATCAAATATGTAGAGGGTGGACACATATCTTCCTATCTTGTTTTCTATTTATCTTTTGTATTGATCTTTTTATTAGATCTTTATTTTTAGATTTTTTGATAAGTATTTTGGATTGTCATGATTTTCATCAAGAGGAATCACGCAATAGTAAATTAGAAATCTCTTGTAAAATGCCCGCTTGTAATCGAGCATATTACATAGTCCAATGATAGGCAACTTACCCATTCAGTGACTTTGTCACTAGACGTTCCCGAAATGGATACTATTAGGTTGGGTGAATTCAATAATAAATGCATATTTGCATTCCATCCTTCCTTCTCCTTTTAAGGCCTATCCAAAAGAAAATACAGTACTTCTTGATTGTAAATATCTAATTTTATACATCCACCCACAATGCATTGATCACGAAACAATAAAAGGATTTGATAAAAATTTAATTGGTTATCCTCTATGGCCGTTTAGTGTCAGGTAGATCATTCATCACATAGTCAGATAACTGTATAATAACAATGCTGTCAACATTTTCACTGGTTTCTTCTCTGGGTCGTGGGCCAAAATCTGCCATATACTTACTAATTTCTTTTGGAACGCCATGTCTTTACACATGTACTTCAAAGTCAGTCTCAAGCACAGGTAGGTTATAATAATATGAATTTTAAACACATGCCATTTGTGAATGAAACCGACCCAAAATTTGTGGGAACAAAGCTTAGTGGTTATTTGGATTTTTATTTTTTACTGCCTCTTTCATAATTCCGCTGAAATTTTACATTCGTAGCAAAATATATTAGTCGATCCCTATTGTACATAGTAGTAGATAAACCAAGCCTAATTTATGAGATTATATATCATACACTGCTTACAATAAAAAGGCCCAAGCTTTCTGGAATCACTTTAACACAAACATTCAGATTATAATTTGCCAGAATTACCCACAAAAACATGCAAATAATTCTAAAATTCACACTCAAAAACCCATAAACCAGATGTTCACCTAATCCCAGTAAAAAATTAAAAATCACACCCGTACTTTATAAAATAATCTTCACTATTATAAACTTATTTACCCGTATCACGAAAAATACTCACAGTTTTCTTGGTTTCTTGATCTGAGATTTGATATTCTTCGACATCAGGGACATAAGAAGATGGGACACCGCCAGGATCAGTGAAAGCACATATACAGAAAGAGAAAGCACAGAGAGAGGCCAAGAAAGTGAAGATCAGAGCATTCAATGAGCCAGCGAAGCTCGGTAATCCCAACCAATCTTCTATAAATACGAATACTGTTACATAGTAAATGAATCCAAGAAAGAGAAACACTAATAAAACGTAGATTGATGGAAATCTTTTGAGTTCCATTTCTGGGATTTTGTAATGATCATGTAAGAAATTCGAGCCACTTTTTGTGAACAATTGAAATTAAAATTAAAATTAAAAATGCTGGTGTATGGAATTGGGAAATAAATTCTCCTTTATCTTGGGTTATATTTCGGGGCAAGAATTGATCTGATTGGGCTGTCACTTGATCTCGACAGAGTGAATTCTAAATGACCAAAGTTGACAATACCATCGATGGGCTGTCCATATTAAATTGGAAAACTTACATAAACGGGCCGTCTTAGCTCCCATTTGACTCCCATTATTTGAGATTATGGTTTTTTTAATTTTTTAATTTTATTTTTATTTTTTTATTAAGAATGTGTGATTAAAAAATAAAATAAAAAATTGAGTTTACGTATAACATTATTTTATTGAATAATGTTTGATTGATAAGAAGAGGGAAAAAAATGAATTATAATTTTGATTGGGCCAAACGAGGGTTCATTATAGCGAAGAATTCAACACCTCTTCGACGATCGTACTTTTGAAAAAAAAAGAAGTTTGAATAGTATTTTTTAGAAGAATGTGATTAAAAATAGGAAAAAAGTTGACCAACGGCATCCTGCTCATTTCTTTTAAAGAAATTAACAAAATGAATAAAAAATGAGCCGACTCACGAGCTTAGGACGAACTGATTCGTGAAAAAAAAAATGAAGCTCGATTTAATCCATAGTTCGTTTCAATAAGAGCTCCACAGGGCGAGCGCATGAGACAACGTGCGATTCAACCCCATTTTCCAACCTTATTTAGCCAAATGGGAATATAGTTGGAATTCTACTTGTCTAATATTTTGAAGAAAAATGCCATTTTTTTAGAAAGATGTTGATAGATGCCTTGATATAATATGTGTTGACAAATATAATTGGATGAAAAATTTGACAATATTTTAAATCGTGCAATGATAGAATGTCATGTAATGTTATATCAAGAATTATATTAACATTTTCGACACTGTAGCATATTTTATAGTGAAAATTCTAATTTTAAAGATCCCCTTAGATAAAGTGTTTTACTATAAATTAGTAGTAAGTACCTGCCTCGCATGTCTTATGTATCAGATAAATGACATGACTTATGAGTCATATATTTTTAAGTGCTGATTTTTTTTTTTTTTTTTTTTTTTTTATGAAATTATTAATATTGTCTTATTTAGTAATATCTCTAAATTTATATGAGATTTATAAGTTTTATGGATAGTCTATGGAGAGAGCAAAAAATTTTGTATTTAATATATAAATTTGTAATTTTGAATCATATACCTCAGCATAGTCCATTTCAGTTTTTCTCTATTGCTTCGACATTCGTGATGTAATCCCTCAATTTCGTACATTTAGACAATATTCTTGTTACTACCTTTAAAAAAAAAAAAAACCCACAAAATCCTTGAAAATATAGGACAAATTATGTAGAAAAATGATGACTACACTTTGTATGATATTTGAAGTAGAGATGACAACGATTAGGTACGAAACGGGGTACTACCACCCAGCCTTGCCCGGCCTTAGACAGGGCGAGGCAAGGCAGTGGCTTGACGTGTTTGTTGCCCCCTCTTTTTTATTTTTATTTCCAAAATTTCGACCTTTTTGAGAAAGATGTCTAGTTTCAACTCATCCCCATCAATTTGGTCAGAGGTGGCCAAAAAAAAAATTTAAAATAAAATAAAAAAATAACTGATTACCTCAAACTTCAAGTAAAATTTCAGCATTTATTGAATTAATTTGGTGCATTTCTCTTTTTTATGCACGGTAAATTTTATGGGTTTTATATTTCTTGAAATTTTGGTTTGATTTTTGGATAGCCATTTGGACAAGTACTAGTGTTTCAAGACGAGAGCTTTAACTGTTTGGTAATTTCTACATACTTTTGAATTTTTCATTGTTTCCTATGTAATGGTTTTATTCGCCTCTATTATTATTATTATTATTATTTTTTTTTTGTTGCCCTTCATATGTGCATTTCTCTTTTTTATGCACGGTAAATTTTATGGGTTTTATATTTCTTGAAATTTTGGTTTGATTTTTGGATAGCCATTTGGACAAGTACTAGTGTTTCAAGACGAGAGCTTTAACTGTTTGGTAATTTCTACATACTTTTGAATTTTTCATTGTTTCCTATGTAATGGTTTTATTCGCCTCTATTATTATTATTATTATTATTTTTTTTTTGTTG
>NC_036255.1:7012900-7024644 GCF_002742605.1 Olea europaea var. sylvestris | reverse complement strand
AAAAAAAAAAAAGGAGAAAAAATTGAGCCGACCCCACTTGGCTCGCTAAGGCTCGAGCCGAAAGCTCGTGTCGAGCCTTTTTTTTCATCGAGCTTTTGCTCGGCTCGACTCGGACTCAAAAGAAGCCCGTTTCATTTTACTCGAGCCGAGCTCGAGCATTGAGTTTCAACTCACGAGTCGGCTCAACTATACTTGATGACATCTCTATTCACAGAATGGGGAGGGGAGGAACAGATTTTTTTTGCCCCATTCGAGACGGGTTATTTTGCCATATCTAGTTTGTAGCTCTAAAGCCTTGCTCTACTCACTCAAGCTACACATCATCATTACAAACACAATAAACCTTCAAATTCGAGAAAATATTTAACATATTTATAAATAATGATAAAAATCTCAAACATGGAATGAAATTACAAGTTATATAAAGATTTAGAAAAGAAAAGAAAAAAATCTTACTTTGATGTGACAAAATTCTTATATTATTTATTTGAATATAAATTTGTCAAATCAAATTTAAAAAGAAAAGTATTTACAACTGTGAATATTATAACGCAAAAATCAGAAGGGCACATAGAATTGATACAAACTAAACATTCAAGAAGCTCATGGATGTGGCCGGATTAATAACAATTCAATTGAAAGATAATTGTGGTTCGCCAATTAAAATGTAGGTTTCATGTCTGTGGAAATTAAACCTCGAGATAATTGAATTAATGCTATTAATCAAAACAAAAAATATATTTTTTTAATTTTTATAAATTGTTATTTAAGGTCATCTTTGAGCTCCTTGAACAACATTCATTTTTCAATTTTATTTGAATTAACGCTATTAATTAGATAAAAGATTTTTTTTTAAATCTCAAAAGGAGAAATATAAGGCCATCATTTGAGGTCTTTAAACAATACCCATTTTTTAATTTCATATTGAATAAATTGCATTAATACTGTTATAAAAATAAATGTAAGATTAAAAATATTAATTTATGAAATTATTGATCATTTTTGAATTTCATTTTAAATTAATGCTATTAATCAAGTGAATAGATTTTTTTTTTAATCTCGAAAGGGAAATTTATGGCCATTATTTGAGTTCATTAAACAACATCCATTTTTTAATTTCATGTTAAATAAATTAAATGAATATTTATTTTTTGTTTTTAATTTCAAAAGGGGAATTTGAGGCCATCCTTTTTATATTTCTTGAAATTTTGGTTTGATTTTTGGATAGCCATTTGGACAAGTACTAGTGTTTCAAGACGAGAGCTTTAACTGTTTGGTAATTTCTACATACTTTTGAATTTTTCATTGTTTCCTATGTAATGGTTTTATTCGCCTCTATTATTATTATTATTATTATTTTTTTTTTGTTGTCCTTCATATATATATATATATATATATATATATATATATACCGAGCCAAGGCTCGAGTTGAGCCCCATTTTGAGGTTCCGGGCTTAACCAAGCCGACCTGTGTGGGTCGTCGGTTCAGGACTTATTTTTTCAAAAAAAAAAAAAAAACCCACGAAAAGTTAAAAAAGGCAGCCGCTATAAAACAAGGCAACAACTAAATAAGGTAGCTGGCTGCTGCCTTATTAATTATTAAAAAAAAAAAAGGAGAAAAAATTGAGCCGACCCCACTTGGCTCGCTAAGGCTCGAGCCGAAAGCTCGTGTCGAGCCTTTTTTTTCATCGAGCTTTTGCTCGGCTCGACTCGGACTCAAAAGAAGCCCGTTTCATTTTACTCGAGCCGAGCTCGAGCATTGAGTTTCAACTCACGAGTCGGCTCAACTATACTTGATGACATCTCTATTCACAGAATGGGGAGGGGAGGAACAGATTTTTTTTGCCCCATTCGAGACGGGTTATTTTGCCATATCTAGTTTGTAGCTCTAAAGCCTTGCTCTACTCACTCAAGCTACACATCATCATTACAAACACAATAAACCTTCAAATTCGAGAAAATATTTAACATATTTATAAATAATGATAAAAATCTCAAACATGGAATGAAATTACAAGTTATATAAAGATTTAGAAAAGAAAAGAAAAAAATCTTACTTTGATGTGACAAAATTCTTATATTATTTATTTGAATATAAATTTGTCAAATCAAATTTAAAAAGAAAAGTATTTACAACTGTGAATATTATAACGCAAAAATCAGAAGGGCACATAGAATTGATACAAACTAAACATTCAAGAAGCTCATGGATGTGGCCGGATTAATAACAATTCAATTGAAAGATAATTGTGGTTCGCCAATTAAAATGTAGGTTTCATGTCTGTGGAAATTAAACCTCGAGATAATTGAATTAATGCTATTAATCAAAACAAAAAATATATTTTTTTAATTTTTATAAATTGTTATTTAAGGTCATCTTTGAGCTCCTTGAACAACATTCATTTTTCAATTTTATTTGAATTAACGCTATTAATTAGATAAAAGATTTTTTTTTAAATCTCAAAAGGAGAAATATAAGGCCATCATTTGAGGTCTTTAAACAATACCCATTTTTTAATTTCATATTGAATAAATTGCATTAATACTGTTATAAAAATAAATGTAAGATTAAAAATATTAATTTATGAAATTATTGATCATTTTTCAATTTCATTTTAAATTAATGCTATTAATCAAGTGGATAGATTTTATTTATTTTTTAATCTCGAAAGGGAAATTTATTGCCATTATTTGAGTTCATTAAACAACATCCATTTTTTAATTTCATGTTAAATAAATTAAATGAATATTTATTTTTTGTTTTTAATTTCAAAAGGGGAATTTGAGGCCATCCTTTCAATTCCTTAAACAACACATGTTTCTCAATTTTATGTTGAATAAATGAAATTAATGTTGTTAATAAAAATTAATTTAACATTAAAAAGATTAATTAGGGAATTATTGACAAATGGAAATGAAAAGGAATTTTGTAATTTCATGTTCAATAAATTGAATTAATGTTATTAATTAATTATTAACAAGATGTCAATTAAATAAGTGTACAGTGGGTATGTAGTTAAATATTTAAATTGAATTAATGCTGTTAATAAAAAATAATGTAATTGATTAATTTAGGAATTATTGAGAAATGAAAAAGAAAAATGATTTTTTAAATTTCATGTTGAATAAATTGAATTAATGTTAATAATTAATTTTTAACAAAACTAAAATTAAATAAGGGTATATGGGTATATAGCTAAATATGTAAGGAAAAATTTAGATTTTAATAGTTTCAATTAATTATTAACAAAACTAAAATATAATAAGGGTATATTGAAACTGGTATTCAATTTATTTATTTTTTTCTTTTTTCTCAAAATATTGTAAAAAATGAATGAACTGCAGAAGCAATTATTGTGTTTACCATTTTCTGCCACATGGTTTGCTGCCAGAAATGGAAATAAAGTAAATCTTGTTTGCTGCTGACAACAAAAGCCACAAACAGCGGGGAGAAATTCACTGGTTTGTTGTTGAAAATAGTGATGGTGGAGCGGCGTCACGGTGGTTCCTATGGATATGGGTAACGGGTGGGACTTAGGTGGAAGAGTAAGACTTTCTTTCTTTTTTTTTTTTGCTTTTGTTTTTTTATATATAGATTTTCTGTTTTAATATTTGAATTAAAATAATAAAATGATTATTTTTACCCAATTGATTTTTTATTATTTTGAACAAATGGATTGAGAAGAAACTGAGGGAAACAACCATACGGATTAATGCTGCCAATTTATGAAAGATTAGAATATATATATTGAAAAAAAAAAAAAAAAAGGTTGGGACAAAAGTGTAAAAGAACGAGAAGGATGAGAGTGTTTGTTGCAATTTATTAGGGAAAAATGGACCAAGCTGATTGTACATGCCACTCACATATGCAGGGAGTGGGTGAATTTTTTTTTTTTATTATTATTTTTTATAAAGTAGTCGCTCACCCCCCATCCACCCACCTCAGTATGTGTCTGGCCTGTATAGGCCCTCTAAAACAGTGGCTTGTGCAGCCAGACTTATTCGGGAAAAATTCCCCATGTATATGTAATTTTACATCGTGTTATATTTACACTTATTTTTCCTTACAAGTCCCCAACAATGGCCCATTTATGGAGAAAATCTTTAGTAGGGTCATCGCACCATTCATGTGGTGCGATCGCCCGATGTCAAGGCTGCACCTCGACGGGTGGCCCACTCGCCTCAGGGTCCGTGGGTGGCCCGCCCTACTAAAAATTTTCTTCCATTTATGGGGGTTAAATACATCATACATAGCCGGCCACTGAACTTTCAACGCATGTGCAACTTGGTCGAAGATCCCTAATTTCTGGCAATCAGGACACCAACTTTAATTTGCATACAACCATGGTTGCTCTATCTTTTGTCTCAATCTAAACAACATGATAAGTTGACATGGACTTTAAAATTAATTGAGGGATGATGTTATGTCCCCATCACCCACATTAGATATACACTTTTAAAAAATTGCTCAAACAAAAGAACACATTTTTTTAGCGCATTGAACAACATACTTCAAGGAAGAGAAAAACATAATTTACGTAACTTATTGTTTTTATTTTCATATGCCATCCCTTCATTAGTTTTAACGTCCAAATCAACATATCACGATAGTTAACTAACGATGATAGATGGAGGCGAAAAAAAATTGTATGCAAAGCAAAGTTGAGTTATGAAAGACCCAACTGAATATTCATTGAAAGTATAATGACCGGAGATGCATTGAAACCTTCATTTATGTAATTTCCCCTTTAAATTTTCATGAGAAGTATCTTACACTTGTGTTAGTTTTGGATACATCAACATACGTGATATATTCATGTACTATCGGTATCTATAATTTGTAATTTCTCAATGAAAACTTTAATTCATACTTGACACACAACTTTTAGATCTCCGTGCAAATTTAGCAAATAATTACCCATTTATAATGTAAAGGAAGATAATAAATAGCAGGTGTGCTATAAGAGTTATTGTTACACACACACATATAGAGGTTTTAGTCAATTCAAATACTCTTTATAATAAAATTTGCAAGAGTATCTAATACAAAACTACATTTCTACAAACAATTTATTTATACAATATAACTATGAATTCAAGATTGACCCCATATCAAGAAATAATATTTCAGAACAATCATTAAAGATCTAGAAATAATCATGCAAAGTACATTTGACTTTCATTAATACCTTGATAAAGTCAAGAATTGTAAACAACAATTTTGACGAAAGTGAAGAGTTGATAAGTAAAACAATAGTAATTTCAGCTAATCAAATAGCTTGAAGTTTGTGTGAACTCATTGTTGTCATTTGTTGACAAACAACGCTCATGTTTATAGAGGATTTCACATATAATCTACTAAAGTTATTTGTTGTTTCAAAAATTCAAAATAAAATATTATAATCACGGGGCAAACTTGATTTTTCCAAATCAAGTAGACCCTATTAAACCAACTCATGTTATCCTGTTTGGTACAAATTAAAATCCAAAATTTAATTTAAGTCAAAGTTAACAATTAATTTTAATCACATGTTTCATTGGATCCACAGTTTTTCAACCATGCATTTAAAAAACTTTTTAGTAGATTTTGATCCCCACAAATTTTTAATAGATTTTGATAAAAGATGTTGAAATCTGTGGTTAAAAAGTTGAAGGATCCATGAAATATGTAGTAAAAATGTATTATTGACTTTGATTTAAATTAAAATCTGAATTTCAATCAATACCAAACAGGGGTTTATATAAGTTCCAAATTCCTCCCATAACATTACTCCGTCTCTAACATTAATTAACCACACAAGCCCTTTCTTCCTCTTCCATATTCTCCATGAAAGAAGAAGAACAACAAAACAGCAGCTTTTGTGTAAGGCAGCAATTGGGAGCTCTTGCCAGAAGATGCAGCCGGCTAGTGAAGGAGCAAAGAGCCAGATTTTACATTTTCCGGCGGTGTATTGTCATGTTAGTTTGCTGGCAAGACTACAAAGATTCTTGAAAATCTAGTTGTTAATTCTTAGTTTCTACCAGATTCAAACACCACTTCGATTTAGTCTTTTAAATTTTTGCTAATGTTAATGTAGAACAACTTGATATACATACAAATTTATAAATATTATAATTTCAGTATTATGAGTCTGCTTAGAATCGTACCTTGTGTATTTAGCAAAGAATCTAGTGGAACAAAAAACAATATCCAGTTGTTAATTCTTAGTTTCTACCAGATTCACACACCAATTAGATTGAGCCCTTTAAATTTTTGCTAATGTTAATGTAGAACAACTTGATATACATACATGTTTATAGATACTATAATTTGAGTATTATGAGTTTGCTTAGAATCGTACCTTGTATAGCAAAAAATCTAGTGGAACGAAAAACAAAATATATGTAATCAACTAGAGTTTTGTGTCTCTTGGCACTGGATCTTTAATCAAGTTGGTATCTAGTAGTAACACGGTTAATTTGCCTTCTTCTTTCATTTATTTCCGAAGAAGCAAGTTGAGGAAAACTTGAACATTTTTGGTACGCAATACACATCGTGTCTTTTCTATATCTTAATTATGTGAAGAGTTGTCCAATCAAAACATATATAATGACTTGTTTTACGTACTAGAGATGCACGTAAAATGGTTTTATATTTGTCATATATGTTTCGAAGAGCTAATTAAAACGTATGTTTAATTAGAAATGATAATGAGCTTGTTTACTATACAATGGAGGAAATTGTTCAATATTTTCAACTATTTGTTTTTTGGAATCTGAGATTATTGGATACTTCTTCTGAAATTACGAGAAAAGGGCGAAAAACAAGATTGAATATATACAATACCATACAAAATTAAATATGATAAATGCATAAATCGACAACAAGAATCCTTGGAAATGTGTGACCAATTGTTAAGGCCTTTTTAAAACATTTTTACATACAATAATTACTTAAATTACACTATCAAATATCAAGGACACATTTGCAGTTTAATTAATGGCAAGTACTATTTATTGGTTCACATTTATAGATAAGGGTTTCTAGATGTTCATGAGCTTAAAATAATTGATTCTTAAGGAGAAAGAAAATGATGTTTAACAGCATTTCATTATTAGTATTTTAACATGTTATGGCCAAGTTCATGAAGAACATTGATGGAAAATGTAAAAAGATCATAGAGAACTCACATTAACCAAAAAATATGGCATCAAAGAATTTCTAGACTATTAAGTTAATGAAAAATATTAAAAAAAAAAAAATGTACGATTCAAAGCGTATTCTTATCATATAGTGTTTGCAAGGAAAATTGATTGTTTAACACCATTTTTATAGGTTTAGAGACAAGTAGAAAACAACACATAAAGTCTAGATTATTTCTCTTAACAAGGTTGACATTTTTTTTTTTTTTAAATGGAACTTCATATCTTAATATTGTATTAGATTTCAAATGAGCAATTTGATACAGTTAAATTCAAATGAGCTTTCATGTTGCGAGACATGTTAAGAAGAGTAGTTTAAATCTTGTACAAGTTCTATTAGTTTCATTTTTAATCGATGCAGGATGATAGCACTTAACATAGTCACCAAGATAGTGACTCGTTTGAGTACATTATCAATCTTGGAATCCTAATGCTCGTTTGAACATAGTGAAATGCGGTTTAATGCGGATGTTCTCATTAATCCTATTTGTTGTTTTTAAGATTGTCTCTACACGAAGGGAGATGGGTAATGGTTCGAGCTTGTTTGGCACCTATTTATAATATGTTTATTATTAGTTAAATTATTTTTATCCATATCTTTTACAAAATTTATAGTATTATTTACCTCGCATTTCTATTTATTTATATTATAAACAACTGTTTGAAAGGCCCTCTAGTTGGTTTGTTTGGACTTGCACTTGAAGATTTCTCCAAAAAGTTCAAAGACTGACCCATCAATCACATGATTAAGGAAGTGCTTTAGTGTAATCATACCTAATCTCCAATTACTATTTAATTTAATTTATAATTAAGTCACTAGCACCAAAAGCCACGTGGCAGACTCCAAACTGGGTATGGACATGGGACAGATTCGATTATCCCGCGACTCTATTTCTTGTTTGTGCTTTCCAATCATCATCTTTTCATGTTTCGCACTGTTGATGATATTTAATGCTTATTTTACAAGTTTTCGTTAAACTTTTATCGACTTTTTAATTGATTCAATTTTAATTCTTAATCACACATCTCTTAAGAATTATAATTTTTTTTTATCAAACTTTACGATCATATTTCATCAATTTTTGTCAAAATCTACTAAAATTTTCATATAAATTTTTTTTCACCAAACGTTCATTAATTTCACGATCATAATCAAGTCATTTCAGTTCTAAAAAATTGAACATTATTAAAAATTATTCTTGAATTCAAGTTCAAGATTAAGAACATTTAAAGAGCTATCTAATTTGGTAATTAAATGTTTACGCAACTTGTCAAGGTGGAAGAATTTCCAAATAGCCTTTCCATAATATCAGATGCTTAATTGCAATTAGCAACAATCTTTTTTTGAAAATTTGTGAGTTAGATATAATGTTATGTGTTTATATCTTTCTCTAATATGAGCTATAGTACAAAGAAACTATCTTCGCAAATAAGAGAGAGAAATATCAAATATGGAGATCCACTAAACCGTGTTGGCCAAAAAAAGGAAAAAATCTCACTTTGATATGATGTTGAATAAAAGGACATATTAGATTACTTATTCATGCGCATTTTAGTGACCATAATTCTTATAGTCAATATAAAAAGTATATCATTTAAACTTATGTGGTGGGTTACATTATGGGTCTGAATTAGGTAGCAACGTGTGATATTCACGCGTTATAGCTCAAGCAACACTTATTTCCAAGCTCGAAAAGTTATAAGTATATGGTACAATGTCCTACTAAGTGTTGTACATGTCATCAATAGGGTTCAAATTGATAATGGTTGGGTGATAGATGGTGCAGTTGATTAGACTAAGCACCTCCAAAGGAGAGAGTCCCACCTAGTATTATAAAGAATATAGGGTCCTTTATTGTAAAATACCATTAATTTTTGGCAATTTTTGTTTTGTTCTATCCTAGCAAACTTGATAACCCTATCCTAAAAGTGTATAATGTGACTACACTAACTTTTTGAAAAGCAATCGGTCTAACAACCAAATGTTTGGAAAGATATATTGACACTTTTAGTTTTTAGTACTAAGGGTTTGTTTGGTGGAGATTAAAATAAAATTTTTAACATATTTTTATAAAAAATGATGAAATGTGTGATTGAAAAGTTGTGAATTCCATAAAATATGTGGTTAAAATTAATTGTTGACTTTGACTATTGTTACTGATCATACAAAATAGCCCACTTGGAAGTCCCATCTTCTACATGTCGCATTGGTTCAAGAAGGTTTATAAAAGATGTCAACAGCCGAAGCTGTTGCATTGGACACCGAGGTCATCTCAGTTGATTCCTACTTCTTTTTACCCGAAGTGGGTTTACTCCTTTTCTGTTGAGCTCCATAGCTTCCGAAGCCCTTGACATGCAGAAGAGGGTCTGATCAGCGTGTCTTTGAAATTGCTTGATGTGACGTTGTCTTTAAACAAGTGTCACGGATGTAAGCCTAGAGATTTAGAGTGGCTGACCCCTTATCAAACGTCTATCAATACAATTAAGGCGAGATAGAGTTGATGTGACATTAGGGTCTAGCATATCAGGCCACGAGGATTGGATCCAACGATGACCACGTCGGCCTGATCACTATAAATAGGCGATTCTTGTATCATTTAAAGGGATCTTTTCAATAAACAAAAAAGAAAACATAATATATTTCTCCAGCGTCCCTATCATCTTCTTCCACAAACATACTTATAATAGATATACTACCAAACGAATCCACGTGTGTATTGTTAAAAAAGACCCCTGTTAGCCATTTTCGGAGATCAACAACTTTAATTAAAATCTAGACCAAATAGGGACTTAATATAATTGACGATATGACCAATAAATTTTATTTTCCTTTTTATTTTTCATGTTGTTTAGCATTATTACTTTAATAACATGATATAAGTGGACAATGGGGTTGAACTTTCAAATTGTTAGTTCGAAAGTTTTGAGCTTAAAAATCGATGTCCTTGAACATTGCAAGTCTCCAATATTGAGTGTGAATATTGTGCATTTCTCTCTCTTAAACATGAAGAATATCGACACTTACAATATTTATAAAGAAGTTCAATGAAAAACTAATTATGGTTTGAAAGTGTACCTACTTTGAAAACTTGTTTGGGAAGTGTTTATTATTAATTTGAATTATAAATCTACAATATATTAAAAGTGGAGATGGTGGAGAAACTTTTAAATACCAAATTTATCCCTACATATTTAACTATATGCCCACTATACCCTCATAATTGGAATACCAATTTTATTAGTATTTATCATTTGGTTTAGAATTAATATAGTATAAGGAATGAAATATTTAATTGATATTTGTCATTTTGGATTATAATTAATATAAGAAGTGAAACTAACATTCAATTAAATCAAAAAAAAAAAAAAAAATCCGCGACTTACCATTCAATTGACCATTTTGTTCTTACAATTTTTATTTGCCACCAACGAATCAACCTTCATTTTTATCAACAAAATCCTTATTAATCTTCATAATTTACATTATAATTCATGCAATAAGTTTTTATTTTTCATCAATTGAGCAATTTTAAAGCTTCATGCTTTAAATTATAATTCATCCATTAAGTTATTATTTAATTGAGGTTACAAATATTTTAAAGGTTGCATTAATATATTAATGAGGACATTCAATGAATAAAAAAAGGAATTATACAAGGAAATTCAATGACTAGCATTCAATTGATTTTTTCCTTACAATTTTTAATTTTCATCAACAAAGCCCTTATTACAAATTTAATTAATATTTATAATTTGATTTAGAATTAATATAAGTGGTAAAATATTTAATTGATATTTATCATTTGGGTTGGAATTAATATAAGAAGTGAAATTGACATTCAATTATTAAAAAAAAATTAAAAAAATCGACGAAAATTAATTAACTTATCATTCAATTGAGTATTTTGATCTTACAATTTTTATTTTTCATCAACAAATGCCTTATTAATCTTCGTGATTTACATTATAATTCATCCATTAGGTTATTACTTAACTGAGGTTACAAAATTGAAAGATTGCATTAATGTATTAACGAGGTAACGAATGTGTTAAAGGTCGCATTAATCTATTAATTGGGACATTCGATCACTAAAAAAAAAATTATTGTTTATAAAGAAGTATTATTGTAATCATATCATTACATTTTAGTTTATTCAATATTTTCACATTATATACATAATTTCATAAAAAATATATATATAGAGATATATATACTTAATTATAATTTTCCCTATAACAATATCAATTACCTCTATTATTTTAAAAAATAGTATTTGTAATTTAAAAATAGTACGTATATTATTTATCGATATATAAGACGTGCAACGCACGTGTTTACTACTAGTAGATAGAAACGTGTGGTGAAATAAGTGAATAGTGCATGTAGATCGTGGATAAACAATAATTCGACCATAAACAACGATTACGTTGAGCATTGTAATTACAAAGTAAATTGATATTAACATTACAAAAATCATACGAAATTATTCTCAAATATCATGTATCTTCACATCTATTATTTTATTGAAGAGTATGGAACGGAGTGTGTTGGATCAATGGAA
>NC_036255.1:7008767-7010585 GCF_002742605.1 Olea europaea var. sylvestris | reverse complement strand
AATGCGAAGAAATTCACCTAAGGAGAAATCTACAAGCTTTGCACCAACTGCAACAGCAGATCCACTAGAAGATCCTCCAGGTACTCTATCTGCAGCACAAGGATTAGTTGGTGTTCCGTAATGTTCATTTTCACCATTTATGCTGCCAAAAGAAACTGTATTTCAGCTATCCCTTTTTTTGGACTAACCTAAATCTTCAGTCCAACACAGAGCAATTAGTTTAGAAATGCATCTTAGTAGCATGGATCGTGGGGTCTGAAGTGGAAATTTCACCTTAATTCACTTCAATATTTGCATATTTTATTTGGTCATATATGTGTGTTTTTATCGACAAATTATCAACTAGTAATTAAGATAATGGCTTTTGGAAAGCTACTTAAATTTCTGCATGAAAACTATATTTGTGATGAAGGCATTCATGTAGCTTGAGTATTAAAACGGCAATGGACAGAGCTGCAACATAAATTTCATGTTTTATAGCATGGAACTCCAAGTATGGAGTAAACGTCCAAAAGGAAAATTCATATCTGAATGCAATCAATTATTGAAATCTTTCTGAAATCATTATAGTTGCAGACTTCAATTTACTTTCTCCTCATTTTTTTATTATTTTTTATCTGATTAGGAACTTGGGGATTTTGGCCCTTTCCAAAGTTTCAGTTTCTATGGATATTCTCTCCAATTGTCTTGGCCGAGTAGTGCCCGATTATATATTCATGATCTCTCGTCATCTGATATCAAAAATAGTTTCTGGACAGATGCATAATTAAATAACACATTAGCCATTAGAAGTTCAATGATACTTGGATTTGATTGAACAATTCATGACAATAAATGCAGACAAGTAATTAAGTAATATCCTGCCAACATTTGGAAATTCAACAGATTAAAAGTCGAGAATTATCTAATCTGACCTGTAAGCCATTTCATCCATTACAGTTTTTCCAACAAACGTGGCACCTGCCTTGAGCATATCCAAAACAGCCGGCGCAGTTGATACAGCAGCAGAATGCGTCCTCGCCCAGTCCGGATTCCCAAAACCAGTCACATACCCATCCACATCAAATCTGGGGAGAAAATTGTTAATTATTTTGAAATAAAAAAAGCACATATTATTAAAAGCTGTCGAAGAGACTGACATATCTTTGACAGCAAAGATGAGGCCAGTTAATGGAAGTTGTTGAGATGAAGAAGGAGGTTGCAGAGTGAATTTCTCCATGTAAGCTCCATAATCTGATGAATTCGTCGCCATTACAGAGGATTTGGCAGTTTCTGTGCTAGTAAATATCTTATCTAAAATAGAGGTCTGCAGAGTTCGTCCAAAATGTATACTTATAACTGTATGTTTGGCTAAGCTTAAAAAGTTTAAGTAAATTAAAAAATAAAAATAAATTACTTATTTTAATGGTAAGATTTAAAATGTAAAAGGAGGAAAAAGAAATTTTTATAGGCATGTCTAGATAGAGAAACTTTAGAAGTTTCCTCAAACATTCTCTTAAAATATTTTGATTAAAGTTGATTAATGATATTGATAAGTAGATAAAAATTATGGATTACATAGAATAGAATACATGATTAAATTAATTGTTGATTTTGGATATTAACTTTTTAACAATGTTTTTAGCCATTTTAAACAAACATATAATTTGTATTGATGTCCACAGTGCTGTAGAGCTAATACTAATTTTTTTAGAAAAATAAGACGAACTTTAAATAATATACCAGGCCTTCTTAAGATTTCTGAATGTCAAAATTTTCCCTTTCTATAAAATAAAAAAAATAACTTAGATATTCACGATAGAGATTTCAACTTTCACC
>NC_036255.1:7002866-7005594 GCF_002742605.1 Olea europaea var. sylvestris | reverse complement strand
GTAAATTGATGAAGGTGAGAAGATAATGAGATCTAGCAATGAACCGTGCAAAGTGGAGAAAAAGGATTCATATAGTTGGACTCCAAAAAATATAGAAGATACTTTTTTCACAACCCCCCAAAAAACAAAAATGATCATCAGTTGAGCGAGAACCCTTCCAAACAGGACTCTTGGTTCAGTATCATCCCACATTTAATAACAAGAAAGCACTCAAAGATGACATTGTATATGACAAAAGTTTTATTCTCTCTCTAGAAATAAAACATTCAGAGGATGGAAAGTAGAAATAGGTTCAAAGTTACATTCTTAAATCAATGGTTTAACCCACTAATACTATATAACAATAGACATTATTAAGTGCTTGAAAGAAAGAAAAAAAGAACATAAGATTTCGGAGTCCCACTACACAGACAGGTCCAAATTACAAGTTGAATCCCGGCTTACTTGGCAATGAAAAAAAAAAAAGAGAGCGAGAGAGAAAAGCAAGCAAAAAAATGACTGCTGCTACCTTTTCCCTCCAAAAACTGCCTGCCATAATTCAAAACCCTGTCAACATGGTGTCAGGACCCTGTCCAACAAGATTAATTGAAGATTTCGTACCATTTATGGCTGAAAATTAAGAGCATACCTGGGAACTGAGGAAACGAAGTGCAGAGATCTCTGCAAATGTTACCCCACCAATGAGAACTACTAGGACTAAAGATCGCCTCCCATCTGCAACTCTGAAATATGGAGAAGGCATTAGCTTGAAGCAAGTGAATACGCGCTTTTGCACCTCTATTATGGACATCAAACTACGATATTTGATTCCAAATACCAATAATATTAATAAGAATAAGAATAAGAAGAAGAAAAAGAAAAAGAAGTAAAAATAAATAAATACAAGAGAAAGGCAGAAGACAGCATTGAGAAATAGACATGAAAAAAACTGCTTTACAAAATAATGCAACATTGACATGATACTACTTAAAACATTCTTTCTTGTAATTTCAGCACGGAGGAAAATATTACCTCTAATCACTTGATGATGTCAAACTGTCAAGTGACTAAGCATGAATCTAATTACAAGATAAAAAAGGCACACTCGAGTAGGTATCTTAATAAATCTTAGCAGAAATATTAGAAAACAGTACTCTAAATTGTTCAGAGATCCTGGTGGTGTGCAAATGACGGACTGCTAACTCCATCTGACTTGCAAATAAAAAGATAGATAAAAAACACTTTAATGAGATAGAATTCATTCCAGAGAAATATGATATTTCTTCAATTTGAATAGATTCTCAACAGAACTTCCATGATTGTGCACATCAATTAGGTGTCTCGGAAGAAAATACGAAAAGGAAGTGAAAAAGAAATAAAAGACTGATTATAATATTATTGAACGATGAACATAAGCCATAAGTACCTAGCACACATTTATTCCTATTTATAATGAAATAAGGGTAACAACTCTCCACTAAGTTGTGACTAATGTATATCTAAACATCAAATAACAAATTAACAACTTGCATTTATCTTTTAATTTGAAGTTAACAAACTTATCACTCCAAGATTTTCTGATCTCCTTATCACTTGTTTGATCCTCATCATTTTTGTTGTCAATTGTGTGACATTTCTAACATCCTCTGGCAAACTGTGCTAGGACTGAAGGCACAATTTTTTTTAAAAAAATTGAAAGTTGCCATGGACATTGGTTTGGTGAAGAAGCAAACAATGATTTTTATCTTCATTCTTGTTAAGATATGTCATGTGTATATAAGCATTTCAAATGCATCCCATACTGCATGGGTTGTGTTGAAGCCTTTAACTAGTTTGGGGGGTTTTTTCAAACTGTTAAGATGATCCAACCATGAATGAGGGGATCGGACTTTAGGCGATGGATTTGTTAATTTTGGTGTGAATTTCTTTTTTTTTTTTTTTAATTGTTTGAAGTTGAGGTGTTGTATTTGGTGAGAACAAGGATTTTCATTGGTGAAGTGATCAACCTGTTCTTGAACTCATTTGTTAAGTTTGGTATGAAATTTGTTGCTTCTGTTGTTTTGTTGGATTAGGTGGGATGTCTTTGATTGATGAGGATTAATAAGAGACGCGTGTAAAGGAATTGTCAACATTTACGAATAGCAAAGTGATAGTAGAGGAAATGACTTGTAGTGTGTTAAGTGCTTACAATGGCTCTGATACCAAGAAGAAAATACGAAAAGGAAGCGAAAAATAAATAAAAGATTGACTGTAACATTATTAAATGATGAACATAGATCATAAGCACCTAGCACACATTTATTCTTATTTATAATGAAATAAGGGTAACAACTCTCCACTAATTTGTGACTAATGTCTATTCAAACATCAAATAACAAATTAACAACTTGCATTTATCTTTTAATTTGAATTTAACAAACTTCTCACTCCAAAATTTTCTGGTCTCCTTATCACTTGTTTGATCCTCATCATTTTTGTTGTCAATTGTGTGACATTTCTAACACAAACTGTGCTAGGACTGAAGGCACAATTTTTTTTAAAAAAATTGAAAGTTGCCATGGACATTGGTTTGGTGAAGAAGCAAACAATGATTTTTATCTTCATTCTTGTTAAGATATGTCATGTGTATATAAGCATTTCAAATGCATCCCATACTGCATGGGTTGTGTTGAAGCCTTTAACTAGTTTGGGGGGTTTTTTCAAACTGTTAAGATGATCCAACCATGAATGAGGGGATCGGACTTTAGGC
>NC_036255.1:6983358-7001438 GCF_002742605.1 Olea europaea var. sylvestris | reverse complement strand
TTTAAGTATCCTAGGATCAAAGAATATGATGGGACCACCGATCCAATCAATCATCTGAACATATACACGGACATCATGAATCTGCAGGTTGCACCGGATCAGGTGATGTGCAAGGCCTTCTCGCAAACTTTGACGAATGCTGCTAGGGATTGGTTCTCAACCTTAGAGTCCAACTCCATAGCCTCATTCTCGGATTTGGCGGACAAGTTCTCCGCTTTCTTCGCAAGCAGCAAACGCATCAGGAAGACAGCAGCTTCCCTCATGCAACTTAGACAAGGGCAAAATGAGACCCTACGTGACTTTATGACCAGGTTCAACAAGGAAAGACTTCAGATTCCCGACCTACACATAACTGCAGCAGTTTCTGCCCTCACATATGCCATAAAGTGCGAGGCTTTCAAGATGTCTTTATCCAAAACTCCGCCGAAGACAGTCACCGAGCTTCTTACCTGAGTCGAGAAGTACATAAATATGGAGGAAACATTGAACCCGAGAAAGGTTGGACCATTCCATGACAGGGTCGAGCATAAAAGACAGCATGACCAGAACCCCCGTGAAGAACAACATCGGAAAAAACAGAGGCAGGAGGTTCCCCCGATGCCGTTCACGCGTTTAAATACATCAAAAACCAATATATTGATGGAGATCAAGGATATGAAGGAACTGAAATGGCCTGTCAGAATGAGGTCACCACCTAAATCCAAGGACATGAACAAGTACTGTGAGTTCCATCGGGATCATGGGCATACCACAGAGAACTGTAAGGCCCTACAATGGGAGATTGAAGCCCTTATTAAAAGAGGACTACTGAGCTCCTACGTCGGTAACGACAAGCGCCCAAGGAATGATCGTGGCAGGGAAAAAGATCCTGAGGCAAAAAGGGATGGTCAACCCACTGCTGGAACCATCCATATCATCATTGGAGGTATTGCCTCGGGAGGAGACTCCAACAATGGAAGAAAATAGTATGCCCGACGATATGCCTTGGCCTCTGGGATGCCTCATGGAAAGCTGGAAGATATCACTTTTGGGACCGGAGACTTAGAAGGCGTATCACTCCCACATGATGACGCCTTGGTAATCTCAGCGGTTTTGGCCAATTTTGAAGTAAAGAGGATCTTGGTTGACAACGGGAGTGCGGCCAATATACTTTCACAAGAAGCTTTTGCCAAAATGGGAATCTCATCTCAGCAGCTCAAAGCGGTTAAAACTCCTCTCCAGGGGTTTGGGGGAGGAGTCATCACTCCAGAGGGTGTCGTCGAGCTCCCTCTAACTTTGGGTTCTGGCCAGAAACAGATTACGGAGATGACATCTTTCCAGGTGGTACGTGTCTCAATGGCCTATAACGCTATTCTGGGAAGACCACTCCTGAACAAAATTAAAGCCATTGTGTCTACCTTCCACCTGGCCATGAAGTTTCCAACAAGTAATGGCGTTGGGGTTGTCCGTGGAGACCAGATAGCTGCCAGACAATGCTATGTTGCCAGCGTTCAGGAAATAAATAACGACGCCGTGCAAATCTTGAGGATGGATCCCGAGGATGGGCAACAAGTCAGACTTGCTCCCGTCGAGGAATTGATGGAAATTGAGCTCAAGCATGATAAGAAGGTGACGATTGGTCGGGATCTTGACGTCACCCTGAAGACAGAACTTGTTGGTTGCTTATCTCGCAACATTGACGTTTTTGCCTGGAAGGTTGAGGATATGTCAGGGATAGACCCTGAAATTGCAGTCCACAGGCTTAACATTAGCTCAGGGGCCAGGCCAGTAAAACAGAAAAGACAGTTCGCCCCAGAGCGTCGGGAGGTCATCCGCGAAGAAATGAACAAACTCATAAGTGCTCGGTTCATTTGGGAGGTCCAATATCCCGACTGGCTTGCCAATGTTGTTTTAGTGAAGAAGGCTAATGGTAAGTGGAGAGTCTGCATTGACTTCACAGATCTTAATAAAGCATGTCCAAAGGATAGTTATCCCCTACCGCGGATTGACAACTTGGTAGATAGCACGTCTGGACATAAGCTATACAGCTTCTTGGATGTATTTTCTGGTTATCATCAAATCCTCATGGCCGAGGAAGATCAAGAAAAGACCTCATTCATGGCCGATTCCGCCATATACTGTTATAAGGTCATGCCTTTTGGTTTGAAGAATGCAGGGGCAACATACCAAAGGCTCATCAACAAAGTCTTTGCTAACTTGATTGGAAGGAATGTGGAGGCGTACATTGATGACATGGTGGTCAAAAGCAAACAGGTGGACCAACATATTTCAGATCTTGAAGAAGTGTTCAACACCATGCGAAAGTACGGAATGAAGTTGAACCCCGCAAAGTGTGCATTTGGCGTGGCCTCGGGTAAGTTCTTGGGCTTCATGATCACTCACCGGGGGATAGAGGCCAACCCTGATAAAATACAAGCATTAGCATCTATGGAATCACCAAGGAATAAGAAAAAGGTACAGAGGTTGACTGGTAGGATAGCAGCCTTGAACAGGTTCATGTCCCGAGCGTCAGACAGGTGCTATCCCTTCTTCAAAGTCCTCAGAGGAAACCAAGGCTTTGATTGGAGTGAAGACTGTGAGAAAGCTTTCCAGGAGCTCAAGCAGACATTGGCATCTCCTCCTATTCTCACTAGGCCTGAGCCTGGTGACACCTTATTTTTGTACCTTGCCGTATCTCAAAACGCGGTCAGCGGGGTCTTGGTGAAAGAGGTTAACAAAGTCCAACAACCAATCTACTATGTAAGCAAGGTCCTACTAGATGCGGAAACAAGGTATACTTTGACAGAACAACTTGCCCTAGCCTTGGTTATAGCAGCACGGAAACTCCGACAGTATTTTCAGTCTCACCCTATTGTGGTGCTCACTAATCAACCACTTAGGCATATACTTCAGAAGCCGGACGTATCAGGAAGACTGATGAAATGGGCAATCGAGCTTGGAGAATTTGACATAGAATTCAAACCACGCCCATCTATCAAAGCCCAAGCTCTGGCCGACTTTATTGCAGAACTAACCCCTAGGCCTCGGGGGCCAGGTGATAGCTCGAGCATGAGCACTAATTTGGACACTTGGAAAATTTTTGTGGATGGAGCATCGAACTCCTCGGGCTCGGGCGCAGGGGTCATCCTCATCAGCCCTGACAAACAAACAGAGATCCAATGCGCTCTCAGATTCGAGTTTGAAGCAACCAACAACGAGGCCGAGTATGAGGCCGTCGTGATTGCTCTGGAGCTAGCCCTTTGCCTTGAGCTCGAGTTCGTAAAGATACTCAGCGATTCACAACTGGTGGTCGGACAGATTGAAGGATCATTTGAAAGGAAGGACGAGAAAATGAGTTTGTATTGTATGAAGGTTCAGGACCTTCAACGAAAATTCAAGAGGTGTGAAATTGCAAAAATTGCTCGAAAGGATAACGGAAAAGCCGACGCATTATCCAGGCTTGTGTTCATGGGGGTAGACGGCCTTGACAGAACAGTTCACATTAAAATCATCACAAAACCCAGCATCAGTCAAATCTTCGACATCATGGACATTGACAACGAACCATCCTGGACGGACCCAATCATAGAATTCATCACAAATGGAAATCTACCAAGCGATGCCAGGTTGGCTAGGAGCATCAGAGCCCGAGCTCCTAGGTACTGTATGATCAGCGGTGTCCTCTTTCGCAGAAGTATTACTCTTCCATACCTAAGGTGCCTCAGGCCATCAGAATCATCCCAGGCCCTTGCTGAAGTTCATGAAGGGGTGTGCGGGAATCATCAAGGAGCCAAGGCCTTGGCCTTTAAACTCGTACGATATGGATACTACTGGCCAACTATGAAAAAAGACGCTTTAGAATATGTTAAAAGATGTGATAGGTGCCAGAGGTTTGGTAATGTTATCCACTCACCAGCCGAAGACCTCACCAACATTAACTGTTCGGCCCCGTTTGAACAATGGGTAGTTGACATCCTCGGCCCCTTTCCTATGGCAAGAGGTCAATTAAAGTTTGTTGCTGTAGCAGTAGAGTACTTCACAAAATGGGTAGAGGCCGAGGCTCTCGCCACTATATCGGAGCCCAAGCTAAGAGCCTTCACTTGGAGGTCTATCATTTGCAGGTTTGGGATACCAAAGGTCCTCATCACCGACAATGGCAGGCAATTTGACCAACAGTTTAGAAACTTTTGCTCAAACCTAGGGATTGATCACCGTCTAACATCAGTTTCGCATCCTCAGAGCAATGGTCTGGCCGAGGTAACTAATCGAATCATATTGCAAGACCTCCGAACAAGAATAAGCGATGCTAGGGGTTCTTAGTCCGACGAGCTGCCTTCCATACTTTGGACGTATAGAACAACTCATAGGACAACCACAGGAAAAACCCCTTTTATGTTAGCCTATGGCATTGAAGCAATGGTCCCAGTGGAAATTAGACTGCCAAGCCATAGGAGACTCGTGCCAGGAATGTCGGAGCATACAACTGAACATCTTGATCTCTTGGAAGAAGTACGGGAGCAAGCCGCTATAAAAGTGGCCTCTTACCAAACTAAGACAGCAAAACATTTTAATAGCAAAGTCAAGGCTCGGAGGTTCAGAGCTGGCAATTTGGTCTTGAGGAGGGCCGAAGTAGCAGGCCACTCCCCAGGGAAGCTCGGGCCCATCTGGGAAGGGCCCTTTGTGGTCATACGACAGGTTCGCAAAGGAGCATACAGCCTAAGAGACACTTCGGGTAGTCGTCTTCCGAGGCCCTGGAATGCCGACAATCTAAAAATATATTACAAGTAACATTTCCGATGCCGTTTAGGAGATTTTCTTTTTCTGCATGTTATTTTTGGTTTTTCGGGCCTGCGTGTCCTTGCACCTTATTTCTAGTTTAGCGGGCCTGCGAGCCCATACATGTTTTCCGTTTTCTTTTGTAATGAACTACGTTCGGCTTGATCCCATTTGGGTACGTAGGCAGCTTGGATGCAATATATAAATCCAAGTCCAGTCCAAACAATTAATAAATCCAAACCTCGGGTATATCAGCCCGATAGTTTGCTTTGCGTCGAGCAAGCCCCTTTAAGCCTTGTCCTTGACAAGCCAATGTAAGTCTTGTCCTTGACAAGCCAATGTAAGCCTTGCCCTCGAGCAAGCCCCTATAAGCCTTGTCCTTGACAAGCCAATGTAGGCCTTGCCCTCGAGCAAGCCCCCTTAAGCCTTGCCCTCGAGCAAGCCCATTTTAAGCCTTGCCCTCGAGCAAGCCCCTTTTAAGCCTTGTCCTCGACAAGCCAATGTAAGCCTTGCCCTCGAGCAAGCCGGCTAAAGCCTTGCCTCAAGCAAGCACCAAAATCTTGGAGCTCATAATCAGCACATCAAAATAGTACAGCACAAGTAGTAAATACCGAGGACATACATCCCGACCATATATCCTTGTATTTTTGTCCAAGCCTGAAAATGAAAGCTCGGGATAAACTCATGTACAGAGGTCGGTCACAATTATTCGTACTCCTCGGGGACTACCATCCCTTGAACTTAATCCTCGAGTGTTAAGTGTGTAGAAAACTACACTGTCCTCGGCATTATCACTTGTTTAAAAATTGAGTTATTCTCAATCGTCGAGATGATTAATTAGTCGTCGAAAATAATAATAAATCTTCTTTAGTCGTCAAGGTAACTGTCTACGTGCTCGGGGTTCACACTTGGATGTTCCAAGATAATTTTATTATTTAGTCGTCGAGGTAACTTGTCTACGTGCTCGGGGTTCACACTTGGATGTTCCAAGATAATTTTATTATTTAGTCCTCGTGGTAACTTGTTTAGTGCTCGGGTTCAACAATGATGTTCCCAAATGATTTTACAGTTTGAGTCCTCGGGATGAATTTTGTGTACGAAATATTTTCACAAATTAGGTCCTCGAGGTGTTTCACTACTCTAGGCGTCGAGTTTTTTAACCATCTTACATCAGCTATTTGAATGATCGAGATACTAATACACAGCAGAAGGAAAATACTTGATCGAGTAAAATACATGTTCAAATTACAAAATGGAAGGGCTATCATCATACAAAAAAACAAAAACTAATCTAAGTCCTCGGCCCTTTCTCCCGAGGCTGTGCTCCCCTACTCCTCCACGTCGTCCTTGCCGTCAACGTCGACCTCTTGGTCCTCGACGGTTTCCTCAGACTCTGACAGCTCGAGGGTATCAGCAATCTTGGGGATGTTCTTTAGATCCTCGGGGTTAGCGTCGGGCTTCGATCTCAAAAATGCCCGAGCTTCCTTGAAGGCATGGAAGTACAAGCCCATGGCATACTCTCCCTTAAGGCCGTTAAACTCCTCGGACATTTTAAAGTCCTCGATCGCAACCCCTCGAGCTTTAGCCAGGCGAGTCTCGAAATCAACCTTCAAACGCTCGATCTCGAGCTTTAAACCTTCAACCTCGCCCTTAGCAGTTCCAGCCTCTTCTCGAGCTCTCTGGGCAGCATTTTTCGAGTCCTTGAGCTCCTTCTGAAGAAGAAAGCGTTCAGCCTCCAAGTCGGCTATCCTCTTCTCCTGTGCTCGAGAAGAGTCCTCGAGTTCGGTGGTCTTTTGGGCCTCATCTTTCCCCTTCAGAGAAAGGCCTCGGGCAATGCTCAAAGCCTACACCATATAAACCCGAGCTTAAGTAATCACAGCGTTTAAACTTTTTTAAATCTTGTATTTAAACAAAGTAAATTGGGCGAGCTTACCTTCAGAGTAAGGGATTCCAGAGCCTTCATGCCCTCATCAAAATCGAGGTCCTTCCTATATTTGTCCACGATGCTTGACACCAGAGGACACCAGTCAGGCTCCTGATTCTGGAAAGAGGGCATAGGCCTAACCTCATCATAGAGGTCAACTACCTCGGGAGTACTCCTTGGCCGAGGATGTGATCGAGGTAGACCAGTAGGAGTCTCCCCAGGCCCACTTCTGATATTCTCGGGGCCTGGGTCCCGAGCTCTCTTCTTCCCTCTCTTCTGCCCTGGAGCTCGAGCTTGAGGGGCCTTTGACTTTTTGGTCACGGCCTGTCTGAGGGCTGAAGGATCAAAAGTCATCTCTGCAAAAAAGAGCAAGTCATTAGAACGAGCACAATTATAAGTTCAAGGACAGATCGGTAAAGAGGAAGGCAAAAAGGTCCTACCCTCAGCGCCTTTCACATCCGCGAGATCGAGAACGTCATCCCCGAGGATGTCATCTATATCATATACAAGAGGCTCGAGGTTCTCTAACAGGACAGATCGGTAAAGAGGAAGGCAAAAAGGTCCTACCCTCAGTGCCTTTCACATCCGCGAGATCGAGAACGTCATCCTCGAGGATGTCATCTATATCATATACAAGAGGCTTGAGGTTCTCTAACATTACCCTATGCCTCTCTAAAGATTCAAAATAGGCCTGGCCTTCACAAAATCGCGGTGTGTCGGGCAAAACTGAGCTGTCCAGGGCTCATATTATGCTCGACCAATAAGGCCACAAAAAAGGGATGCAGAGGCCATCGAAATCCCCCCTTAAGTGAGTCCCTAAAGATCACGAACTCTCCATCCCGAGTAAAGGCCATCCTATCCTCTACCCCTGGCGTCCTAACGTCGCATTTGGGCATGAGCCCATGCTCCCTAGCCGTCGTTATTGCTAGATGTTCTTTAAATTTATAGGGGACCTCGGGATACCTAAAAGGGGTCGGGATACTTTTTGCCCGAGGTTGGGCATTAATTGGGACAGCCATAGGTATGATTGAGCATCCTATGTCCTCGGGAGTACTCCTCGAGGATGATGAGGACGAAGTGTCGCTACTACTACTACTAAATATCGTGACCTAGGTAAAAAATACCTAAAGAATAACTTAAAAACTCGAGGTCTTACCTTAAAGTCGACGCCTAAAAACTCAAAGTCCGATCCCGACGATTAGCGAGAGAAGTTTACTGAGAGTAAAAAGTGAAAAATGAAATGAGGGGAGGGTATTTATAGGCAACAGGAGCAACAGGGGACCTCGGGATACCTAAAAGGGGTCGGGATACTTTTTGCCCGAGGCTGGGCATTAATTGGGACAGCCATAGGTATGATTGAGCATCCTATGTCCTCGGGAGTACTCCTCGAGGATGATGAGGACGAAGTGTCGCTACTGCTACTACTAGACATCCTGACCTAGGTAAAAAATACCTAAAGAATAACTTAAAAACTCGAGGTCTTACCTTAAAGTCGACGTCTAAAAACTCAAAGTCCGATCCCGACGATTAGCGAGAGAAGTTTACTGAGAGTAAAAAGTGAAAAATGAAATGAGGGGAGGGTATTTATAGGCAACAGGAGCAGGAAGCCCAAAGGTCACTACCCCGACCGTTAGATCTGGACACGTGTCCTACATCTAACCCTACCAGTTTTTACAGCCCTTTCCTATTCTAGGGCTGACGTCAGTACACGTCAGCCTTCTGATCAAGCACAGGTGTTCAGAAATCCACGAGCTATAACTCGAGCTTTTATTTCCAGTCTCTTTGCATCATATCCTCGAGCATATCTTCGAGCATATATGCACGGGGGCCTATGATGGTGACGTTTTCCAATATCCCCGATCAGTATATCCCAAGGACTAATTTTGATAAAGTTGTAAATTCATCTACGGTGTCCTCGAGCATGTTCATCCTCGAGACACTAGGCCCGACCACATCTCCATGCTGCTTTGCATATTGCAAACATATGTCCTCGGGCATAGTCCTCGGGAATGTGCTCCCCCTCACTACTGACGATTGTTAACCCTTTAGAATTCCTACGCAATTAGGAATCTTAACTCCCACAAGAATCCTATCTCACGTATAATTCTGGAATTCAACCAACTCCTTAACCATTCAGGACTCCAACAGATGAGGACATCCAGCTAGTTGAGTCCAATTAGGAGAATGTCACTTACTACTATAAATACAGAACCTTGTTCAGGTAGGTTTTTACATTGTTCTTCAGCACATAGCCTCACGCTTATATTTCCCTTTCTGACTTAAGCATCTGAGGGGCGACGAGAACACACCTCGTTGCCTTTGTTTCAGGTATCGGAAGATCACGTTCGTGCTCCTTATCAGTCATCAAGCTCGAAAAATCTGCAGGTACGATTTTTGGTAGCATCAATGACTTTATCCCAATGGTTCACGTGCATTACTACAAAAGTTGGCTCGGCCCAGATGGTCGTGCTGGAAACTCACTTACCTGAGCCCTTGATCGGGTTGGGTGGATAAAATTTTGGGAAAATTGCAGCTGTGATCTCTAAAACATAATCCAAATCGAGAAGTTGTGTTGTATGCCCTAGCCGCATCTTCAGCAAATTCAAACATACCTGGCCAAATTCATTCGCCTCCATTTGTCTTGTTAGCGTGTGATGGGTGGCTATGACCGACGGTGGTATCGACGTTGCTGATGGTTGAGGAAAATGGAATAGGGAGTAGACAGAGGAAATAGTGGCATTGGCCGGTTGACCGGGCCATTTTTTCAAATAGGCCTTTGACTAGTTAAAAAAAAAAAGGCAAAAAAATGTTTAAAATCTTGAAAATCAACAAAAATCAAGAGAAACCTAAATTTATCCTTACCATTTGAAGACGAAAGAGAAAACAGTAAGGAAAGTGAAAAATTACTGTAGCACCGTTGACCCAGGCACCGACAAAAAAGGAAAAACAGGAAACCTAGTTGGTCATTTCTCTCTGAAGAAGGTAAGATTTTTATATCAAGAAAAATCATGTTTTTATTTTAATTTTTGGAAAAAAAGCATGATTTTATATATGTGTTGAGAAATCCTTGTGTAAATGTGGAATTTGGGTAAACATATTTTTTGGGAGGGGAAAAATGGAGTGGAGATCGTCAGAAATGGAGTTTTCCGGCGATCTCCATGTTTTACTATGGCTGGGCCGGCTGGGCTCGTCGTCTGGGAGCTAGGTGCCCCAGTCAACTAGGCACCCAGTTGACTGGGGCTCCTGGGCCGCCCGTTACCCAGACAATTCTTTTATTATTTATTTCTCGTAATTATTGAAGTTAATTAAATAATTATTAATTGCTTATATTGTGTTCTCTAATATTTAATTATTTATTTGAATTGTTTAATTTTAATGTATATTATGCATTTAAAATTTTTTCTTTGTATAAATGTTTTATTATTTATCTAAATATTTATTATTTGCTAATTTAGTTTAATTAATTATTTTATATTAAGTAATAGTAAAATAATTAAAAGAAATAATTACATATTAAATAAGTAATATACATAAAAAATTTAAATAAATATTTAAACATTTGTAAAATATTAAAATTAAGCAATTAAATTTGAAAAATAAAATATAAATAAAATTAATTTTTTGCAAAGAAATTAAAATAAATTTGTAAATATGAAATAAGCATTATACGTAAAGAATTAAAATAAGTATTTAAACATTCATTAAAAATAAAAAACTAAACTAAGTTTTAGAAAAATAATTAAAATAAGCAATTAAAATATTAAAATAAACGATCAAAATAAGTGTTAGTAAAATAATTAAAAGAAATAATTAAATATTAAAATAAATTTGTAAATATGAAATAAGCATTATGAGTAAAGAATTGAAATAACTATTTAAACATTCATTAAAAATAAAAAAAACTAAAGTAAGTGTTAGAAAAATAATTAAAATAAGCAATTAAAATATCAAAATAAGTGTTAGTAAAATAATTAAAAGAAATAATTAAATATTAAATAAGTAATATATATAAAGAATTTAAATACATATTTAAAAATTTGTAAAATAGTAAAAATAAGCAATTAAATTTGAAAATTAAAATATCAATCAAATTAATTTTTTGAAAAGTAATTAAAATAAATTTGTAAATATGAAATAATCATTATGTGTAAAGAATTAAAATAAGTATTTAAAAATTCATTAAAAATAAAAAAAGTAAATTAAGTGTTAGAAAAATAATTAAAATAAGCAATTAAAATAAACTATCAAAAGAAGTGTTAGTAAAATAATTAAAATAAATAATTAAATGTTAAATAAGTAATATACATAAAGAATTTAAATAAATATGTAAACATTTGTAAAATAACAAAAACAAACAATTAAATTAGGAAATGAAAATGTCAATCAAATTAATTTTTTGTGAAGCAATTAAAATAAAATTTTAAATATGAAGTAAGCAATATGCGTAAAGAATTAAAATAAGTATTTAAACATTAATTAATAATTAATAATTAAATTATGTGTTAGGAAAATAATTAAAATAAGCAATTAACATATTAAAATAAACGATCAAAATACGTGTTAGTGAAATAATTAAAAGAAATAATTAAATATTAAATAAGTAATATCAATCAAATTAGCAAATTAAGTATATGAAAAATAGTAATTTACGTTCATTTTGTTTATTCCGTTATCGGTTTGTTATTGCATATAGTAGCAGTGTGTTAGTATATTTTTGTTTATCAATTACCTATCAACAAAAATTTTTGTTTATCGGACATCATTTGCACAGGGTTCTAATATTTGAAATTTTGTAGGATGGAATATCATCTGGACGACGCTGTAAAGTTACGTCGAATTGTAACCTTACTAACTTCACTTTGGTATTAGATTTGCTGGAGACGAGCACGCGGACATATTACGTCGATCATGCTTATGACCATTGTATTCGTTGTGTCATGTACAGTGGTCTGAGCAGCTGCTCGATGCCCTGCTATGTCGGTTGCTGAAGTCAGTTGACGGAAACGCCCTCCATTTTGATCTTGGGGGCAATGTAGCGACATTCTCCATATTTGAGTTTGCCCTTGTCACTGGACTGCGATGTACGGATGAAGAAGAGGCGAGGGCCTGTGTTCCGAGGAACAGGAGGTTGTTGAATGAATATTTTTGTGGACAGAAGACAGTTACTCTAACACAATTGGGAGATGCATTAAGGAGATGTGATCATATGTCTGATAGGCTGAAGTTGGGCTTGGTGCTTATCATCGAGAGCGTACTCCGATGTCATCATAAGAAGACATCGATTGATATTTTCCATTTGGAGGTTGTTGATGATATTGATGCCTTCAATAACTACTCCAGGGGTCGAATATGTTTTCTAAATACATTACGTGTGTTGAGGAGGGGATTTTCGATGCCAAAGGGGGATAAGCCCAAGCGCAAGTACGATGTATGTGGACTGCCGTTGGCGCTGCAGGTATATTTTTAAGTTAATGAATTACCTACACTTTTTTATTGAATTCTATACATAATAATTGTAATGACTGCAGATATGGGTATACGAGACTGTCCCCATCTTGGCCATTCGGTATGCGAGGAGAGTTGAGACACGTTGTTCTCGGATACATCACTGGCGAGCACAAGACAAGCCGCTTGCCAGATAGTTATCGGCTCTCCTCGACGATCCTGAGGTACGTATTATACAATTGCTATTTATGTTGTATGTCCTTTTACAATCTCAATACATAGTCATTAACTGTGAAATGTCAAAATGTCAGCTTGAAGTTCTCACTGAATTGACACCGTCGATCGAGGAGGAGAGTCAGCTTTATATTCGTAAATTGCCTGTTAGGACTGCACATGACGATCAGATGCCTGAGTCCAGGTTGGATCAAGATAGGGTATGTTACTGTACAGGATTTGTTGAATATCGCTTTGATCTTGTAATTAAGTGCTTCACTTGTAATATTTATTTTTTCAGGAGGGTCGTTCAGTACTACCTCTGTCGAGGATGTCACCTCCATCGAGGAGATCACGTCTAGCGAGGATGTCACCTCCACCAAAAAGATCACGTCCGGCTACACTAGAGGTTCAAAAGCCTGAATCCAGCGTTGATCGAGATAGAGTATGTTACCTAAAAATAATTTTTCCATTGTCGTTTTAATTTATTTGTTAGGTTATTCATTTGTAATAGTTATTTTTTCAGGAGGGCCGTCCAGTATCACCTCCTACACCTAGTCACCGTGCTTCGACGATTGATTTGTTCGAACCCCTGATGGAGATGAGAGGAGACATGACAGAGTTACGGGATAATGTCGTGACACTACGAGCTGAGTTCGGGGACATGACAGAGTTAGATATGATGTCACAATGTTACGAGCTGGGTTAGGAGACCTTCATGCTGAGGTTGTAGCTATACGGGGCGACATAGCAGGCCTGCGTGGGACGGACGATTATCGAGATGGAGGAGCTAGGGGAGGGATAGGTCACTATTGGGACGGAGGGGGTGATGGAGGGACTGGTGGCTATCGGGACGAAGGGACTGGCGGCTATTAGGACGGAGGGAGTGACGGAGGGACTGGTGGCTATCGGGATGGAGGGGGTGACGGAGGGGTCGGTGGTTATCAGGGAGAGGGGGTCAGATGGGGTATATTGACTCATTGTAGCCATCAGTTGCTACATTTGATTCATTTTTAAATGACACGATGGGGATGAAGGAGAGAGAGGGGATACCTGTGGTGGAGGGAGTACCCGATGAGGAGGGGGTACCCGTGCAGGGGATACTCGAGGACATCGAGGGGGTACTGGAGGAGGAGAGGGTACCGGAGGTAGAGGTGGTACCCGAGATGACATCACCTGAGGCAGAGGGGATACCCAAGGAGGTGAAGGTGCCTGTGCAGGGAATACCCGGGGATGTCGAGGGGGTACCGGAGGTGGAGGTGGTACCCGAGAGGACGCCAGACTCATCGGACGTAGTCTTTGTGTCGGAGGAGGTGGTCCCGATAGCGGGTGAGGGGATCATCCCGATGGATGAGGAGAGGACGCGTGCTATTAACGTGTTGGAGCGGGTGGTCGGTAAGAGGCCAAAGGTGCCATCCCAGTACGCCGTTTCTCCCTTTACCGTGGAGGTGAAGAGGAGAAGGTTCGTCGACGGGACACACCCAAATTTATTCAAGGAGGTGGACCACGCCAAGTGGAAAGCCTTCGAGACGGAGTGGAGAGTAATAAAGCCTGGGTAAGTTTTGTATTTTATAGAATTAGTATAGTACTCAGACGCTGACACATGTATACTTCTTGTAACTAAAAAATTTGTTCTTATTTTTCCAGGGCCAGCTGCACGATTGCTCAGAAGACGATTTCAAATTTTTACAAGTGGTACTACGACATCACCACTTCGAGGGCTTGGCTCACCGTCAATGTAAGCGAAATGAATGTATTGTTATTTATTATGTATGTTCAAAATCAATTTTTTGAATCAAATTCATAGATTAACTCCTTTCTTTATTGGTGTTTCTTAATGTAGCACATCGACTTGGCCATGGATTTGCTACGAGATCGAGCTGAAAGATATCCAAAATCGTTTAACATTCCTGACAGACTCATATTGAACACCGAGTTCATCCGTGCCGTTGACATTGAGTACCAGTCGTTCCAAGCTATGGGTAACGAGTACACGGTGCCGGCATATATGATGGAGTGGGTCGTAGAGATGTGGCCCAATGTTGGAGGAAAGCCGTGGGAGGGCTGTACACATATGTACATGCCAGTATGTGTGAATCATCACTACATTGCAGTGAAGATCGTATTTGCCGACTCCACTATGTATGTGTACGACCCCGATCATTTATCCTTGACACAAGGTCAACTCGAGCGAAATCTGGAGTCGGTGTCTGTGATCATTCCCATAATGGCTAGACGAGCGAACATCACTGTGCAGGACAGATTGGCTACCGTGCGTAACACGACGACGACGAGGCAGCGAATATTGTAAGTGTTTGTAATTTTATTTTGTTATTTACATCTTAGGTTCTAACTAGTTTTGATGTGCTAATACAATATTGTTTAATTGTAGGGGTGATTGCGGCATGTTCGTCATCAAGTACATAGAATTTTTGAGTGTAGCATAGAAGGTTGATGCAATCAACCAGGCACTGATACAAAATTGGAGAAATAAATTAGCATGTGATTTATTTGAATTTAATGGGGATTCGTAAATAATTGTACATTTATTTAAATATTGTACATTTCATTCATTCATTTGTAATTACGAAAGAATTGTAAAATGTTAATTATTTATGTAATATTTAAATATTTATTTTACAATTTATGTGTTTATTTATAATATTTGTGTGTATTTTGGATAACGCAGTGTCTAAAAAAAAATTCGAATACTACGATTTCAAATAATTAATATAAATAATATGCAAAAATAATGTGTGTAACAAATTAAAGTAATGAATGAAATGTTTAAAAAAAACTAAATCTAATAATTAACATGAATAATATGCATAAATAATTAACGTCAACGTTATAAATAATTACATGGCCAATAGTTATTAAAATTACACATCCGTTACATTGTCATGCAGACGAATCTAACTTGTACAATATCTTCTAGTATGCTTTGTTGCACCGCACCTACCGCACTTACGAGTCTAGGAAAACTCTCCGATAAATGGTATTCTAGACGTACGTGGTCCAACTGCTAGTGGCAACAAGTTATTCAGTGGGAGAATGTGGTTGAAAACTTCCCACTCGACTTCATTTGGTACAGGAAATATTGTTTCCGCATACGATGCTCTCCAATAATCAGTCATGTAATACACACTGCATAAGGTGTGTGGTGAAAATCCTCTATGCATAGCCACTGCCACTGCATGTGTACATGGAAAATTCTCCAACTGAAACTGTCTACACGTGCACGTGTTATCATTCAAGTCTACGATATATCTGAAATTACGTGTACATCTCACGGAGAAGCGAAACTGATCCAGTGGTTCTACATATACCTTTCTCGCCATATCTAGAGTCTTGAAGAGCTTATCTTCCTGATCCGGAGTTAGCACACTTGCATAACTCTGTGATTTTTCACGTTGATCATGAAACCACTTTTGTAGTTTGTCACGAATGTTCTCAATCATTGTGAGAATTTGTAACTCTCGATCTTTCTTGAATAAAGCGTTCAGAAACTCTGCATTGTTCGACGTCATCATATTGTATCGACGTCCTGAAAAATGTGATCGTGCCCAATGTTCAATCCCCATCTCTGTTAAACACTCTCATGCAGCATGTAATTTACTGTCTATTTCGACCATGAACTTCTCAAACTCTTCAAAATTGTAAATCTCTGCAGCTCTCCTAAACAACGCAACGATGCCCTTGTCTTGATACCTGGTCTTCAGGTTTTCCTGTATAAACATGATGTGTCTTAGGAAAGACTTCGGCGATACCACTTATTATTGACTGCCCTCGATCAGTTACGAATGCAAGATTTTCGACATCCCCAATCACTTCCCTCAATTTCGTGAAAAACCAACTCATCGCCACATCATTTTCTCCATCGACTATGCCGAACGCAAGAGGATAAATTTGAATGTTCGCATCTTGGCATGTTGCAATAATCAACTTGCCCCCGTATCTCGCCTTAAGGGTTGTACCGTTGACTAAGATTAGGGGTCGCACTGCGTTTCGAAATCTTCGAACACATTGTCCAAGGGCTATAAAGAAATATTTGAAGCGATTATCGTCATCCTTCTTAATAAAAAATACCGACCCAATATTAATTCTTCCCATGTTATAACAATACCTGGCCAATGTAAATAAAAATAATCATAATTTAGATAATCTATTAAATATTAAATGAACATAAAAATTAACAATTCAATTAAATAATTAATTACATATAAATAAACAATTGAAATAAAAAAAATTAAAAATTAAAATAACAAAGAAATAGACACCTAAACAATGAAGTAACTTTCCTCAGTCGAACCCATCAAATCCTCCAATGCATATTCTTTAGCCTTCTAAGTCTTTTGATAACTCTTGACCACCTCGTACTCTTGTCGAACGTCATTAATGATGTTCGAAGGTCTGTTGATCGTTCGTGGGTCCTGGAACTTGTGCATTATTTCTCGACCAATGAACCATGATCGGGCCTGCCTATGATCATTTCGACGAATACCCACTTCTCAAGTATGTTCCTGTGCATACTTACAGACTACAAAGAACTCATTTGTATCCATCTTAGTCCCTCGCAAACTCCAATGGCAACTGTCATCAACGCAGATAATTGTGTACGTCGACTTGTTTGATTTCTTCACTATAAACTCGAAGTTATGCTTTAAAGCAATCCGGTGCACAGCTTCTAGCAATTCTTTCTTTGATTCGAATAGTTACTTGACATATTCATCTTCATCATTGGGAACTATATGCGAACAATTAGAGGATCGTGTACTCGATCCGGCCTGTGAGCTCCCACCCGACTCATGTCTCCTACGGCATAAAGCAATCAAATTCTCATTTGTAAATGCGTTTTCATTCTCGTGGTCTTCAACTATCGATGGAATTCTGTGCATAACAATGTGATCATGGTGAGTAGCAGTGGTCTCGGGAGTAACCACATCATCTTTATGAACAATCTGAATTGTATCCCAAACATCATTTACATTACGATTCTCTTCATTTGAAACTTCGTGTTCACCCTCGTGGACATTCTTCCCAAATAAAGTTACGCAAATAGGAGTCGACTATCGGCCTTAGTTCATTTTAATTAGATGTTTCATTTCCACTTCAGAAGTAACTTTCATAGGTAGAATTGGAATGGTTGAATGTTTATGAAACAAAAATCCCAATTCCATATTGTACTGAGAGAGATCGACGTTAAGCATGTTTTGTATATTATAGTACATTTTTGCAAACGATGTATTCCTTGTTATAAAAATTGCTTTAACCCTATCTCCTTCACTCTTCCATTTCCATTCCCACTGAGCATTTTCATTTATTTGAAATTCACCGAAATAACAAATTGGGACACATGCTGATACCATATCTGCCACAAATTAAAAATAAGGAATTAATATATAATTTTTAAATTGTTCATTTCATATTTAATTTAATTTTATCCTTTTAACAGTGAGTAATTTTTTTGGTTGAACCTTTGATAATTTTGTGAGATTTCAATATTCTAGCAGATGGAAGAAAAAATTTCTTTTTAACTGTATTGGGAAACTGATAAGCAAAATTGATTTTGAAATTTACGTGTGAAAGTGATTGAATTTATTTAAACTTTTAAGGGTATTATTGTCTTTCAAAGAATTAACATATTTTTGTAATTGTGGAACATTATAAGGGCACAATTGTCTTTTTCAACACAAGAGACCAATGTGGTAAATGCAAAAAAAAAAAAAAAAAATGGTCAAAG
>NC_036255.1:6968899-6982199 GCF_002742605.1 Olea europaea var. sylvestris | reverse complement strand
TTTTTTTTTTTTTGGGTAAATTAGGTTCCCTACATTTTTTTTATTAAAACTTTGATAAATTAGGTCAATTCCATTCCATTTATATATAAGGCCCAATAATGTGTTTTCATTGTAGGAATTTCATTTCTAAATTAGGTCAATTTCAAATATAACAGAAAAGGACAAGCGGCATAGGATATCTCAAACTCATATTGCAATGATTTCTTAATTCTATTCAACTTATTTATCACATAGGTAGTATTCGATTTATTTATTTAAAATAAGTGACATTTTACTAGACTTGGCAAAATTAACGAAGATCCTTAAACAAAGAGTAAAGAGTCTTTAGAGATATATGAATTTCGAAATTTTGAGTTCTTGCTTAACAAAGTAATCCGATTTAGGTTGTTGTATGCAGTCAATATTATGAGTAAATTTCATTAAATAAAAAATATGGGTATTGATGGGGTTATTGACCTCTTACAAGGAATTATTTCATTTCTTGAAAATTATAGATAAATTGAATTTGCTATTATCATGGATAAACCAACAAAAAGGGCAAGTAAAATGGATAATGAAGATGTATTTTGATAAAAATGTATAATTTGAATAAAGAAACAATTTGACAAAATTAGTAGTGATTAGATAAATCAATCAGTTGAAGAATCTTTTAAATTGAATACTTCCTTTTTATAAATAATAAACATCTATCTTCTCTAAGATTATTTATATGAATAATTTAAAAATATGAAGAGATATTTGGATTTTTATTTAATTTGGAAAGGTTAAGGCGTACAATTTTTTCAATTTGTTGAAGCATTGTATGAATCTTGAGAAGTATCACGACTTAATGGACGTTCTGATATTAATGAAAATGATTTATGTTCTGAGTTACATGTCTTAAGGTACTATATACTAAGTGAAGTAACGAGAGTAATTGAAGTACTACAATATTTGAAGACATATCAAATGCTTATGTTACTTACAAATTTTTTTAACTTATCTTATCATCGATCAACTATATCATAAGAAAGATTGAATTGATTGACTATATTATCAGTTGAGAAATAAATAATTGAACAGGTATATCATTCAAATTTCAACATTAATTTTGCTTCTAAAATAGCAAGAAGAATAGTATTTAAATGGTCGTTTGAAACATTGTCGGCTTTATTATTTGATTATTATATAAATCATTTGTATATTACATTTTATTGTTAACTTTTAAATTAATAAGTTAACTATTGACTTCATAATACACTTATAGATTTTGCATGCATACTAAAATTTTGGAGCCTAATTTATGATGTTCACCTTAGGCCTTGAAAATCACTCACATGTACTCAAAGTGTTACGTGTTGACAAACTTGTCCGACCCACTAGGGCCCATGGCCCACTTCTGTCGAACCACGTGGTATCTTATTCGAGGCCCCCAGGCCAACAGGAGTTCGGGGGACTATTGTTACGTGTTGACACACTTGGCCGACCCACTGGGGCCCATGGTCCACTTCTGCCGAACCACGTGGCATCTTATCCGAGGCCCCCAAGGCCAACAGGAGTTCACCAACATACCATAACAACGCCAGACGTGGTCCAAGTGCTGCCGTCAAAGCTAGTATGCCGAGACGATCTTGTATCCGAGGCCCTTCACTCCGAGGTCCCGAGACTCTAAGTAACATCCTCCCTAGAGATCCGGTCTTACACAAGGATCCTTCTTGATGGATTGATGGGACACCCATCATAGAATGCAAGTGTCCTGTCTTATCAATGCAGTGGCGACACCATCGACTATAAATGTGTAGCAGGCTGGAAAGTCAAATGTGACACCTATAATTTGACATGTAAACTTATGAGATGAGACCACGTATACTCCCAACCAAGGGTCACGATCTAAGTTGTGGTACTATAAATACTTCCCATATATCTCCCACAAGGGTAATGCAAGATTCAACACAAGAACAAATATAACATTCTTTACATTTTACTCTCTTGCAACATACATGAATTCATACTTACATTCTACAAATATTGATTGGTAATTATTGTACAATCGTTACGCAAACATCTCGCAGGATTCCAAACGTTCTCATCCTGCATCTTTCAGTCGCTCCCATGCCTCCTTTTGCTATTATTTCTAGACCGTCCACATGTCTCATGTTGGATCAGGCTTACGTGTGTGCAGGTGGGTCCGATATCTGTTGACCGCATATTCTGGGGTCAATAGATTAGCGTCGTCTGTGAGAAACCATACTATAACCGTGAGCAACCGTGTGGAGAAAGCTTATCGAAAAGAATATTTGGGCATCCCCCTTGAAAAATGATTTGTTCTTGGAAAAGAATAAGTAGAAGCCCCATAACTTAGTAACAATTTGAAGTTGGAATCGAAAAGAATAAGTTCAGACAAGGATGTACCCCCTATGAGGGTAAGAGAAAATGAGGGAATGCCCCCACCAGTAGCTGCCCCTGCAGCTCGGCATCGACCTCACCACCACCACCACAGAAGAGGTGGCATGCGGATGGCTGCTCAGCTTTTGAGAGAGATGGCCACCATGGCCGCGAACATGAGGGATATTGCTAGCCAAAATGTAGCCATGAGAGAATTCATGGCCCAAATGCAGAGCCAGGGAGGTTTTCCTATTCCTTCCTATGCACCCCAAGAACATTACGACTAAGATGAGGAAGTTCAAAGCCAAAGGGCTGTACCGCCAGAATACAGCCGAGGCAGGAGCCCCATGAAGATGGAAGTAGAAGTTGATGTTTCCTCCAATTATGCTGCTGGCCAACCCACCGAGGCCCGGTATAACCAAGACAACTTTCCATCAACATATGAGCCAGAACAAAGACCTAGAAGGTCTAACAGCGTCTTTGATAGAATTAGCCCCGCCGAGCCGAGGCACAGGTAACAGGAACAACATCAATGCGAGCCTCGGAATAGACCACAACCCCCACCTCCAATGACTCGTTAGCCGGAGGAAAGGCGAAAAAATGCCTCCCGTGCTGCGCCACCTAGAAATAGGCGTCAAAGGAGGGAAAAGGAGGCCAGGACCCAAGCTGGACCCTCTCATCAGCCACCCAGGTATGAAGCCGAAGAGAACAATGACTCGGATGAACAACAAAATTCCTGTGATTTGGACGACGACGATGAAAATCTCCCATTTTCAAGGGAACTAAGGAATGCCCAGGTTTCGGGCCATTATGTGATGCCCAAAATACCAAAGCATGACGGGAGAGGTGACCCGGAGAAACACCTAAGTGCTTATGAAACTCATATGAGCCTTAGAGGCGCCCCAGCTATGAAGTGCAGGGCTTTTCATTTGACACTTAGCGGAGCGGTTGAAATTTGGTATAGTCAACTGCCATCTAGGAGCATAAGGAGCTGGCTGGAATTCAAAAACACCTTCCTAAAAAGGTTTGCGAGGAGGAAAGAGGGAGAAGCCCCTATCCAGCGCCTTCAAGATATGAGCCAAGTGCACGGAGAATCCCTAAAAAGCTTCTTATCATGCTTTACTGACAAAATGACATATTGAGTGCAAGTCACCGATCGTGAGGCTTTATCAGCCCTAAGAGGAGGTCTGAATATGAACACCCTGTTTTGGAGAGATGTGTAAAACCAAGATCCCATCACCTAAGACACCCTCTTGGAAATGATGAGGTAAGAGATTATCAATGAAGAGCTAATTGAACACAGAAATTGGACCAGCAGAGGCCTCCCACCTGAACAGAGACAGCGAGCCAGAGGACCGACCTCCTACTTGATGGACTACCCGATAAACCCGCCTGGTAATGGAAATTCAAGGCAAGCACTTGCCACAACCACTTTGAACATTGTCCCAACTTTGGCATATGAAGATGTCAACCCAACTACATCCGACCTGCAAGCAGGAACTTCACAACAGGCCCCCTGTAGAGGAAGAGGTTGGGGGCGCAGTTCGAGGCCTAAGAATAGGCCTAACCAGAATCCCTCGACTATTGTACATACCATCGTTCTTAGGGTCATAACACATTTGAGTGTCGGGAGTATGCATACTGCAACTGACGGGAACACCCTCAAGATAGGAGAAACAAGTCGCTACAGGCAAATAGGCCCCCGCCTAGGAACGACCAGTGACCTAGGCGTGAAGAGGCTGAGCCCCGCGAGCGAAATGTATCCCCCCGTCGAAGGGAACATGACGCAGGAAGACCTAGGGAAGGACACAGGCATCGTGAAACCGCCACACACAAGAAGAGGCCCCTATTCACGAGATAGATACCATATTTGGAGGCCGCTACATGGGAGGTGAAACCCGGAACGCAAAATGGAACTACACCCAAGAGGCTAAACGCCTCCCGCTAACCAGTTATATCATGGAAAGCAACTCTCGAAGAAATCAAGTACCACCCATCGTCTTCGTCCAAGAGGACTTTGAAGGGGTTCACTACCTCCATTGTGATGCACTGGTGGTAAGGGTTGTTGTAGCTCGAAATGGGCTCAAGGGAATGCCAGTAGACAATGGCAGCTCCATTAACATCCTGTTCGGATCCGCCTTTGATAAGATGATACTGGACTATAGAATGCTACGTGAGCTCTATCAGAAAGGTTGAGCCCCGAGACGTACATGTCATCTTGATTGATGTGGATATGGCAGACGTCCCAAGTGAGGCCCTTCCCGAACGAGAGGATGTTGACATGATCGACACACCTACCGAGCAGGAAGAACTTTCCATGATCGATAAGATTGATCCCTGTGTGATTGAACATGAACCCCAAAAGCTTCCCGATCGACTCCCGCAACCTGCGAAGGTGTTCAAAGTAGGCATAGGCTTGGGTGACGACATGAAAGAAAAATTGAGAGACTTTCTCTGCAAGAACCTTGACGTCTTTGCTTGGAGGCATAAGGACATGGTGGGCATAGACCCCAAGGTCAGCTGTCACCACCTAAAGATAGATTCTAAGGTTACCCCACATCGACAGAAGAGAAGAGCCTTCAACCCAGAAAGGTATGAGGCTTTGACGGAAGAAGTACAGAAGCTAATCAAGAATGGCTTCTACCCGAAGTGGGTCTGCAACCCGGTGCTAGTTAAGAAGCACAACGGTAAGTGGAGGGTATGTATCGACTTTACGAATCTCAACAATGCATGCCCTAAAGATAGCTTCCCACTTCCAAGAATTGATCAATTGGTAGACTCCACCGTCGGGCATGAGCTTCTGAGTTTTACGGACTACCACTTGGGCTATAATCAAATACCTATGTACCCGGCCGATGAGGATAACACCTCCTTTATCATTGACAGAGGCCTTTACTGCTACAAGATGATAATGCCCTTTGGGTTGAAAAATGCCGGGACCACCTATCAAAGGCTTGTCAACAAAATGTTTGTAGACCTCATCGGTAAGACAATGGAAGTCTACATGGACGATATGCTTGTGAAAAGCCTGAAGAGGGACGACCATGTGATGCTCCTAGATGACACTTTTTGAACCTTTAGAAGGTATCGAATGAAGCTCAACCCCCTCAAGTACGCTTTTGGCGTTGCCTCTGGCAAATTCCTGGAGTACATGGTCAACCAAAGAGGGATTGAAGCCAATCTCGAAAAGATCAATGCCTTGCTCGAGATGAGATCACCCCAGAAACCCAAGGAAGTCCAAAGCCTAACGGGACAAGTGGCAGCCCTCAGCTGCTTTGTCTCCAAGGCCACCGATAAATGCCTCCCGTTCTTCAAAATATTGAAAGTCGGGAAGAAGTTCGAATGGAATGAGGAGTGTGAAGAGGCCTTCCAGGGCCTGAAAAGGCATCTAGGGTAGGCCCCTCTCCTCACCAAGCCAAAGTTCGACGATAGCCTTCAGCTATACTTGGCCGTCTCCAATGAGGCCATCAGTGCTGTCCTGACCCGAGAGGAAGGAACCACCCAACTCCCCGTGTATTATACCAGCAAGACACTCATATCTCCAGAAACTTGCTATCCCAATATAGAGAAGCTAGCCTTAGCCTTGATCACAACTTCTAGTAAGCTGAGGCTTTACTTCCAGGCACACACCATTCACGTGCTGCCCAACTTCCGTTTGAGGCAAGTGCTACAGAAGGCGGACACCTCAGGAAGACTACTAAAATGGGCAGTGGAGTTAAGTGAATTCGACATTGTCTTTAAAATAAGGACAGCCATCAAGGGCCAAGCTTTAGCTAATTTTATGGTAGAGTTCACCAATATACCCGAGGTGGAAGAGGTTATGGAATCTGTTGAGCCTTCCACGTGGGACTTGTTCGTGGATGGTTCAGCTGGAGACACAGGTTCGGGAGCTGGAGTAGTCCTGGTCAGCCCAGAAGGTCACAAGTTGAATTCAACCGTGAGGTTCAGATTTAAGGCTACCAACAACGCTGCTGAGTATGAAGCGTTCCTTGTAGGCTTTAGATTAGCCAAAGAAATGCAAGTAAGGAGGCTACGTATCAACAGTGAATCCCAGCTGGTAGTAAGCCAAGTGAATGGCAGTTTTTCAGCTAAGGATAAAAACATGGCCTCCTACTTGAAGATGGTGATGAACCTCCTCCCATCTTTTGAAAAATTCGAAATAATACAGATCCCTCGCTTCGAGAACACACATGCAGATGCACTATCTAAACTCGCGAGCAGCAAGGACTCCAAACTACTTGCAATAGTACCAATTGAGCATCTCCTCACACCGTCTATCGAGGCCTCTAAGGTGATGTGGGTCAAAGGCACTCCCATCTAGATGCAACCAATCATAGCCTAGCTACAGGATCAAGTCCTGCCCACTGACAAAGATGACGCCTATAAATTGAGAAGGAGGTTGGCTCATTTCCTATTCATTAATGGCGTACTCTACAAAGAAGCTTCTCCTCCCCACTTCTTCGTTGCATGGGAGAAGACGAGGCCACCTACATTCTAAGGGAAATCCACGAAGGTGTTTGTGGCAATCACACAGGAGGACTAGCCTTGGCACAGAAGGTACTGAGGCAAAGGTAATACTGGGCCATCTTGAAAAAGGATGTGCTTCAATTCGTGCGCAAATGTGACAAGTGCCAATGGTTCTCTCCCATTCAGAGGCAACCTTCGTAGGAGCTAACTGTCCTCTCTAGCCCATGACCCTTCTCCAAATAGGGCGTGCACCTGATAGGTCCCTTACCTAAAGACAGAGGAGGTGTGAACTTCATCATTGTGGCCATTGATTACTTCACAAAGTGGGTTGAGGCAGAACCGTTAGCGAAAATCACAGAAACAAATACCTCCAAGTTCTTTTGGAAGAACATCATATGCCGATTCATAATTTCCCACTCCATAGTTTCAGACAATGGAAGGCAGTTCGACAATAAAAAGGTCAGAAACCTATGCGAAAAACTTGGAATCAAGAAGCACTTCTTAACGCCTCATCATCCTCAAGCCAATGACCAAGTTGAGGCTGTAAACAAGATGATCAAACATGTCCTCAAAAGGAAATTGGATGCATCAAAGGGAGCCTGGGTTGATGAGTTGCCTCAAGTGCTTTGGGTGATCCGAACTACTGCCAGAACCCCCACGGGGAAAACTCATTTCCTCATGGCTTATGGAACCGAAGCCATGAGCCCCGTCGAGGTTGGCTTACCATCACCGCGTCGCCTACACTTCAGCGAAATAACTAATGACGAGCTACGGAGGTTTAACCTAGACTTCATTGATGTAAGAAGAGATGATTCCCAGCTGAGGCTCGCTGCTTGCCAAAGGAAAATGACTAAATACTTCAACTCCAAAGTGAAGAAGAGGTCCTTCCAAATTAATGACCTGGTTCTTAGGAGAGTCTTCCTCTCCTCCAAAGGGCCTGGCGAAGGTACCTTCAGTCCAAACTGGAGAAGTCCCTATAGAGTCAAAGAAGAACTCTAACCCGACACCTACAGAATTGAAGACATGGATGGCAAGGCATAGCCTTGTCCATGGAACATTGAGCATATCAGAATTTACTATCAATGAATGTACTGCATCGTTGGACGACCTTTCCCAGCTTGTGTAATTGATTTTCAGCTTCAATAAAATGTTATTAAAGTTTTGATACGATTGTCACTGCGTGGGAGTCTCGGAGGAGAGGTCCTGATCCCCAAATCTAGGGTCACCTCGCCTGAACTCCAAGACTCACTCTACATGCCTCCCTTTGGCAAGGCTGAACGCCAAAAGAAGAAGCCTCTATGTGGCTACACCATCCACCATGTAGGGAAGCGTGAGAGTTTTGGAGAAGAGGTCCTGATCCCCAAATCTGGGGTCACCACACCTGAACTCCAAGGCTCACTTCACATGCCTCCCTTTGGCAAGGCTGAACACCAAAAGGAGAAGCCTCTACGTGGTTGCACCATTCACCATGTAGGAAAGCGTGGGAGCCTCGGAGGAGAGGTCCTTAGCCCCAAATCTAGGGTCACCTAACCTGAACTCCGAGGCTCACTGTACATACCTCCCTTTAGCGAGGCTGAACGCCAAAAGGAGAAGCCTCTATGTGGCTGCATCATCCACCATGTAGGGAAGCATGGGAGCCTTGGAGGAGAGGTCCTGATCCCCAAATCTGGGGTCATCTCGCCTGAACTCTGAGGCTTACTCTACATGCCTCCCTTTGGCGAGGCTGAATGCCAAAAGGAGAAACCTCTACGTGGCTGCACCATTCACCATGTAGGGAAGCGTGGGAGCCTCGAAGGAGAGGTCCAGATCCCCAAATCTGGGGTCACCTCACCTGAATTCCGAAGCTCACTCTACATGCCTCCCTTTAGCGAGGCTGGACGTCAAAAGGAGAAGTCTCTACGTGGCCGCACCATCCACCATGTAAGGAGCGTGGAAGCTTCGGATGAGAGGTCTTGATCCCCAAATCTGGGGTCACCTCGCCTGAACTCCGAGGCTCACTCCACATGCCTCCCTTTAGTGAGGCTAAACACCAAAAGGCGAAACATCTGCGTGGCTACACTATCCACCATGTAGGGAAGCGTGGGAGGAGATGTCCTGATCCCCAAATCTGGGGTCACCTCGCCTGAACTCCGAGGCTTACCCACATGCCTTCCTTTGGTTAGACTGAATGCCAAAATGAGAAGCCTCTACATGCACATCTCATCCACCATCGTTTTACATCCATCATTCGAACTCAATGGAAAGGTCTAGTCACATAATCTAAGTATAATTTGGACATCATGGTTTATTTCAAGTAATGGAACCTATGTGTAACCCATTAAGTCATCATTTGTACAACTTGATTATTAACTCATCCTGAAGCTTGATTATTTCAAACGATGGAAGCTAAGATGTCAAGTTCTGATTATTAACTCAAACTTATGCTTGATTATTTACCGAGGTCCATGCACTTGATATTGAAAAGAAATCAAAATGTTGCAAAATAGCTTTTATTGATACTAAAAATATTACAAGAGGAGGGACCAAAGCCATTACATCAAAATAAATTGAAAGTAAACTACGCTATGCTTAAGTTGATGGTGAGGGTGCCTCGACAGCTGATGCCTCCGCATCTCCAGCTTCAAGTTGCCCTCATCCTCTTTAGCCGCTTCATCGCCAACTGATTCCTCGGCAGAGTTTTGAGGAACTTCGTCTATAAACTCCGACCTTAGTTGAGATAGGTCGTAGTTCGGGTAAAGCTCCTCGACCCTCTCCATCATCTCGACATAAGCAAAGTTCCTCCAATATAAGCCGAAGCGTCGATACTCCTCAGTGAGATGGGAGTTTGCAATATAATCCTTAACCGCCTCCTCCGTGGCTATCTCGACCTCTCCCCGAGTCTTCTGCAGCTCATTTACAGCCACTTTATTTGGCATTCCAGAAAGTGGTATGCATCCTTGGCCCTGATCAACTCCAAGTTGGCTTGCTCTAGGGCCTCAGCTGTCACCTTCCGGTGATTATTGGAAATCTCCACTTTCTTAGTAAGGGAGGCTACCTTACATTGAGACTCATACACTTCTTTCTTCAACGCCTCAATTTGGGCCAAGGCAGATTCCAACTTGATCGAATCTTCAATCTTTTGGGCCTTCATCTCCTCTGCCTTAGCCCTTATTTTCTTCAGTTCCTCCTCAGTGTAGGCCAACCTATCCCTGGAGGACTTATTTCTCGTCTAAAAGTCGATGAGTGTTTCACTGCACTCAAGTGCAAGGCCCAAAGTCCTCACACTTTAGCTCACCATAGCCCTGGTGAGGTCCACCGTATCGCAGCTTGAGGCATACATCTACCGCCTATCGGTCCAGAACTTGTAAAATTCTCTGTAGCGCCTCGGACCTCAGTGGGTAGCGCATCCAACAAAGCCGGCACCAGCACCTCCTCACGGACTGCAAGAAAATTGGGAGACTTCCATTGAGTCCTAGCTGGCCTCTGCTTAGCCGCCTCCTCCTCCTCGACTTTCTCTACTGCCCTTCTGGAAGCTTCCTCCCTGCCCTTCTCAGCCTCAACTTTCCTCACCATTTCAACTTTCACTGCCTTCATGGCAGAGTCTAGCAGCTTCAGCTGAGGAGGGGCATCCTTGCTTGAATGGGACACTGATGTCCTTAACTTCTCGAAAGAGCTGGTAATGTGAACCGGCCTCCTCTTCTTGTGGGAGAAGATGAGGGAGTCCTTAGGGAGCTTTGCTCTGCCTTGAGGCTCCTTCGCCTTCTCATACTTTTGGGGGGCCTCCTTTTCGGACCCCCTAGAGGTGCTATCCTTGGATAGCCTCTCCAACTGGCCCCTGACCTCCTTCGTCGCACCGGAGCTCGGTTTCAGAGGCTTCTCCCTCACTGTGGAGGTTGCCTTCAAAATTGAGGTCATGTCTGGGACAGGGTACTCCATTTTCTTGAATTTATCTACAAAGACACAACAGGTCAGCACTAAAAATCAATCAAATACAAATTTAATCAAGTGGACGCATTTCTTACCATTGGAAACCATCAGTTCAAAATCTACGAAGTATCGACTTCGGTCAATGAGGTGATCAAAGTGGCGAAACTTTAAAGGCCGCTTATATATGTCCTCTATAACCTCGAACTCCCCCTTGTTGAGCTCAAACCTCGTACTTGAATCTGCAAAATAAGTGGCAATAGTTAGCAAAAAATTGAGAAACTTAGCAAAATGTAAGCATCTCTAGCTTCGACACTCACGAGCTTCATAGTATTGGGTCATTACTGTGCAAGCCATGACCTTGTCCCCCTCAACTGCCTACCACTTTTTCTGAACTCAGAACCACGACTCCTTCCATCCCTTGATGGAATAAGGCAGCCCCACCATGAAGGGTGCGTGAGCCCCTCCAGGTGTGATATAATACCACCATTTCGACTCGTCTTTACCTAAGACGTGAGGCTGAAAAAAGGGTCTAAAAGACATGCAAAGGCATATCCTCCCCTAACGACACTTCTGTCCACAAGAAGTACGACCCCACTAGCTGGCTCCACCCATTCAGCAGAACCTGGGTCGGTGACAACATAAAATTCCTAAGCACAATCCTAAAGAAGGGGTGTAGAGGAAGACGCATACCTGCTTTGAACAGGTATTCACTTACAGCCACACATACAGGCCTCGAAAAACAAGCCCTTTCGTGGGCCTCCGGGATTAACATCTCCACGTAATGGGGACGCAATATTTCTCCCTAATTTCCTCTAACTTCTTCAAGGTCATGTTTGAGCTATCCTAGCAGCCCCCCATTCTTCCTCATAATCTATAGGCTCCTCGGCCATGACATAATACTCTACCTCAAAGTCCCCACTCATAATAGCCCCTTCACCCAACCTAGCTACAGTCACCAATTTCCTACCCGGAGTGGACTCCATATCAAAAAGTTTGGAAAATCGACAAAGATCGCAAAAGAAATGATTTTTACAAAAAATACCTACGGGAATGACTAACAAACTAGGAATTGCAAAACGCCGGAGTTTGAAATCGGAGCAAGACTTTGGATGCCGAAAACTTAAGGAAATGCAGAGAACACAGAAATCAAACAATGAAGAAGGGTTCAAAATGAAAGTCTTTGGCCTTTTATGGAAAGCCAAGACGAACCCCAACCCTTGGATGAAGGCCCCACAAATCTCAGCCTTCCAATTCTGGGTTAAATCCGAAGTGTAGAATTCAAATCGTTTGAAATCTACTCCTCAGACTCAAACGTGCTCCTCACGCACCTCTCCAAACGCGTCTCCCTCTAGACGGCCCAGCTGTAACCATCATTGCACATTCAATGTAGCAGTCGTATGTGCCTTGGAAGTCGAAACGGCTCGACTGCCTCTTCTTGGTAACATATGCAAAACATCAAACCATTGGTACAAACATCAAAGACAATCATCTCTTCACAAGCATTGGCAGGTTTGATCCACTCACCACCTCGGCTTCTCTTATGCTTTTTCGCAGTTCAGCCACGTCTTCACAAGCCTCGACAGTTCAACCACATCTTTACAAGCCTCAGCAGGTTCGATCCACTCACTGCCTCGATTCTTCTTTTGCTTCTTCGCATTTCAGCCACATCTTCACAAAGCCTCGGCCGATCGATCCACTCACCGCCTCCACTTCTTCTTCTGCTTCTTTGCACTACAGCTACATCTTCACAAGCCTTGACACGTTCGATCCACTTCGACTTCTTCTTCTACTTCTTCGCACTGCAGCCACATCTTCACAAAGCCTCGGCCGATCGATCCACTCACCGCCTCGGTTTTTTCTTCTGCTTCTCGCAATTCAGCCACATCTTCACAAGCCTCGACCGGTTCGATCCACTTCTTCTGCTTCTTTACACTGCAGCCACATCTTCACAAGCCTCGACATGTTCGATCTACTCACCGCCTCGACTCTTCTTCTGCTTCTTCACACTGCAGCCGCATCTTCACAAGCCTCGGCAGGTTTGATCCACTCATCGCCTTGACTTCTTCTTCTACTTCTTCGGATTGCAGCCACATCTTCACAGGCCTCGGCAGGTTCGATCCACTCACCGCCTCGGCTTTTCTTCTGCTTTTTCACAATTCAGCCACATCTTCACAAGCCTCGGCAGATTCGATCCACTCACCGCCTTAGCTTCTTCTTCTGCTTTTTCGCACTGCAGTCACATCTTCACAAGCCTTGGCAGGTTCGATCCACTCACTGCCTCAGCTTCTTCTTCTACTTCTTCGCACTACTGCCACATCTTCACAAGGGTTAGGCAGGTTTGATCCACTCACCGCCTCAGCTTCTACTCCAACCACAGCAACACCACCACTTTCAACTCCAACCATGATATAAATATCTATACTTGGACTTGGGGACTATTAGTTGAGGTACAAAAAGTTTTTTCAATCTTTACCCTACAGTCATTACATAAATGACCATACTTGGACTCGGGGGACTATTGTTACGTGTTGACACACTTGGCCGACCCACTGGGGCCCATGGC
>NC_036255.1:6900593-6961951 GCF_002742605.1 Olea europaea var. sylvestris | reverse complement strand
TGTGTTCTATAGTGACTGGTGATAATGGAGGATGGGAATTGGGAGGGGGGAGAAGAAAAGAAATCTACAAAATAAAAATGTGACCCAAAATAAATCTCAATAAATTTTACACATTTTATGCATCTCCTTCTAAAATAAGAACCCTATGACCATGCTCCTGACGCAAAAATCTGTATGTGTTCTTAGATCTGAATGCAAATTGCATCTGCGTTTCTTCATTAACACGTGCAGATAAAATCATACGTTTCTTAACTGTTGTCAGTTCCTCTTTCTGTTGAACCTGCTCATCCAGTGCGAGATCCACTGTATCAGGAAACTCCAAAGCCAACCTTCAGCAAGGTTGGAAACTGCTTTGCAATTTCTTTCGTCAATAGTTGACTCTATTATCCTGATGCATTTTCTGGCACATACAGGCAATGGAGTCTGCTCCGAAGAAAGAAATTCCAAATTTTAAGAAACTTCTTCAAGAGGAGAATTTGTACCTGATTACCGAGGTATCTAGGATTTACGTGTTTTCGTTTCTTCAATTCTTTTAACACATTGGTATATCTTGAAATAGGGAACTTGAGTGGGTTCGACCAGCAACCTAAGACCCAGTGCCTTGATCGGGTCAATAGTCGGGTCGGGTTTAATAACTATGGCTGGAATAGTGTTTTTTTGAAAAAAAAATGTGGCTGAAAAGAATGAAAATTTTTTATGGGGAATCTACCAAAATGTCACTTTTTTTTGAAAATGTACAAAAAACTTTGATGTGCACACAATTTGTACAAAAATGTCACTTTCTTGTTGTCAAATGTCTAAATTACCCTTAATTTGACCTTTTTTGGAGCATTTAATGCTCCTTCATGATTGTTTTTAAAAACAATTAATGTTGTGATTTGATTGTTTAATTTGTATGTTATAATCATTGAAAATATGAATATTATATTGTAAAATACGAATTTAGTTAATAAAAAATGAATATAAAATCCTTCAAAACCCTAATTAACATTAAAAAACAAATTTATTGTCAAACAAACCCTAATTTCATTTATCTTCTTCATCAATTTTCTTCTTTCTTAAAAAGATATTACTTCATTTATCTTCTTCATCTATCTTGAAAAGTCAGTTATTACGAATTATTTATATTTCTATGTAATAGCTTACTTTTTTTTAGAATGTTAAAAACAACATGATGGTCTTGTTTTTTTAATATTTTTGAAGAAAAAACATACCAAAAATATTTTGAAAAATGTGAAGTATTTCATATTTAATGAAGTATTCAGTCATTTATTTCTGGAAATAGGTTATGACGTTGTAGTTGTTGTAGTTAAGAAATGATTATAAACATTAATGCTCCCAAACACATTTGAAACTTCTCAGCAGTTCCGACATTTGAACCGTCAAACTCGACATTTCGCAATTGTCGGGATCGACATTTGAACTGAAGTACCCAACATTTATACACTGTCGGGATAGATAACTAAACTATCGAATTGGACAGCTGAAAATTCTTGACACCCTTCATTTGACCTTGTAGTATTGCATAAGTTTAAATATTGGAACGTGTCACTTCCATGCTATTATATAGTCGACATTTTGATTGCACATAATTCTTATCATTGCAATCTCAACATTTCAGGTATGAACAATAATTTGAGATTCATCGTGTCGCACGGGGGAAAGTTTGTTTACGTGAATGAAGTGGACTGAGGACAAAACCACTTCCATTTTAGAGCCGAGCAGTATCATACTACCGGGGCTATTGTTACGGTTGAACGAGAGACTTGGTGTTTTCGATCCGCGCACAAAAATGAAATTAAAGTTCAAAGTTCCGAACATGAATATACCGCCGATCGAAATACTCAAAGATGAAGACGTAAATTTGTACATATCAGTTCATAAGGAAACTGCCCTCTGCGTTACGACTTTGGAAATCGGCCTGCTAAGTGTTGAAATGGAGAGGGATACAAATTACAGCCAACAATTATTCGCCACAGCGGAAGATCACCACACCGTACAGGATGACGAGCTCAATCATCAGCAAAGTGTCCCAAACAATAATGCAGCAGATACTCCAATTTTTTATGTTGCGACTGCACCATTAGATGAGATGTTCGACGATCCCTTACATGGTACAAATACTGGTAATATTGTCGACATTGACAAAGAACTATTATCATATTCCAAAAGTCCGGATACATGCTACTGGATTTTCACTGTGAATACGTCGGATGTTACCGAAAGACAAATATTTTTTTACCAAGAAAGAGTTGTACTCGAGAATTCGTCTACTTGCTTTGCGAGAGAAGTTTCAATCTCAGGTTAGCAGGTCAAGCCTAAAAATGTTAACCGTTGTATGAGTGGACGATAATTGTAAGTGGATGTTACGTGCTTCGAGTGTCAAGCAGTCCGCCATCTTCATGATCCACAAATTCAACAATGTGCACACATGTTTCATAGATTATCATCGTAATGCATATCGACATGCCACTAGTTCCGTAATTGCTGAGCTGATTATGGGGAAATTGGATAATACGTACGGATCGTATGATCCTACTGCTATTGCTCGTGACATGGAACGTGAGTTTGGTGTGAAAATTAGTTACCATCAAGCACGGAGGAGAAAGGTCGCTACTTTACATATGCTACATGGTACACCGAGTAATAGCTTTCAAAAACTTTCTTCCTACTGTCACGTCCTAAGAGAGAGTAACCCGGGGACAGTAACACACATCGAAGTAGATTATCGTAACAGGTTTCACTACCTTTTTCTAGCTTTCGGTGCAAGCATTCGGGGTTACCTGCACTACCTGAGGCCCGTTATTTGTGTTGACGATAGTTACTTGAAAGGTCCGTACAAAGGTACCCTTCTACTGGCAACTGCCCAAGAAACCAACAAACATATTACCCATTAGCGTGGGGGATCGTTGATGCCGAAACGAATAGATCGTGGATGTGATTTTTATAAAATTTGAAAGATCTTATAGGTGACTCGGACGAATTGATGTTTGGTTTGGACAGAAAAAATAGTATTCAAAATGCCATTTCCCACCTATTTCCTCGGGCTCACCACGGATGCTATGTTTGACATATGGAAGAAAAATTAATCCAGCGGTACAACAACGCAAGTTCAATATTTCTATTCAAAAGAGCCGCAAGAACTTACCGAATCGAAGAGTTTGAAAGATTTATGGGACAGCTTCGTAGGGTTAGTGCAAGAGTGTACGGGTACTTGGAGCGAGCAGACTTCCTATTTTGGTCACAGGCACTATTTGTTGGCCAACGGTACAACATTTTGACCAACAACAACGCTGAATCTTTGAACTCAAATTGAGACATGCCCGTTCGTTACCGATCACGTGCTTAGTGGAACACATTCGGCATACTATGCAAAAGTGGTTTTATGAACGTCGAGCAAGTGCAACCGCATGTAGTACTGTTCTGTCACCAATGATGGAGAATGAGTTACAAACGACGTTCGAAGCAGGTACTAGGCTGCGAGCGCATGGCTTGAAAAATAACTTAACACAAGTTGAAATATCCAACGACACGGACATCGTAGACTTCTCCGAAAAGACGTGCACTTGTCGTGAATTCCAACTGAATCGTATGCCGTGCGTTCACGCAACCCGTGCTGCTTGCTTAAGAGGTAAGTCATTATACGATCTCTGCTCACCGTATTACACATCCGAGTACTGGAAGGGTGCCTATGGAGAAGCTATATATCCTATTTTGCGTGAAGTGGACTAGAATGTTCCAGCCGAAATCACAGGTACTCCTATTTTGCCCCCCAGTGTGCGTCGTCCTCCAGGTAGACCACCCACACGACGTAAGCGATCCAGACACGAGTGTACCACATGGCTCAGGAAATGCACTCGCTATGGCGGACTTGATCATAACCGGACCACATGTTTGAACCACACTGTACCACGTCCGATGTAAGTAGCATTTTGTACATGAGTGGTTGAAGTTGTAAGTGAAGTGTTCCCCCGATGTCGTTTGTATATGACAATGTAAATATTGTATTATTGTTTTCATTCTCTTACGCATAAACATTACTCTTTGTTATGTTAACATTTACAGTACGCAAATAGGCACAACGTACTACATAACAGCCTCGAACCAAAATAAAATTTTGTTGTGCATAACATTGTTGCCATTGTTGACACATATAAATTGAATGTATGGAATATGAAAAGCTCAACCATTATACAAGTTTCCTTTGAAATGCATATTACGAACACATCATTTTTAGCGCATAACACTATCCGCAAAGTTTACAAACTACATTGAATGTACACATGAGGTTGTGTTCATTCACCCAAAATACATGTTACATGAATATCCATACTACATGCACAGAAAATTTCCCAGTACAACCCGACGGTTCATTTGTCGTTCCCGACAGATGGTGCCTGCCATTCTCGACAGTTGTTCGACGCTCCGTTTAACAAAATACAAAAACACATAACTTGCCAACGGGAGTTTCATACATGCTACAGAATTGGTTAAGCGTCACAAAATTCATCCCTTACAAAAAAGTACTATACATACATATGTAGAAACCCACACACGCAACAAAGCCAGACTCTTCACTCCGACCTAACACTTGAGCCTTCTTCCCCACCGTCATTATCCGAGCTGATGACAATTACCTCGGGCGATGGAATGTGAGCCTGTCCCTCATCCTCGTAACGTCGAACTTCGTCTGCATCCATAAATGGGATGACCCATTCAAGCACATTTCACCTTCATCATTTGCAACTTCGTCCAGGTTCGGAAAGGGAACGACAGTGATGGCTCTCCTACCACCATTCGAACTCACTTTCTCATCGTCCGAAGAAATTACGATAGGACATAGCGGGGTTGAACTGAGTGTCGGCAACGGCTCTTGAACTGCCAGTGATGAATTGCTTCGCGTGGACGATGCCATTGTTTTCATATGACAAAACAGACTTCAAATACTGTGATACGTTCCTACTACAAGATGCCTCAGAAAGACTCTCATATATTCCACTTGAGAGTGCAAGCCATATTTTATACTAGAGGTATATGAGGACATTTAAAGCAATTTAACAACCAACCACCATTTCATTTCTACTTAACACTTGATTGACCATTGGTGTGATGGTTAAGGGTGTAAGTGTACTTTAATACAATCCATAAATGGTGAGAATTATGAGTAAATTGTACCCATGTGCAAGACCTGCAATGGCAACATTCCTGCAATCAATTTGTCATTACATTACTTTACTAAATTTTTGTAGTCCTTAGTCACAATTGAATACAGTTTTTAAATTCTAAATCATATGAATTGCATGAAAAATTGATAAAATTAATGTCCCTGCCAATGAAGATGAACATTGGGTGACACGACAAGCCATTTTTCAAATAAACTTTAATTTGTACGAACAAGCTAATTCATACTAAAACGCATGTTGAAATAAACATACACCGGTTGTAATGTTGGGGCTAATGTAGCAAAGATAACACCGAATTTTTCATACTACGGTAATGCGAATTTTACAATAATCATTGTCCTCGATCCTTCGACCACGCTCCGTTACCCACAAGATCATTTCATACAATGATTCATTTGTGCAGGTATAACACCTTCAACTCCAATGAAATTAAAGTACAAAATACTACTACTTCATCAAATAACATGAACATCAATTTAATTAGAGTACAAACAAATGTCCTGTGTCCTGTGTCAATGTGCATTCCACTTAACCATATCCCAATATGGAATTGAAGTAATCTCGCAACCCCCCTTGAGATCATCAACCACATCATATGTGGTAGTATGTAATGGTCTCCACAGTTGCACCTTCAGGCATGAACCTAGGTTTGGATCCCTTTGGCTATTTTTTGGTGCTATTAACTACACCTCTTGATTTAGCCTCAGCCTTCATTTTGTTTGTACTCTTCATCATTCTACAAAAATTCGTCATCACACCTCGATGAACACACACGCTCAACTCAAAAATCAGCCCTCCGAATGAATCTGCTGCCTACCTGCATCAGGTGTCTGCTAAAGTGAAATGACACAGCAGAGAGTGTTCGTAACTATCCATCCAATCAACGTAAAAACAAAAAAATTTACTCACCTATGGAGTAGGAAACATGCATGCAATCTAATCACCAAAAAACGAACAACCCTTACATATATCATAAACATTATATGCCATAAATATAATGGTGAAGCCAAGATACAAGACAAGGAAGGCATCACACCAGACCAACAGAGGCTCATTTTCGCTGGTAAACAGCTTCAGGATGGCCGTAGTTCGATCGACTATAAAATTTATAAGGAGTCCACACTCCACTTGGTGTTGAGGCTTGGTGGTGGCAGGCATATTATTGTCAAAACCCTTACGGGGAAGACAATAACCCGTGAAGGTGACAGCTCCGACACCATTGATAATGTTAAAGCTGAAGTTGAGGAGAGGCATGTAGATTTTTCTGAAGACTCTGACAGGAAAAATTGTCAGTTCGTCTTGACAAATCATATGACTGGGATGTATAAGAATGATGATATATTCATTTTACTTCTGATGTTGATGTACCCTTTCACATTGAATGAACAATACATGCATTATGTCGTCAACGCATACACACAAAATTTACCGACAATACCATCCCATGCTTGCAATTAACATTTATTATAGCAAAACGATATGTACTTTACAAAAGACAGTTTAACATGTAGCATATTTCATGAACAATAAATGCATTATGTCATCAACGCATACACACAAAATTTACCGACAATACCATTCCATGCTTGCACTAAACATTTATTATAGCAACACAATATGTACTCTACAAAAGACAGTTTAACGTGTAGCATATTTCATGAACAATAAATGCATTATGTCGTCAACATATACACACAAAATTTACCGACAATACCATTCCATGCTTGCACTAAACATTTATTATAGCAAAACAATATGTACTCTACAAAAGACAGTTTAACATGTAGCATATTTCATGAACAATGAATGCATTATGTCGTCAACGCATACACACAAAATTTACGGACAATACCATCCCATGCTTGCACTAAACATCTATTATTGCAATACAATATGTACTGTACATAAGACAGTTTAACGTGTAGCATATGGTTGAGCAAGCGTATCCGTCCATAAAACAAACCAAATTAAAAACATGTCTTTGTTACGAACAACGTATCTACTGCTACATGAGACCTTACCAAACCACTTGAACTCACTTATTTCTTTACTCTCTTTACCCTTTTCCTCATGTATGAAGTACGGGTAGGTGGTGCAGGACGTCGAACACGAGTCGATCGCCGCCTGTTAGTACTGCACACATTGCCTCCCTTCTCTAGTATGGTCACTTGTGCCGGCAAGTCTGTGGCAGCGCCCATATAAAACATTTCAGCATTTTAGTGAAAAATTTCTGTGTGAAGGATGCCACATAGTTGTGGAATAAGATTATTCAAGAAAAATAGGCACATACCGTCCACCTCCGTGACGTCATGGGTCGATGGGCCTTCCTCGTTCTCGTCGCTCGGGAGGATGGGGACGGTCTCTCCTGGATCTAGTTGAAAGAAAATTGGGTGAAATGGACAAACACAAGATATGAATTATCATTTGCGTAGGGGGAAAGTTATTGGTAATAGAACCCAAATCACAGAAGTTGGAAAACATTATGCACGTACCGTTCATCTCCTGCATAACACCCTCCTCCACACGGTCATCGTCCTGTGGGCTATGTTCATCTCCGCCTTCCCCGTCTACTTGGAAGACAGAGAAAAAAGCAATAAACGAGTGAAATTGAATACATATGCGTATGACGAGATGAGACGATAGAAGTTGAAAAAAAGTACGCACGTACCGTTCACCTCATGTATTTCACCCTCGTCTGCATGGTCGTCGTCGTGTGGGCTCCGTTTGTCGCTGCCTTCCCCGGCTACTCGAAAACAAATAAAAAATTATTCAACGAGTTAAATTGAATACATTTGCATATCACGAGATGAGATGACAGAAAATACAAAATTTACGCACGTACCATTCCCCTCCTGCATTTCAGCCTCGTCTGCACGGTCGTCATCATGTGGGCTCCATATGTCGCTGCCTTGCCCGTGTACTTGAAAACCAAAAAAAATTAGTATTACAGTGAAATTCAATACACTTGCATATCACGAGATGAGATGACATCAAAGACAAAAATGTGTTACACAGAACTAACCAACATACCATTCACCTCCAAGTTCCCGATAGGCAAAGGACGGCCACCGTCATCCAAGCACAGGTCCATGTCTCTCCCATGTACATCTAAGTAATTTGGAAATTTCAAAAATACAATGGAAGTGGAAGTGCCATTGGACGGCGACACCAAAGTAGATATGAAGTCCCTCAGTCTGGCGAACTCTTAGGTGACGTGCTGTATCATTTCAAACTTCACAGTCCGCAACCTCATCTCGAAGAGGACGCGCTGGTCCAACAACATGACCTCCATGTCCTCCCTCATCACAGTCGGTCCACCACGCGTACCCTACAGCCCAGATGTCGACGGGCCAACCATTGGAGTGGGTAATGTACCAAACTGCCGTCCCGAGGATCCTCGTCATCCTCGGTGTTACCACCACCAGTCTCGCTAAAGGTGTCACCACCACTATCATCAGCCTTAGATCCATCGTTGCCGTTGCCCTCCGGTGTCTGACGATCATCGCTCGCAGATGTCTCACCGTCCTCAGCCCTTGCACCGGACTCGTCGTCATGGCCGTCACCCGCACTGCTATCCTCATGTCCCCTACTGACCGGTGCCGCCTCATGGAACTGTGGCCCGACAACACTCATAGCGAGGTCGTCCAGAAATTGCACCGGACAATCGGTGAACGGCACCAAACTGGCGATGTATGGCAGATCACGCTCGGCCCCCGTGGGACACAATGTGGCGTGCACGTGCAGCTGTAGAAACAGGGGGGAACGGGTAATTAAAATATATTGCATACTATTCCCAATAAAACAAAAGAATTGAAACGGAAATGAAAAATGTCCATGACGAGTACATCCCTGAAGAACGCATCATACGTACGCTACTGCGGTTGTTTCGTAGAGGTCCAACACAGAAGTCGGGGCGATCGTTCACCCATCCGCTCACCGAAGCATTCGCCGAGTTCGGGCACGGCCTCAAATGCCCAAACCTGTCCGGACAAAAATAAAAATTTGGACGAAAAACATAAAAATGTCGCATAAGTATCCATCCAAATAATGTACGTTACCCTTCCAATACTAACAAACAAAACACATAAACGTAATGTTGTTCGTACCTGCATGACGATCGAAAATTCGTGAATTGTGTAACTAACATCCTTCTCGTTCTTCATCTTTGCATCGCTCATTTTACGTGCCGAAGTACCCCGGAATCCATTCAACAAACGCCTATTCCCCACTTTGGCCCAAGGGTATGAAAAAAACAGCTCCAAGTCATCGACGAGAGAGCGTATCCTCATCAATGTCAACATTATTATGCGGAGCAATGATAACTCCTTCAACAATCAGAGCAAGTCCAAGCTTGTATCTATCTGCCCGGGGTGTCGAAGCACGGACAAACGTCTTCTCCAACTGGGCACATGAAATCTTGTCCAGCGATTTGAAATACTTTTCCTACAGCCTCCTTTTCTTCAATGCTTTGCTCAACCGATCACCCTTTGGAAACGAGTCAGCATGCAGTCCAGTCACGATAGCATACTCCTGCAGTCCAAATCGGGTAAGGTGGCCCTGCACGTTGAACTACAACTCATGGGACTTATTGCAACGTATCCCTCAGCACACAAGGGCCTGGATTAGTTGACCGAAAAACTGAATCTCCGAAATGTCAGCAAGAAACACAAGGCAGCAGTTCCAAAAGTCATCCCGCAGTTGGTCGTCGAAGTTATCCATCACCATTTTGATGTACTTGAGGTTGCTCCGTTACGGGATGCGCGCGGGCAACCGTACATTCTCCGGCACCAAAAATTGAAATTCCATCTGTTCTGCACATGAAACGATAATGGTCAGACCATAAATCAATACCAAATGAATATTTCAAAGAACAAGCGTACTTCGGAAGAGCATACAACCACATCAATTGGAACAAGTAATACGATAAACGTATAATAACAGATCGTCTACCCAAACGTATAAGAACAGATTATGTCGAATTGTGCATGCAATGTCGAACTAAAAAAAATGTTACTAACAATATTTTGAATGTGCAAAAATACGTCCGGCAATGAGATATGAATGTTCGACATACATGTTATTTCGAAACGCACGTGTGCATGTCGTCACTGCCCACAGTCATGTGTCGAGACACTGTCACCGAAACCTGTGTCGACAAATGACTGCACTCGTCTGGCAGGACAGTACCATCTCTCATCTGTCAAGAATGCCTGCAGCTAACTGTCAGGAACGATAGTTTTCAACAAGCACATGTGATACGTATGCATGGTGCCCCAACACACGAACTTGGTACAAAACAACGGAAATCCAGTCATCACAGTCGAAAAACAATTACAAGTGAAAACAAACACCCTCTAAGTCCTTTTCTATAGGATGTCTCATTACACTATCGTCTTGCAAATGTAGCATATGGATTGTAAGGTGCATATTGCAAAAGGGTTCACATCGTAAGTATAATTAATGTAAATAACCAAATACAAACTTCTAAGAATAAACGAATCTATGATGGGTTCAAAATATAATTAGAGAACTAAATATGTACTCTATAAATGTAAACAATTTTAAAATACACATGTCTACATGTCCATGTCCACAAACATTGTCCTAACGAACAACATTTTAAATCAAAAATAGTTTGTATCAAACCCAAAATTAATCGGGCACGGCCTCAGTTTCGACATTTCTCACCCACTGCCATTGCCAACCACCCACTGTCCACAACAAAATATTTTCATTATATCAACCAAAAACGTATTCAAATGTAGTGTTACCTGTTGATAGTTTCCCATTTTCATGCAATGTGAAAATGGACTTCGATAAGTTGTCAAGTTCAAGCAGTATATTAAGATGCGAAAGATCCCTAAGCAGGTTGAGATGTTCATTATTTTTTCCCACGACAAAGGTCAGGTATAATTTTGATTTGTCCAATTTAGTGAACAACTTGATTTTAACATGTCATTAAGAAACACGTGAAATCAACAGACTTTAAATAATGTTAGAACATCATAGGGCGAGTCAAAGAACAAAAGGACAAGGTCCACATTTATTTATTCATAACACAAATATTATTAACATAAGTGCACTCATAAAAGTGACTAGTATCAAATGTGAAATTTAGATTCCTATGAGAAATTTATTTTTTCTACAATACTACTTTATTTATGTCAAATTAAAGTTTATGAATCATACATACAACTAAGCGACTAATACTGAATATCAACAAGGAAAATGCACGTACTTTTAACAAAAAAAAAACATATACTTGATGTAACACAACTGCAGAAACTCTAACATACGTGCATAGAAACAAAATTATCACCAGTACAAACATGAAATATGGTTTCTTTTGGCTTTTGTTTTTGACAAAGCATATATAATTCGATTAAAACAAAAAGTAATTGTCCCCAGTAAATTTGTAGTCTGCTACACGAAACATGTATCTCCATTCAATTTAGTACTAGATCCCAACTTTTCACCAAAATCCAGGATCCATATGGTGCAGTAGGCTCTGCCACCAAAATTTGCATAAGCATGTACACTTAAATTGATCAGAATTAGTAAATTTAGTGGAAACTCCTTCAAACATGGAAAGAATTTACTAACACGATATGAAATCTCATTATATCATGCATCACCAATCATACACATAAAACAACCATCAAATTAATTATGCTACTAAATCATCAACCAAGAAAAAGTAAAATCCATACCATCACCGACCTGCACAACATGTCCATAATCTCCATCTTTGTTGATGTTTTCTTTATTTCAGATTAAAAAAACAATAAATGTATGCAATTGTAATGCAGAACAATTTATCAAACAAAAGAGGACGGGTCCTTCAAACATAAAGATTTTTTTCACTCATAGTATCATGAAATCAAAAATTTTAAATGTGAAGGATAATTTGTATTATCTTTCTAATATTTCACTTAAGGTAGCTCCACCGATGCAATACATAGTCCATCAAATACACACCAAAAACAAAAACCCATACATCCTTTTTCACAAAAGGCAAAAACAAAGAAATGATCCACAGAAACCATATTACCATACGTACGAGTACTGCTGGGCAATCAGCGGACAACATCAAAAGATTGCAGCACTGAGAAGATCGCGATTTGGGTTTCTATTTTCGGTCATCGGAGTCGGACTGGGTTTCACAGTTTGAGGGACTCCGTTTTCGGTGAGGGAGACGAGTTCGCCAGCAATTTGCAACTTCGATGGGCGATTTATCCACAGAAATTGGACTGGGTTTTCGCGATTCAGGCTCCTTTCGTACTCACGGCAATAGGGATTTAGGGATTTGCCTTGGATTTATGGATTTCTCTTCGATTTAAGGATTGAGTTCGCCGGGATTTAGGGATTGAGTTCGCTGGGTTTAGGGATTTGGGGGTTCCTTTCCTTTCCTTTCACATTCTGCATTTTTTTGGTTGCAGGATTCCATTTTGTCTAACTAATTTTGTACAATTTTTTGATTGGTCAAATCTCATTTAATTATGATATGTAGGGTATTTAAATTTAACAATAAGGGCAAATATGTCTAAAATTTTGTAAAATTGATATTCTTGTAATGTAAAAAAAAAAAGTGACATTTTTGTAATTATGAAGCCAAAAGTTAACTATTTTGATAATTTCCTCTTTTTTTATTTGCGTGTAATATTATTTTACGGAAGAGTGTATGGTTGAAAATAAGAGAGCAAAAAAGAATGAGAAGAAGAATGGGGTCAAACGGGGACATAATCAGATGGTCTTCATCTTCAAAAGGAAATCAATTTCCTGTTGTGGTTAAAGCTAAAAACCAACGCAATGAACATCAGTGGTGGATCTAAAGGACGGCCAGCGACGCCCTAGCTGGATCTGCCGGGACTTTTTTTTTTTTTTTTTTTGTTAGTAATAGATTTAATTTTTACCTTATATTGTTGATAATTGATTTCATTTTCAAGCATCCCTTATAGCTTACTTGGTGAGAATTAGCTTTAATATACTTCAAGTCTTAGGTTCGAATCTTTGTCAATGAAATTGTTATGTATTATTTTTATTCTATAATTTTTACCAAAATTCAATAAGAAATGGACAATGAGGATTTGAACCCATGATCTCAAGCAAAGGTAGTGGAAACTTAACCATTACAATACCTCTTGAATTGTGTTACTAAATTTAACAAAATGATATTTGTTATGTTTTGATTGTTTTAATGCAAACAATTTTAAATATTTGAATTCACACCCTTCCTTTGAATTATATAAAACTTGGCAACAATGTTATTTGATGAATTCTATTTATTCTTATAACATAATTATATATATTCATTTTAAACAAAATAATTGTTATATTATACTTTAGGCCTTGTTCGATTCCTTCTTTTTTTAAAACTACATTTTTCTTTCTTCTTTTCATCCATACATTTTTCAATAAAATAATATTATACTTAAATTCAAAAAATTTCTTTATTTTTAGTCACACGTTCAGATGTTCTTTATCAAATCACGATTCCAAAATGCATTTTTTGCCAAAAAAAAATAGATACCAAAAAGACTTTTAATATTTTATTTCGGCCAACGGTAGATAGTTAACGACCGCCCGTGTTGACTCAAACTCCTGAATTCGCCACTGATGAACATAGTGAGCTCTTCACTGGCATACTTGCTTACTAGAAGCAAGTTCATTTTTATTCTCTTGATTCTTAATTATCGTGAACCTTTAGCTAGATGATATAAGAAGCATATAAAGTGAAAATTACAATTATGTAAACAAATTCAGCAAGATTCTCAGATAACATTTTACTGCCTTTTGAGAGTGGTGTCAATGCTCTCCACAAAATTAAGCAAGAATCCATCTGAGCCATGATTCGCTAGCAACGAAACTGCTATAGGGAGACCATCATGTGTGCCTAGTGGTATGCTTACCTGTTTATTTCACAATTTCATCAATATTAGTGATTAATCAATGATAATAGCAAGCAATAAAGAGCATAAAGAACTGAAAAACGAGATAGAACCTGGCAAAACCCAGATACTCCTGCAACAGATAACAAACTTAAAGCCCTGGCGTTAAGAGTTTCCCGGGTGGTTGGCTCTATTTGTAGCTTTGCTGGAGGGTCAGAAACTGTAGGCATGGCTAAGATGCTAGAATCCTATGCAAATGAAGAAATATAATAGCATTAGTGGTTGTAGATATAAATGCATTGCTGCTGATATCATAAGATGCACAATAAATAACTTGGATCGTTGAAGGATTAAAAAAGAGAGAGAATATACTCCCAATAAAGCGTTGAGAGCTGCGCGCAGTTCAGTCTTCAATGAATAGCATATATCTATTTTTTCATCAGTTGTCTGGAGAGCTTTCCACACTCGCTCTGCTATTTTGGGACCTAAATCAGGCTTGACTGAGAGGACCCATTCACTGTGATTGTTCTTGAATTCATACCTGAGCTTCATAATAACGTTGTTAAAGGGCTCAAAATATATGATGAAGACATTGTGTAAAATTTAATATAAAATCTTGCCAATCGATTCAAAAAATGGATCGACATGACACCCAAAACAATGAAAAGAAAACATAATATACCAACATATATCCAAACAAATCTTGTTCATAATTTGCACCTCTGAAGCAAGTGTCTGGCGCTTGAAAGAGCTACCAATGATGGTATACTATCCTCTTGGTTTTTGGTTCCATTATTACTAAAATACTTCAAACTTGGAACATTGTCCTCAACGTATTTCCCAAGACTTGCATATTCTATTTTCTGACCTACAAAAATCAGGTACACTAGTAACATATGTATTTGTGTTGTGATGCCAACCTAAGTAAACGTTATATCTTAAAAGTATTGTGCAAACTTCAAATCCCCGATAATATAACATTTTGAATGACAACAACATACTTCCATGTAGCTTCTCTATTGAGCTAATAAGAGCTTCTGTAAGTCGTTCAGATGGGATGCTTGACAGTTTAAAACAATCTTCTGCAATAATAAGACGATTGAATCTCACAGGATTATCGTCTCGCAATTTCAATAGAACCTTTCCAACACGCTTCAAAATCACAGGATCTCTTGCAAACCATCCTGAAAGAGAATTTTGAGATGAAATCGTTTGCCCAATGAATGTCGTAAATCTAAAAGCATAATCTGAGACAGCATCAAGTGGAACGAGTACACGAAAGTCTAAAATAGGAATACACATACAAACTTGCAGCAAGAAAAAGTGAATTGGAGTGTTGGTGTCATCTGTAAAAAGATAAACTTTGAAACAAAAGTTTGCCCACAAGGGGTTTGTCTTTTCAATCAATTTGATTCGTTCCACGTTTTACGGCAGCGATTTAAAACCCTTCCATTGATTTTAATTTGATAAGAAAATCATTAGCATTGTTGTAGTAAAACATCAATTTTATAGAGTTACAGAAATTGGCAGCTCTTGAACTCATAGTGCTATTTACTAACATTTGGCACTTAGCAAAAAAGACAGTTGAGTGTCCAATCATCGGTAAATTATTCCTCACCTACGGTGTCAAAACTTTGTGCCATAGGAATGACTCCAGAGGTTGAAACAATTCCATGAGATGGTCGAAAACCAAAAATCCCGCAATGTGATGCAGGAACTCTAACACTTCCTCCAGTGTCAGTACCTATAGCAGATAACACGTTTTGATTCAACTAAGGATAAAATAGAATAAGAAATGTTCTCTAATGCGAAGAAATTCACCTAAGGAGAAATCTACAAGCTTTGCACCAACTGCAACAGCAGATCCACTAGAAGATCCTCCAGGTATCCTATCTGCCGCACAGGGATTAGTTGGCGTCCCGTAATGTATATTTTCTCCATTTATGCTGCCAAAGAAACTGTATTTCAGCTATCTTATTTTTGTGACTAACGTAGATCTTCAGTCCAACACAGAAGAATTAGTTTAGAAGTGAAAAATCACCATTTGAAATGCATCTTAGTAGCATGGTTCGTGGGGACTGAAATGGAAACTTCATCCTTAGTTCACCGGTCATATATGTGTGTTTTTATCGACAAATTATCAACTATTAATTCGACTAATGGCTTTTGGAAAGCTACTTAAATTTCTGCAAGAAAACTACATTTGTGACGAATGCATTTGATGTAGCTTGAATATTAAAACGGCGATGGACATAGGTGCAACATAAATTTCATGTTTTAACGCATGGAACTGTTAAATGTGGCATTAATTTGTAATCTTAGGAAATAAATAAGGTTACATGCACTTGAAGAAAATGTATCAGGAAAATACATGATGCAAATTCATGAATTATTAGGTGTCCATTTATATTCCCATGTCTCTAGAGTTATCCATGTAGTCCTATAAATAGAGGTCATTCTTGTAGTCTCATTGTAAAGAAAAAAAAAAGAAGAAAACATTATTGAGTGTGCTGTAGCAACTCAAAAATTATCAATAAAAATTCAAGTTTTTCTTCAACACTTCGTTTCCGCACTAACATATTTGGTATCAGAGCTATAACTTGTGATTGCATTTTTTCATGGCTTTCATACAAATAGCTTCGTTGTTTACATATTCTTCTAGTCAAGTCCCAATCTTCGAAGGCGAGCATTATGAATACTGGAGCATCCAAATGCAAACTTTCTTCATCTCCTTAGATCTTTGGGATGTCATTGACGATGAGGAGTACGAAGAACCATCCGAAGACAATGAAAATTACGAAAAATTGCAAAAAGAATTTAAAAGAAAAGATGCAATGGCTCTCCGCTATATTCAAGGAGTCGGGAAATCAATTTTCCCTCGTATCTTTGGTGTTAAAAAAGCCAAAGATGCTTGGGAAATATTGATGCAAGAATTTCAAGGAACGGAGAAAACGTCGCCTTGAAACTTCAATCCTTATGGAGAGACTTTGATAATCTCCAAATGGAAGAACGAGAATCGGTTCGTGTTTTTTCTTCACGAGTAGCTGAGACAGTAAATCAAATCAAAAGCTGTGGTGACACAATTACAGATAAAAGAGTCGTGGAGAAAATGTTAAGATGCCTTCCTCCAAAGTTTGACCATGTTGCAGCCGCAATTGAAGAATCGAAAGACTTGTCCAAAATGACCATTTATGAGTTAACCGGGTCACTTCTTGCCCATGAGCAAAGGATCAATCGTTCGAGTAACCAATCCACTACCGAACAAGCTTTCCAATCAAAGCAAACATCAAAAGGAGGATCGAACAACTATGGAGAACACAACAGAGGCTCAAATCAAACAAAACAAAAAGATAGCTATTGGAAGAAGGGTGACAAGCAAAGCAAATGGAAAGGCAAGCAAACACAAATTTCTGGTGGTAACAATCCAACTTGCATAATTTGCAAAAAAATAAATCATGAATCAAAGGAGTGCTACTTTAGATGCAAAAGGTGCAAGATCCCCAATCATTCTCAAAGGGATTGTTGGTTTCAAAATAAAGAGATGACAGAAAGAAAAAGTGCAGCAAACTTTTCTCAAGAGAGCAAGCGCCGCGAGCATGGAATAGCAAAATCAATAGCTATTTCATCCAAAATGGATTCAATCGAAGCACGAGTGAATCATCTCTATATGTCAATAATCTTGGAAGAGACTTTCTTGTAGTATGTCTTTATGTGGATGATCTTCTATACTTTGGTACAAGTAAAAGCATGGTGGAAGAATTCAAGAAAAAGATGATGAGAGACTTTGAGATGAGTGACTTGGGTCAAATGAAATACTTTCTTGGCATCCAAGTCAAACAAAGCCCGGGAAGAATTTTTTTTATCTCAAGAGAAGTATATTAATGATTTTCTAGAAAAATTCAGCATGAACCAGTGCAAGCCAGTCTCTACTCCAATGGGGCCGAATAAAAAATTCCAAGTCAATGATGATGCTGAAAAAGTAGATGCTACACTCTACCGAAAGTTAATTGGTTCACTCATCTACCTCAACACAAGGCCGGATATCACTCAATCAGTGAGTTTACTTTCCAGGTTCATGAATGAACCAAGCAAAAATCAAGGCATTGAGTTCAAAAAGGAAAATAACTTCAACCTTGTTGGCTACACTGACAGTGATTGGGCAGGCTCACTTGTTGACCGCAAAAGTACATCGGGCTACATCTTTTGTCTTGGAACAAATATTATTTCATGGAGTTCGAGGAAGCAAAGGTCTATAGCACTATCTTCTGCAGAAGCGGAATACATTGCAGCTGCGGATGCCGCTTGTGAAGCAGTTTGGCTTAGAAGAATTCTAAAAGACTTGATGTTTGAACAACAAGAGCCAACAACAATACATTGCGACAATATGTCAGCAATTGCTATGACAAAAAATCCAGTTTTTCATGCCAGATCGAAGCATATTGAACTACGTCATCACTTCATTCGAGATTTGGTAAGTCGAGAAGAAATTTGCATGGAATTTATCAACACAAATGATCAGCCAGCAGACATTTTAACAAAGGCAGTCACATTTGACAAGTTCGACAAGATCAAGGAAAAACTCAAGATTACAAATTAAGAGGGGGTGTTAAATATGGCATTAATTTGTAATATTAGGAAATAAATAAGGTTACATGCACTTGAAGAAAATGTATCAGGAAAATACATGATGCAAATTCATGAATTATTAGGTGTCCATTTATATTCCCATGTCTCTAGAGTTATCCATGTGGTCCTATAAATAGAGGTCATTCTTGTAGTCTCATTGTAAAGAAAAAAAAGAAGAAAATATTATTGAGTGTGCTGTAGCAACTCAAAAACTATCAATAAAAATTCAAGTTTTTCTTCAACACTTCGTTTCCGCACTAACAGGAACTCCGAGTATGGAGTGAACGTCCAAAAGGAAAGTTCATAGTTGAATGCAATCAATTATTGAAATCTTTTTGCAATTATTTTAGTTGCAGACTTCAATTTATTTTATTTTTTTTCTCATTTTTTTTCATTTATGATAAACGCACACTAGGCATTAGCCTTTTTCTTTTTCATTTTTACTGATCAGGAACTTGGGGATTTTGGCCGTAACCAAAGTTTCAGTTTCCATAGATATCCTCTCCAATTTTCTTGGCCGAACAGTGCCTGATTATATATTCATGATCTCTCATCATCTGATATCAAAAAAAGTTTCTGGACAGATGCACAATTAAATATCATATTAGCTATTGGAAGTTCAATGATACTTGGATTTGATTGAACAATTCAGGACAATAAGTGCAGACAAGTAATATCCTGCCAACATTTGGAAATTCGACATATCAGAAGTGGAGGATTATCTAATCTAACCTGTAAGCCATTTCATCCATTACAGTTTTTCCAACACACGTGGCACCTGCCTTGAGCATATCCAAAACAGCCGGAGCAGTTGATACAGCAGCAGAATGCGTCCTCGCCCAGTCCGGATTCCCAAAACCAGCCACATACCCATCCACATCAAATCTGGGGAGAAAAATTGTTAATTATTTTGAAATAAAAAGCATATATTATTAAAAGCTGTCGAAGAGACTGACATATCTTTGACAGCAAATATGAGCCCAGTTAGTGGAAGTTGATGAGATGAAGGAGGTTGCAGAGTGAATTTCTCAGTGTAAGCTCCGTAATCTGATGAATTCGTCGCCATTGCAGAGGATTTGGCAGTTTCTCTGCTAATAAATATCTTATCTAAAATAGAAAGCTGCAGAGTTAAAAGGTCCAAAAAATGTGGCCACTTGTGACTGTATGTTTGGCTAAACTTATTTAAGTAAATTTGAAAATATAAAGGTAAGAACTTATTTTTCGAAGGTAGAAAAAATAGAATTTTATAGACACGTTTAGAGAAAAACTATAGAAGTTTCACGAAACATTGTCTTAGGGGTTGTTTGGCAAAACTTTTAATATAAATTTTGACAGATTTTAATAATGAAAATTCGATAAAAGTTATAAGCCACATAAAACATACGATTAAATTAATTATTGACTATAAATCCATTTTTTAAGTTTTTCCAAACAAGCATTTAATTTGTATCATATTTGTTGGGTTGTGTACCCATATGGTATAGTTTTGCAAATATAAAAATAAAAATTATTTTTTACCGAATAAAATTATGTTTGCTTATAGCATTTATTTATTATTGAGTATGCGAAATTAAAGTGCCTATGATTACTTGTGATAATATGAGTTAGGTACTTGTGATAATAGATCATTTACAGAAGAAGGCTCACCATCCAGATCGTATAGCATGCTGAACAAGGCGTGTGCTGAGAGATGCGTATCCATTGAACACATAGAAAATATCATTTGGACTATTCGTGGATAAATCCATCAGTTAGATGAAAAGAACATCAAAGAAACAAATAGTGGAGCACTAACTTTTACGGTTCAATAGTAAGATAAATCATAACAGTGCTCATAATCCCTTGTGCCACTGGACGCCTCTGAAAACAATAAAATACAGGTTCTTTACGTTAAGAAAAGTTTATAGGGCCCTTCAGTTGCTCTCTCGCAACAGAGCCAGAGTGAGAACTATACAAGAGTTATAAGAAGGGGAAACGGATAAGAATGCAAACATTAGAACCAATTTCAACAAACGACTCGCTATTACGATCGTCAATGGTCAACAGCAACTTCCGCCGTAGCTGATCTTCGATCCTGAATTCGCCACTGAATTTATGAGCAATATGTTAAAAGGCTATGCTACACAAACTCTCTAGCCTTAGACTCCCAAAACCTTTAGAGCATTAATTAATAAAACCAAGCTTCCTATTAATGTGCATTATCTGAGGATAAAGCTCCTCCTGTACTCAAACCACATCAATTCTTATCCCAAGAGCTAACAGAATTTATCAAGAATTACATCACCCTTGCAACTTTTTTGGATACTGAGGACCAAGTCCAAGTACAAAGTAATGTCCGTAGGCATTCCCAGCTAAGGCCCAACCTAGACTAATCAGGTTGTTTAGAAGAGTTTAGTGATCCACTCAATAAAAGAAATAATCCCAAGTTGACAATGAATAATACTAAGCCTAAGAGAAGCAGATCATAATTAAGTCTAAACATAATTGTGCAATACATAGTAGCCCTATAGAATGAAAGCTTATCTTCTTTTTTAACTCCTATTTTCTTCACAGAGCTTTTGAAGGACAGGCATAATGAGACACTTCTTCAAGAACACAATCAACAAAATATAGTTAAATACCTAAAAGTTAGCGGTAAGCAATTCCACATTAGTAGACCAGTACAGTGGCGGATTCAGCGTTGAGTTTGGACACAGGTTACAATACAAATATACATGGATTTATCTTTAAAAAATAAAATAAAAACTAAGAAAAAATTAGACATTTTCAAGGGCAAACATGAGCTATAGCAAGGTCGAGCCCGTGCCTGGATCCGCGGACCAGTAATTTTTTCTCCCAAAATAAACAGGAAGATAAACAGTATTTAGTGGTGTCTGTGTCCTCAACTACAAGTCTACAAGTTTACAAAGCAAGTTTGACAGTCAGCCAATTGCTCTTTGTATCCTGCAAGCCATAAATAGAATAATTAACTTAGTCAACAAGGTTTTTTTTTTTTTTTTTTTTTTTTTTGAAAACTTGATTAGTTGGAGCAGCACTCAGAGAGAAATATTAACTCGTCCTGTTTTCTGAACAACCCAGCTTCTTCCAAGTTATTCAAGGTAGCATTATGCTCAAAACCATTGCTGTGAAGAAGCTCTTTCCTAATTCAAGAGGATGAAGCTGAGTTCAAAATTTCTCAAAAGATGATACCCATATCAAACAGAGGAACACAGTCTTGAGAAAATGAAAACCAAATGGTTAACCCGACTTGCCTTAAATAGACAAAATTCTTTTTTGGCAACCTCGAATTTGTTATTGAAAACAAGACCAAAAGACGTAAGACATTACGATCGTGCTAGATGTACAGAATGAACCTTTACAGAACTTTCACAGAATGACATAGCGGTTGACGAATGAAGGGTGCTGCTAAGTCTAGTTGACAGAGATTCTAAAGATGAGCTGGCAATTAATCTAAATTAAAAGCAAATATATTTCTACAACGTTTAAGCATAAAATAATTTAATTAAATAAAAGTTACTTAAACTTGGTAAATAACAGGAAGACAATTATTAAAACAAATAATTAGCATAAATAAGAAAGATCTTACAGTATTGAAGTAGAAGGTAAAGACAGAATAATATCAATGAGATTTCCCTCGAGCTTGCACCCATATGTTTGTATACTCAAAGATAAGTGATTGGTGTAATATGAATTTAAGAAAGTGGGTTATGGTCCAACACGACTTCCGCACACTTATTGGTTTTCTCTCTTATTCTTTTGCATATTCACAATGGATCACACGGAATCACAGTTTTCCTTTCAACTCCTTCTTAAAACATTACCTTGACTGGTAACAGGGTTCTTACGACTTTCTCTAACAAGCTTAAAAAGCCAATATTTGGCAACACAGCAAAAAGATACTTGCACTAACCCTCAAGATTTTCACCATTGGAGTATAAGCAAGATAAGAGTTTTTGAGAAAATAATAATGATAAAAAGACAGTATCTTAAAACAACTCCATTTTATAAACACATCACACTAATATCTCTTATATAAGAGAATACATACATATTTCGGCTAAACTTTTGGTACTTTCTCTAAGGAAATTAGAACTCCATAGAGATTACTTTATTACACACTTCACTTCAAAGAAAGAAACTAAAATTGCTACAAGATTTGAAAAACAAGGTAGAGAGATAAATTTTTTATTTAAGACTCGATGCCTTCCTTCTGAGAATTAGTCTTCAATTTATAGACTTGAAAAGTTTCACAGTTGTCCATCATTATTGTTGCTTTAATTGTGTAAGATATTGGATATCTTACTGTGGCCTAAAGTTTTCTTGTCGTAATATGAAAAATAATTGAGGTAAACCCACAGTTTTTCTTTATCAACGTGTTTTTTTTATAAAGTAGTTGTTGACCCCAAAAATTGGTCCTTCCACGTAGCCAACTGAAAGCTACTCCACGTATTCCTCCCTGCGCACAATCAGCGAATAGTCAGGCGCACAAGACCGAAACCAACGGGGGTGGTGGCGACCGTATCACTCCGACGGTCAAGTCAGGTTTGGGTGATCGGAACAGTACCCAGGGGCTATGCAAATCAACAATAAAGGGGGAGGAGAAAATATATAAACTTGCTATGGAGTGCTATATATTGAGAGTTTCTTTACCTTTGCCTCTTGCCAAACCTTGGGTATTTATAGGTGGTATGAACCGTTGGATGTGGAATGCGTGTATACATCTGACGGTATGAAGCGTCTGCTCATAGGCGTCAATCAGTCGCGTTTGTAGAGTGGGCAGACAGTTTGTTTCCTCTGAGTTGAATTGACATAAAGTTGATAAGTCACATCAACTAGCCTCATGAAGACGTCAAATCAATTTAAGCCTTAGGTGCAGGACAAATCTCAAATTAGCGACGGATCTTCTAACCGGGGTCCACTTGATCTCGACCTCAGAGGTGAGATGCTTCGGCAGATCAGTATTAGGAATCGCTATATCACTTCGGAGAAGCTTCGGAAGGGTCGTTTTCAGGTCGGAATAAGTGGTGCTGCGCGGGGTCCACTTGATCTCGGCCTCGGAGGCCAGATGACACTTTGGTATCCGAGGCGTGTATAATCGGAGCATAACAGTGGTTCCCCAAGTCCGGGGATGAATATTTATATCATGCGTGGACTTGCTTTCCTGATCGGACCGCAAGTCATGGGAGTCTTGGGGGTTGATCTACTGCAGCGATCGAGGTTATAATAATAGGCAGATGTGTCAAAGTTTCATTATTGTGCGTAGCGTACGAGGCGGTGAACCGGCATGGGACGTCGCGTAAGGTGCATTGAAGCTTCGCGAATATGGTGCGCTAACCCCACAGACCGACGCGTTGGGAGATGACTGAAACTTTGTAAAGCATGGGAGGGAACGCAGCATCCGAGGCGATGACCCAAAAGGACCTTCGCGTCAGGTGCGTCCAAACTTTGTAAAGTTGAAGGAGGAGCTCATCTGCCACCGGTGCGCTGACCCCAAAGGTCGACGCGTTGGGAGATGGCTGAAACTTTGTAAATCATGGGAGGGAACGCAGCTTTCGAGGCGATGACCCAAAAGGGCCTTCGCGTCAGGTGCGTCCAAGCTTTGTAAAGTTGAAGGAGGAACTCATCTGCCACCGGTGCGCTGACCCCAAAGGTCAACGCGTTGAGAGATGGCTGAAACTTTGTAAATCATGGGAGGGAACGCAGCGTTCGAGGCGATGACCCAAAAGGGCCTTCGCGTCAGGTGCGTCCAAGCTTTGTAAAGTTGAAGGAGGAGCTCATCTGCCACCGGTGCGCTGACCCCAAAGGTCAACGCATTGGGAGATGGCTGAAACTTTGTAAAGTATGGGAGGAAACGCAGCATCCGAGGCGATGACCCAATAAGGCCTTCGCGTCAGGTGACTCCAAACTTTGTAAAGTTGGAGGAGGAGCTCAATCCGAGGCGACTCAAACATCAAATGATTTGACAACTGTTGCGTGTTTTCAAGGTGACAGTTGGGTGCCATGCCCATTCTCCTAAAAGGCTGCTGCAGCTACTAATTATTATTGACGGCTGGTTGTAACCGAGGTGACGCGTTTCAAGTAAGCGTGAAAGTCACAGCGACATCTTGGGCGTAGATCAAATCTGGCGTTTCATTTCAATGGCCTAGATTGAGGTTGCGACGAACGGCTTAGATTGATCGCATTTGAATTCAACGGTGAAGATCGGACTTGTTTTTCTATAAAAGGAGGACTCGAGGGTTTTCTCAGGCTTTCTACCCTTGCAAAACTAAGATTATACTTTGCTCTCAAATTTTTGGCAATTTTCGGCGTTTTGCAAGCAATTCCAGTGAGAAAAACTAGACTTCGGGCGAGAAAAACTACGCTTCCGGCGACTTTACACCATTTTCGGCTAGGAAAACCTCCAAACCCATAAGTTTCAGCACCTATTTAAACTTTTAAATTTTTTAAAGAATGGCCTCAGAAGGGAGTTCTGGTTCGGGGAGGAGTTTAGAAATAGTGAGGGTGGACGAGCCCATTGTGGCGACCTCCTCAGAAATAGCTGGGGCAACAATGGGGGGGAGAACATATGAAAACGATCGGATAGCCCACCAAATACCTCTGTGCATTGGGGGGCGTCGGACTACCCATCAAAATTAAGGGAGGCCGACCTAGGGAGACTTAGGACAGAGTATAGGATCCTTGACAGCGTAGACTTAATCCTCCCCGGGCCGGAAGAGAGAGCCTGCTACCCTAGGCCGGGCTGTGTGGCCATTAGTGAGGCGATCCTTAGGGCCGGACTTAGGGTGCCAATCTACCCATTCTTTAGGTTGGTGCTTAGGTCCTATGGGCTAGCCCCGACGCAGCTCAATCTGAACTCCTGGAGCCAGATGGTGGGCTCCTGGATGTTGTGGAAAGAGGCGTCATTAGGGGTGGAGATGCCCCTTTCCATTTTCCAGACCCTCTATACTCCCAAGGTTACTGCCGGGGGAGATAAGACCCGGGGTTGGCATTACCTTACGTCATGGGGTTCCCACACTCCATTCGTGGTCGATCTGTCGAGCTCCATCAAAGAATGGAAGAGCTCATCGTGCTGGGCAGTAGGGCGATGGGACACGATGGATGGGGACCCCCAGTAGTTGCTTCTTTTATTTCTCTTCGGTTCGAATTGTGTCTAACAGTTATGTTTCCTTTGTAGGTTCTCTTCCTCGGTGCGAGCTGTTAACGGAGGACTTCGACACCATCTGTGTCATTTATCAGCTGCCTCAGAAGAAAAGGTCCTACCACAGGCTGATCCGAAAGAACATCCATTTTATTACTCATGATTTAATGGCGTCTCAAGGTAATAGGACCGAAGTCTTTACTTTTTATTCCGAACTCCCAAGACTTGTACTAATTCCTTATTTGTTTCTTTGCAGACAACTTTAACAAGAAGCTGTCGGTGCGCCCCGACTTCAAGACCTTCCAGAAGATGATGGTTGAGGCACGGGCGTTGAAGGCCTCCTCCTCCTCGTACAAAAAACAAATGGAGGGGCTGGTAGAGGCCAGTAAGAGGCTCCAGCCTCCGACGGAGGAGGAAGTACCGGAGAACCCGGAGGCTGACCTCCGAAGGAAGGACAAGAAGAGTGCTGCCCCTCCCAGACGCCCAACTGTGGCGAGGCCACCCCCAGCTTTGAGGCAGACCACAATTCCCACGGGGGTGGCCCTCCCGGAGAGAAAGCCCGCTCCAACTGAGCATGTCGCTGCCCCAGACACAACACCCCTTGTTGCAGTGCCCATTGATCAAGCTCCGAGGCAGCAGAGGAGAAAAAGGCCCCGTCCCTCTAAGGAGGTCGATTTCTTGGGCACCAATCCTGAGGAGCCCGTAAAGGAGGTGTTGGAGGCTCTTCCTCCCAAAACAGTTGCGGTGGCGGTGGTCCACAATAAATACTGGATAGAAGAGTGGAGGGACCACACCGCCTCTTGCACGGCTGAGGATCTGGTGGCCGCGATCAGCGCCTGTGTGGCTCGAGCCCTAAGCACAAGCATCCAGCTTGAGGGCTTGGTGAAGGATCTGAACTCTAAGAGGGAGGACCTCGCCAAGCACCTCGAGGAGGCGATGCATTATGGGGATGCAGTGCGGGCGGCTCAGGCCAAAGCCACAAAGGCAGAGGAAGGGAAGAAAGCTGCTGAGGCCCAGCTTACTGTTGCGCAAACAGAAGTGGAGCGGCTGAAGAAAGAGCTGTATGAGGTGGAATGCCAAGTGGCTGCTGTGACTCGGCAACTTGATCACGCCAATAAGCACCACAAGCTCGCCACCGATGCTCTGGAGGCCTCCAACAGAGCAAAGGCAGAGCTGAGGCAGCAGACAGAGGCCCAGTCAGAGGAGATTGGCTCTTTGAAGGAGGAATTGAAGTCTCCGGGGGAGGTGGCAGTCCAGAACTTTATTAACCACTTCGAAGACCATCCCCTGTACGACGACTTCGCTAACTTCTGGGCCTCATGGAGTGCCCAAAGCTCACTGGGTCGACTGAAGGAGGTACATCCTACTCTGGACATCTCTCCATTGGAGGCAGAGTTTGAGGGGCCAACTGGAGGTCGGCCTGATAAGGTTGTCGAGGAGGCTCCGGAGGCCCAGGAGGTGGTCAGTGCTGAAGTCCCTCCAACAGATTAGGGTTATCTTGTAATGGCTTCGGCCCCACTGTACTCAAATTTATGGAATGAAATGAAAAATTTTTGTTAAGTATTTGGGCTTCTGCTTCTTTGTATTTTCTTTGTTTATTCTTTCATGAACGACAAACGTTAGACTAATTGCCTCGCGACAATGACCAATTAATAACTGTGGACCAGACCGTTTAAGTTAACATAAGTTTAAACACTTAAGCGAGTATGAAGCGGTTCTTAATGCCAACTTATTAATAATCTGAGATCAGACCAATTAGGCAAACATAAAGAGCCTCTTGATGTTAATCAGCTAATAATTGACGATCGGATCGCTTAAATGAACCTTCTGATGTACTGAGGAAACTATTCACTAACTGATGTGGCTTAGAACTAAAAATTCATTACTAAGATAGATTACACCACCCTTTACAAAGGCGATTCCATCACTTAGGGAATTTTATAACTGAGATCAGATCAGGACAATCAACTCAGTATAACATATTGAGAACAGATTGGAACACAGTCTCATTATTGGTGGTACTTCCTCAAGTGTTCGATGTTCTCTTATGAGGCAGCGCCCTTCCCAACATATCTTCGATTTCGAAGGTACCAGGTCAGGTTTCCCATCGGATGCGGTAGGGGCCTTCCCAGTTTGGGCCGAACACTCCTGACCCGATTGGTTTTGAAGATTGGAAAACTCTTCTGAGGACGAGGTCGCCCAAGCGGAGAGTTCTATTTCTAACCTTTGAGTTGTAATAGCGGGTCATCTTTTGATGGTATTTGGCCAAGGTCACTTCGGAGGTATCTCTCTTTTCCTCAAGGAGGTGTAGTTTACTTATTCGGGCCTCATCGTTGCTGATCTCATTGAAATGTATCTGTCGATGTGATGGGACCCCAACTTCGACCAGACTCATTGCCTCGGCTCCGTAGGTCATGGAAAACAGGGTTTCACCGGTTGTAGTTCGGCAAGTAGTCCTGATAGCCCAGAGGACGTGGGGGAGTTCGTCAACCCAGGCCCCTTTTGAGATAACCAGTTTCCTTTTCAAGGTGTGCTTGATAGTCTTGTTTACTACTTCAACTTGCCCATTCGCCTGGGGGTGATGAGGTGTCGAGAAGTCCTTCTTTATGCCCAGTTCGTCGCACAAGTCTCGCATCTTTCTATTGTGGAACTGCCGTCCATTATCAGAGACTAAGGATTGAGAGATGCCTAATCTACAAATGATGTTTTTCCAAACGAACTTGGTAGTATTAGCCTCGGTAATTCAGGCAAGGGGTTCTGCCTCGACCCACTTAGTGAAGTAGTCAATGACGACAATAGCGAAAGTTGCGCTCTCTCTCCCTTTTGGGAGTGGACCAATGAGCTCAATGCCCCACTTGGCAAATGGCCAAGGGCTGGTTACTATAGAAAGGCTCTGAGCAGGCTGTCTTTGTACGTTTGAGAAGCGCTGGCACTTGTCACATTTCTAGACAAATTGGCAAGCATCCCTTTTTAGGGTCGGCCAGAAGTAGCCTTGACGGAGAACCTTGTGTGCCAGAGCCGTTCCTCCGAAGTGATTTCCACAGATTCCTTCATGTATTTCTCTTAGTATGTATGTGGCCTCTTCGCCACCTACACATCGAAGAAGGGGCGAAGCGAAGCCTCTCTTGTAAAGGGTGTCTTCGTGTAGGACGAAGTGTGCAGCCCTTCCCCTTAATTTCCTCACCTCGCCTCTGGAAGCAGGCAGTGTTTGTTCCTTCAGGTACTCGATTATGGGCTGCATCCATAATGGGGTGCCTTCTATCTACAGTACCTCTTCGCCTTCGGAGGTGGAGGGCTTTGATAAGTGCTCAATGGGGACGGTGTTTAGCAGCTCTGAGTCCATGCTGCTGGCTAATTTTGAGAGGGCATCTGCATGTGCATTTTCTAGACGGGGACTTGAGTCAGTTCGAACCTTTTAAAATGGGAAATTATGTTCAGAACCAACTTCAAGTACGCAAGCATGTTACCATCTTTGGCTGCGAAATTCCCATTTACCTGATTTACTATGAGCTGAGAGTCATTGCTCGCTAGGAGCTTCCTGACCTGCATTTCCTTAGCGAGCCTTAGACATGCCAGAAGGGCCTCGTATTCGACTACATTGCTCGAGGCTTTGAAGCCGAACCTTACCGCACAATTTAACCTATGGCCTTCCGGGCTCTCCAACACGATCCCTGCCCCTGCGTCCACCTCTCCTGAGGACCCATCTACGAATAGTTTCCATGTGGGGGGCTCGGCTGGTTCCATTATCACCTCCATTTCTGGGGCTTTGGTAAACTTAACCATAAAATCAGCAAGGGCCTGGCCCTTGACGGCGTGTCTAGGTTGGAACGTTAGATCGAACTTGCGGAGCTCGATGGCCCATTTCAGCAAGCATCCTGACGCGTCTGTTTTCTGCATTACCTACTTTAAAGGGAAATTGGTGAGAACTTGTATTGAGTGGGCTTGGAAATATGGTCTCAGCTTTCTTGAGGCTGTAATAAGTGCGAGTGCCAATTTTTCCATGTCTGGGTAGCGTGTTTCAGCTGGGAGAAGTGCTTTGCTGATGTAGTACACTGGCAATTGATGCTCATTTTCTTCCCTGATTAGGACTGCGCTGACTGCCACGTCTGAAACTGCTAGATACAGTAATAGAGATTCATCCGGTTGAGGTTTTGACAAGAGGGGTGCTTCCCCAAGGTGCTTCTTCAGAGCCTCGAAGGCTTCTTCGCACTCCGAAGTCCATTGGAATTTCTTTCCTTGCTTCAGTACATTGAAGAAAGGCAAGCTTTTATCAGTGGCTCTGGAGATAAAGTGGCTGAATGCGGCTATCCGACCATTGAGACTTTAGACCTCCTTCGATTTCTGAGGTGACCTCATTTCTAGTAAGGCCGTTACTTTCACCGAATTTGCCTCAATTCCTCTCTAATTTACAATATATCCCAAGAACTGGCCTGATGCCACTCCAAAGGTGCACTTGAGGGGATTCAATTTCATATTATACTTTCTAAGTACCTGGAAGGTTTGGTCGATGTGACTCACGTGTTCGGTTGCCTGGAGGCTTTTGACCAACATGTCATCTACGTAGACCTCCATAGTTTTGCCAATGAGTTTAGCAAACATCATGTTGACTAACCTCTGGTATGTGGCCCCGGTATTTTTCAATCCGAAAGGCATAACTTTGTAGCAATACAGGCCCCTGTCCATAATGAATGATGCAGCTTCCTCGTCAGGTCAAAACATGGGTATCTGGTTGTACCCTGAGTATGCATCCATGAAACTCAGTAGTTCATGCCCAGCAGTAGAGTCCACAAGTTGATCAATTCTCAGAAGTGGGAAGCTGTCCTTGGGGCACGCCCTATTTAGGTTTGTGAAGTCCACGCATACCCTCCACTTTTCGCTGGACTTTTTCACCAGAACCGGGTTGGATATCCACCTCGGATATATGGCCTCTCTGATGAAACCACTGCGGCTAAGTTTGCTTACTTCGTCTTTCAGAGCCTCGTACCGTTCCGGGTTTAGGGCACGCCTCTTCTGTCTATGGAGAGCATAGGAGGGGTTGATGTTAAGGTGATGGCAACTGATCCTAGGATCTATTCCCACCATATCTTCATGTTTCTATGTGAAGACATCCAGGTTCCCTTTCAGGAAACGTATCATCTCAATTTTTGCTTCAGTACGCAAGACTTGATTGAGGTCTTCCGGGTTGACGGGGAAAGTTTCCAATTCTTCCATGGGGGTCGCATTTGGTTCATAATCAATTATTCGGGGGTCTAACTCATCAAGAGGGTGCCTCTTCCATGTCGACATCTCCCTCTTGTTCAGAAGTATGCCCTTGTTCAGGGGCGTCGAGCATTTTCACATCCATACCGACTTCAGCGAGTACCTCGGCTAGGATTACATTAACAGTTCGGGGCTCGGATTTGCACAGCAAGTTTAGGTAGCATGCCCTGGATCCCATCTGATCGCCCCGGACTGTTGTAATCCCATGTTCGATTGGAAATTTTATGCACAAATAGTGAATGGACGTCACAGCCCAAAGATCTTTCAGAGCGGGTCAGCCCAATATTCCATGATAAGCCGATCTATGATCTACCACCAAAAATTCCATGAAATGCTGGGCTACTAGGGGTGCCGAACCCATTTCGACAGGGCAGGGTGATCCGCCCTCGTGGGATGATGTTGTTCCCAGTGAATCCGAACAGTGGGTCGTTCATGGGGATCAACCCATGTTCAATTTGCATTTTGTCAAAAGTGGAGCCGAACAATATGTTCACGGAACTGCCATTGTCAACGAGCATGCGTTTTAATCCATTTCTAGCTACTACGGCTCTTACAACCAAAGCATCGCAATGGGGATGGTGAACTCCCTCTGAGTCTTCCTGGGAGAAGGTGATCCGGGCCATCTTGTTTGCTGATTTCGATTCGTTAAAAAGTAAGTGATCATCGGGGGATCCTTTGTTTCTCTTGTGTAATTTCTCTGGGCATTCCTGGTGTTGCCACCGATGTGGGGTCCCCCAATGATGGTATCGATTTCCCTGATGACCTGGCCTCCCGAAAATTGGGCTTGCTTTCCCTGCCTGGATTGGCCTCGATTCCTCGATTCTCTTCTACGAGGAGATTGTTCCTGGTGACCTCTCCCTCCCCTTCTCGGGGAGGTGGATCTGCGAGGGTGTTCGTTTCTGCTAGAAATGTGAGGGTTGCTTCGATTAGGGCGCCGATTGGCATCACGACACTCACTAGTGTCATGTCCGTATAGTTGATGGAATGTACAAAACCTTGCTCCTGCCAAGGGTCTGTTTGACCTCTTTTTCTTCTTCTTATTGTTATCAGTTCTTCCAGATGGTCCCGCTTCAGCAGGGGCATTATCATATGCCAACACCGGCACTGCATTCAATGTGGCGGAAGCTAGGGCCTGTCCGGATGTGGGAGCTATGGTATGCCCTGCTTGGGTCCATTGCTAAGTAACAAGGTGTGCTGCGGAGCTTCGACCTACCTGTCTCTGAGGAGGAGGGAGTCTCTGTGCGGCACGGTTGCGATGATCAATCATTTCTTCACTAACAATTTCCACTCTCATCATTTCCACCAGCTCGTCATATGTGGAGGGATTCTTGCTGCGCACGTCCCTTCAGAACAAAGTGTTCATGTTGAGCCCACCTTTCAGGGCTGAAAGGGCTTCCCTGTCAGTGACCAGTTCGCAGTAAGTAATTTCGTCTGTAAACCTGGCGAGATAGCTTTTTAGCGTCTCCCCAGGGGCCTGCGTCATGTCTTGCAGGCGTTGAATTGGTGCCTCTCCTTCCCTGCGTGAGAGGTACTGGTTCAAAAATACTTTCTTCAAGTCTGGCCAACTTCTGATGCTTAGGGGAGAAAGCCTGTTGTACCATACCTCGACGGCTCCGCCTAGTGTTAAATGGAAGGCTCTGCATTTTAGAGCAGGCGAGGCTCCCCTAAGGCTCATTTGTGTCATATACTTTGTGAGGTGCTTCTCCGGATCCCTCTTTCCCTCATACTTGGGGATCTTAGGGGGCATGAAGTTAGCTAGCATTGGGAAGCTTTGAATCTCCCTTGAGAAAGGGAGGTTATCGTCATCATCGTCAATCTCATAAGATCGACAGGGCCCCTCTGACCCTTCATCATCTTGGATGTCTTGGGGAGATGGAGGTGCTTCTCCTCGACTCCCCCAATCGACTAGGTTTCTCCTCTCTCTCTTATTTCTAGGAGGAAGAGGGGGACCATGTTCTTGTTCGTGATCCGGACGAACTGATCCTCTTGCTGGGTGGACCCTATTGCTAGGATCCTCCCCTATCCGATCGAAGATGCTTACTGACCTTTGGTCGTCGTGTTCTTGAGGGAAATTGTCCCTCTTGCGTGGTTCTGATGACTGACTCCCTTGCACATAAGATGTTGCTTTGACGTTCATCTCCCTTTCGAATGGGCATTTTGTATGCCGGCTCGTGTGGCCCTGAGAGTGGGATAAAGGGATTTCCTGCACCGGATAAGATCCTTGGGGCCTTTGATAGCTCTGGTGTCCCTGGGCTTGCATGAGGAGTTCCTGCATCGCCATATTCTAAACTGCTATGTCTTTTATACCCGCAGCTATCTAAGTCATTCCTTCATTGAGTATGGTTGTTCTTCCGCCTCGACGACGTCGGTGATGCGATCTCTGATGAGTAACATTGTTATGGACTACCTTTTCTTTAGAGGCCTCTCTCATGGGATTGTCGTCTTCATGACTGTAGCTCATTCTACCTCTTTTTTCAAGGGTAGTAAGAACTTTGATTGTAACTCAACTTTGTTCTTTTTCAAGAATGCCCCATTTTCAGGGTTAGTCGCCGGTTTTTCGGTACCCTCTCCGATGGAGAACGCAAAACTTCGAATGGGGAGTGCTTCCCACAGACGGCACCAATCTGTTGACCCCAGAAATTGGTCCTTCCACGTAGCCAACTGAAAGCTACTCCACGTATTCCTCCCTATGCACAATCAGCGAATAGTCAGGCGCACACGGCCGGAACCAACGGGGGTGGTAGCAGCCGTATACACTCCGACGGTCAAGTCAGGTTTGGGTGATCAGAACAGTACCCAAGGGCTATGCAAATCAACAATAAAGGGGGAGGAGAAAATATACAAACTTGCTATGGAGTGCTATGTATTGAGAGTTTCATTACCTTTGCCTCTTGCCAAACCTTGGGTATTTATAGGTGGTATGAACCGTTGGATGTGGAACGCGTGTATACATCTGACGGTATGAAGCGTCTGCTCATAGGCGTCAATCAGCCGCGTTTGTAGAGTGGACGGACAGTTTGTTTCCTCTGAGTTGAATTGACATAAAGTTGATAAGTCACATCAACTAGCCTCATGGAGACATCAAATCAATTTAAGCCTTAGGTGCAGGACAAATCACAAATTGGTGACAGATCTTCTAACCGAGGTCCACTTGATCTCGACCTCGGAGGTGAGAAGTTTCGGCAGATCAGTATTAGGAATCGCTATATCACTTCGGAGAAGCTTCGGAAGGGTCATTTTTAGGTCGAAATAAGTGGTGCTGCGCGGGGTCCACTTGATCTCGGCCTCGGAGGCGAGATGACACTTCCGTATCCGAGGCGTGTATAATCGGAGCATAACAGTAGTGATAAAGGGGTTTTTCACTTTTCCATATGTGACTCAAACCACTCTTCCGGATATTCCGATGGGTCAAAAGAGATTGGTGAGATGTCGTCTTCATTGCAATAACACTCATACTTATGATTTGGATAACGCCAAAACTGTTTGCACAACTCTTCTTTTGTTTTCTATGTTCTACTAGTTTGTCCTTCAAAGATATGATCACACCATGTATTGAGATAGTGCCAATCTTCTTGTTTAGTGGGTGCAACAGCTTTATTGTAAATCATGTGATCTTGTGACTCATAAACCCAAACATTTTGTTTTTCTTCAATAACCTTTTGGATATGCTCGAACTGCTCTTTATATCCTTTAGCTCTACGGAAAGCTATCATTTTGATTAAATCTTGTGGTAACGTTTCATGGACTTCACTCTTCTCAAGCTGGAATTGCTTAGAAGTAGTAGCCATTCTTATAACATGGCTTGCTGGAAGCAACCTGTCTTCTTCATATTCCCATTCAGGACGAGCAGAGAAAAACCTAATATAAATATTTTTGTGTTTAAGAACTTGACAATATCTTTCAATAGTTCGGACAACATCCTTTAGCAGCATAGAAATTTCTTTTAATGATTCAGACGTGTAAATACAAATTATATTCCCCATTTCATAAAGAGTACGAACCCAATATGCTAGGGCTCCTGGATAAAAATTAACTTTGTTGTAAGTTCCATACGTTAGAGTTTTCATCCATCCTCCAATACCGGTAAGCCAACAGTAGGCAAGATTGAACAATACATATGCTAAAATAAAATCATCTTTATTTTTGATATCCATAACACCAGGGATGTTAGAGGATTTGATAATATTTGAGCAATTAAGCTCTGGTATAGAGATACTATTGTTCGTAGAAAATTCGTCCTGTGAGAGAGACAAAGTAGTATTCTCCTTGACAGATAGCTTACGAAGCTTTAATGCCTCTAGTTCAATATTGGTTTTAAAACCTTCAAATTTATTGGCACTAGGGTCTTTAGATAATATAGCCTTGTTGGCTTTCCCAGATATTGGCTTTGCAGCAACCATTTCCATCGTTGTTATCTTGGATTCTATAGCAACTATCTTCACATTCATCTCGAACTTCAATGTTTCGAGTTCCTTCTTAATTTACTCCATTCCTGGTTAAGAAATCTGGAATAAAATTTTCTTTCCCTTTAATATGGACAATAAATGGCGCAAACCACATTTGCATTCTAATAAGTGGCCTTTCAGCTGCACTTGTTCCAAGCTTATTTGTCAATAATGGTTTCACTTGGGTATTATCTGTTCTAATAAGAAACTTCTTTGATAAAAAATAAGGTTCAAATTTTGTTAATCCTTTCTTAACAGCTAAACATTCTTTACGATTAATATCATATCTGGTTTCTGCATCCTTAAAAGCACCTGAAGTGTATGCATTAAGTTCTTCTGGACATTTACAAATGGATTACAAAGAATTTCTTTCTTATTTTCTTTTCTTTTGAGGATAGCTCCCCAGTGTAATAGAGATGCATCAGTTTCTAAAATATAGAAATCATCATCATTTGGAATATTTAATTTAGGTAAATTTTCACATATTTTCTTTATTTTGTTTATCATTTCAATATCTTCTTGTGTCCTTCCAATACAACTCCATTTCTAAGCTTTTTGGTAAAGTGGACTTTGTATTTTGAGCAGTTTTTTTATAAATTTTTCAGAATAATTTAATAATCCGATAAAGTTTTACAGCTCTTTCTTATCTCTAATTATTTCTGAAAATTCGATAATCTTTTTTCCAATATGGGGTTGTTGGAGTATTTTCTCTTCTGTCAAAATATATCTTAAGAATTCAATTTCAGTTTTAGCTATTTCAACTTTTCTTTCTGATAGGGCTAATCCATATTTTTGAGCAATATATTTGAATTTCTTAAGATGTTCGATATGTTCTTTTAAATTTTTTACTATGAATAAGGATATCATCAACATAAGCAACACAAAAAAAATTTATTGGTCTAATAATCTTATCCATTCTTTGTTGAAATATTGCTGGAGCATTCATTAATCCAAATGGCATAACATTCCACTCGAATTGTCCTAATGGATTGGGAGTAGTAAAACTAGTTAAAGGTTTTGATGCTTCGTCTAGTTTTATTTGCCAATATCCAGATTCACAATCAAATTTAGAATATAATTTGCTTCCTTATATTTGTTTTATTAACAAATCTTTTATAGGTAATTTATAGCTATTTGGTATAGTTTTAGAGTTTAGATCTCTATAATCAATTACCATTCTAGCTTTTCCTCTCTTAATTTCACTATGATTCCTGACCATAAAAGCAGGACTATTATATGAACTTGATGGTTCTCTTATTACTCTTAATTCTAAAAGTTCTTTAATTTGTATTTCAAATTCCTTTCTATCTTCTTCGCTATAGGGAAATTATTTTCCTGATATCTTAACATCTAAACTTTTTAATTCAATAGTTGCAATAGGTTTATCTTTGTCCCATTTGGCTAATGGATGTTCATGATAACATTCTTTCATTTCAATTTTAATATTTTCTAATTCTTCTTCTAACTTGTTAATTCTTAACACAGGAATTCTTTGTTTTTGATTGATTTCTGTATAACATTCACCACGATTATCTGCAGAACTCTGATGTCTAGGTTTATGGTTAATAGGTTGATGTGCAATTCCAATTGCTTTACAGATTTTTGGCGTTTTAATTTTGTGATTAAAATGTGTAGTAAATTCAAAACTATCTTTATTTTGTGTAAATGTGCTATATGTATAGATAAAATTTTCTCCTAAGAGAATATCACATCCAATTTTATCTGTTGCAAATATTCATGGAATAAAACATTCTCTATTTCCTATAATAATAGGAACATTTTCCACAAAATCTCTATATATTTCAACAATATCACTAGTTGTTTGTCCGTAAGTTGTTTTCTTATAATCGCTTTTGTAATAGTATTTTGGGAACACATTTCTTTTACATAGGCAAATTCCTGATCCAGTATTAAGTATTGCATGAAATCTTATCATTCAGTAGTCTGGTAAATTGAGAGTTATCTCAATATATGGGCTTAAAATACTAGTTTTGATAGATCTTATTCCTTGTATTATATAAATTAATTCTTTGTTTTTATTAACTCTAGGCAACATTTTTTGTTTACCTTCAACGGTTATTTGCAGTACGTTTTTCTGAATAAAAAATGGTGATACCTATTCAAGAAAGTTCATTCCAAGTAATATTGGTGTAACGCCCCAAATTCTCGGAACCCGAAGTGTTAAAATAATATTCGTTTCTTTCTTTGGTTTTAACCCTTTGACGCTAGCCAAAGTGTTTTATAAATCAATTTTTTTTTTTTTTGTATAAAAATATAGTGGAAGGTAGTTATCCATATAAACTTAGGCAAATGTAACAAAATTAGATTTTGTAAAAGATTTGAAGGCAAATCGACAATTACGAATTTAACAACAGCAGAAGAAAAAATATATTTGGCCTAGGAAATGTCTATTAAAATTTATGAATTTTTTACAGGGACTAAAGCATTCATATATGTACCACATATAAAAATTTGGGGTTTCGATGATAACGTTTGAAGCACGAAAATATTACTCGAATATACTAGACAGGAATCTCGGATTCAACACAATGCAGTTTACTAAAACGGGCATAACTTTTCTTTTTGATAATATTTTTGAGAAATTACAAAGGCCACTATTAGAAGACTCATAGGCCTTTCAAATCCCACTGATTTCACTTAAAAACATGCACCGTAGCCCAAGTTATACCATTTTCAAATAAGAGGAACCTAGCATAAATTTAAACTTCAAACATATTCAATCCAACATCTCTAAATTCTAGTTAACATGCATCGTCTATGAAACTAGACAAAATAAACATAAAAAAACTTCTAAAAAAGTGTCATCTAAGTATCCATAGAATGTTTACATAAATAGAAATATTTACTAGAAATTGTAAGCATTAGAGATCGTCGAACACTTGCCACTATGCCAACCACTGACATGCCTCGATTTTAACCTGTAAAATTATTTGTAGGGATGAGTACTATAAATAATACTCAGTAGGCGTCACTTAAGTAAATGGTGAAAATATATATTTTCAGAAATGCAAACTTTATTCGATTGCGTCACCGACAATTTCAAGCAAATTGGTGATCAGTCAACCCGCTTACTTTTATGTTTTGATAACCCCATTTCATTTATCATAATCATCTCTTCATACCTTGTATAAACCACCAAACGGTGATTCCATTTCTTGTGTAAACCACCAAACGGTGATTCCATCATGAGTAACACAATAGTAAGTTTGATGCAAACAAAAACATATAAGTCTTTCATCACTTACAAAAGCGCCAAAACACCCCTACCTTAATGTTTGAAGTTTGAATACCCTTTTCGTGTTCAATATATAGAACTAAAATGCAGCGTACTTCTTGCCTCATCTTCAAATAAATTTTTAGATTCAAGGAACTTTAGTTTAACGGAAAATGGGCAAAAGAATTAGGAGAGAAAATGGGGCTAAAGAAGTTTTTAAATTTGAGTTATCAAAACAAACTTATGATTTTAAAAAAAAAACTAAAGGGACAGTTTTTTTTTTTTTTAATTTCAAATGATGTGGCCATGTAATGCACTTAAATTCCTCAAATGAAGTGGTGGTCGGATTTTAATTAGGTGCTTAAATGGTGGGTAAACGTGTAGGTTGTTATTTTATATGGTAGCAGTTAACCAATTGGAAATTAAAGAAGTATTTGGAATAATTAATATCTATCAATAACTATATGAAAGTGGTCTGATGTTGGGAATTAAAAATGGTTAGTGGGGAGTCAAAATGCTAAGTGTTGACAGTTAACAAAATGGAGATTTATATACTAAGAGAGGGTTGGTTAAAATTGGAGGTTACAATGGATAATAAAGTGGAGGGGGGGTTATGGTTTTGAAATGTTAATCTTCAAACAGGGCACATAACTTCCCAATGATCAAATGACAAAATTTTATTTATATAAATGTATATCTTTTGAAGTTAACAACAAATAAAATGGAAGTTTATTAAAATGGTAAGTTGGAGTGTAAATGATGGATGATGACACATGCAAGTAATTTGTCCAATTTCAAAAAAAAAATTAATAATAAAAAAATAGTTTACATAATGGAAATCGAAATGGTAGTATTATAATAAAGTGTGTCGTAAGAAAAATAATGTAACCAAATTAACATAAAATTTTGTCGGTTAATAACGATTTTAACACCTTGTAAAATTTAAGAAGATCAAGTACGAGAAATTTTACTTTCGTGACCAAAGTTTAATTTGGACCATTAGGAAGTGTCATAGCGACATAATAATATGACCCAGATTATATTTGAGTCCCGTAAGAAAATTTTATTTTGGAACGAAACAAAACACTTTTTTTTTCGATCGCTACAATTGGGCTAGTATCTTTTCCTTTTCTATAAACTTTATGAATTTTAAGGTTTAACTTAATTTGTTCTCCTTTTATGTCAGTAAAACTTAGTTCAAGGTTAACAAATGTTTTAATTTCATATTTAATTCCATGATAATATGTAAGAGTTATTCCTTGTGATAAATTTTCTTCTACTAAATGATCGACTAAATCTGCTCTAATATGGCTAGTACAAGCTTCTGTATTTACAAGGGCTATGATATTTTCGTAGTTATTTTGATTATTGAAATATTCTGTTAATATAAGGAAATTATCTTCCTCACTTTTTCTTAAATCAATATCAATACTATTTCTAGGTATAGTTGGGTAATTTCTACTTGTAGATGGTCTACTAGAGCTTGAGAGTTCTCTAGTACTGATACGTCTTTCCATTCTTCTATTAGGCATTCTAACTACAAGTTGTCCAAAAGTATTCAAAGTTGCTAATCCTTGATTACCTACATTACTATCTATTCTTCTAGATCATTGATGAAAATCAATTAGTATCTCTTGTGGCAACGAAATGTTACAATCACTTAGCATTCTTGGTGATGTAAATTGTGCTAGGTTTTTAAAGTCTTCATGAATTTCTATGAATTCTCCTGAGATTTTATTGATTTCCTTTTGATGTGTAGTAGTAAAAGCATATAAAGCTTTACAATGTAAAGTTACAGCTTTACTTCTAGGCGGCATACTTAATCTATCAATTTTGTGATATAGATTTAATCCTAAACTTAAGTTTTCATCTAATATAGACATGGAAAATCTAGGTCTTATAGTAAAAATAATTTTCTTATACACAAGATTTCCAGGGACAACTCCTAACAGAGCGTCCATAGGATCATGACGTATCCTGTTATCCATTAAATATATTTGTATAGGAATATCCATTTCCTCTCTAAAGTATCCTTTAATCATGATTAGGATTCCTCCAATCACTATATTCTTTAATCTTTCTCTAGTGGATCTTTTAATACTTGCTAATTCTCTATTAACCCGTTCTCTTGTAATTAAAGGTATAGTAGTATTGCCCTTAACATTTTCTATGTCAATAGGTACTTTGTCATATTTGGCAATGTATATAGTTTTATTAAACCAGTGTAGTATTGGTCTAATAAAACATCTTTATCTCTTAAAGATATTTGTTTATCTTTTATAGCTCCATATCTTTCTTCATCAAACATAACAGTTAGTGAAGTTCCTTCTTCACTATCTAAAGTCGTTTCAACCGTATCAATAATTTCTTGATTCATATATATTTGTTCGTATTCAGGTTCCTCAATTTCTTTAATATCTAGCTCATAGATTGAGTTAGTTTCAGATAATTCGTCTAAATATTCAAGTATCTCATATTCTGAATAATATTCAATCTCTTACATTAATTTAATAGATTTATATTTTCTCTTTTATTTTTATTAGGACAGTTGGGAGAGATATGTCCTAATTCATTACAGGTAAAACATTTACATTTTTATAAAATTCTTTCTTAGATTTCTTCTGAGGCTTCTTATATTGGTTATATTCTCTATTCCAAGGTTTTTTCTTCCTAAAATATTTTTTGTGGTTTTTAAAACCTTTGTTTTTCTTCCAAGGTTTTAGATATTTCTTAAATTTCTTTTTATAATATGGTTTTTTAGATGGTTTGTGACAGCCAAATTGTGGTATAGATGCTATTTCTCCATAACAACATAAACTAGCCTTTTTACCATGTTTTCTAAATAGGTGTTGGTACATAGAATTTTTGCTCCATTCAGCTATTTTTCTTTTAGCGAATGAAGTTCTCATTCCTAAAGTATCAGCTTTGTGATTAGGGTCTTCCCATTCTATTTTATTCCTCTAAATTTGGTAATCTTCAAATAACTTCTGATCACATGGCCAAGGTAATTTAAGAAAATATCTATTTAATAATTTTTTATCTTCTTCTGATAGATTCCATTCTTTAATACATTTAGATGCTTTGATATATATTTTTTCAAATTTTTTAGTATATTCATATAATTCACACATATCAAAAAATTTTAATAGTTCCATTTCTTTTTTTGCTTGTAACGTTTCTTGAGTGATCATATCTATTTTAGTTTCTGGTATAACTTCTCCTAATGATAGGTGTCTAAAGAAATTTTCAATTCGTTTTGATACTTCTTTAAAATTTTCAGCATCTAAACTTTCATTGCTATCTATAATAGTTGTAGATTTTTCGCCATATTTAATTTTATTTTTAGTTTCTTCAGAAGTTTTTTTCCAGATATCGAAAGTAATTCCTCTAAAGGTGTGGATTATAAAGTTATAGGCTTGAGTTGTATTCCATTTATTAAAAGCAACAGCTAAATCAGTAGCTTTTGCCCAAGAGTCAATAATTTTACTTTTATTATTACTATCATCAATATCTAACCATATTCCTGTAGTAGGAATTTGTTCGGTAAATAATCTTACTGTATTATTATCCCTAAGATGTATATTCTTAGTTGATATAGTTTTTGGTTCTTTCATCCATTCAAAATTCCAGTCTTCAGATTCAATTTGAGTCCAATCTGTATTAGTATTAGTTCTACTATTTTCTCTAATTAAAGGCTGGTTTTCAACTTGTTGATTTAAAGGTGGAGTATTAATTTCAGTAGTTTCTTCTTTAGGTGGAGGATCATTCATATGTATATTTTCAGTTTGTATGGCTAATTGTTCTAAACTTTGTTTATAAGCTTCTAATTCTTCTCCAGTACCTTCAAAGAATTTTGTTTCTAATTCTTCTATAACATAGGCCGACAATGGTGGTTCAATAGAGACATAAGAATCTTTTTTAAGTTTTAATTCTTTAAATTTTGATTCTATCTGTTTAAATAAGATTGTTGGTCCTACCTTAATATTGTTGTTAACAATTTCTAGATTAGATTCCATATTCTTTATACTAGTTATGACATCTTGATTATTAATATTTAGTTTTCCTAAAGGCTCAGCATAATCACCATATTGTTTTAAAAATTGATTTATAATATCTTCTTCTTCATATTTAGAAGATTCATCAACTAGAATTTGTAATGCTTTATTTTTTATTTCAACTAATTGTTGAGAATTATTTATTTGTTTTATGTCTTCTCTTAAGGATGAATATTCAGTACATAAATTTGTCGCTAATTCTTGCAATTTAATTCGATTAGTATTAGTTAATATACTGATATTTTGTAATTCTTCTAAAATCATTTTATCTTTTCTATACATCTTAAAATTTTTCTTCAATTTCGTTACTAGACTCTGATACCAATTTATAAACAAGCAGTAAGCAAAAAGGAAATAAATTAGAAATAAGGGTTAAAAAAGACAATACGCTATTCTGTAATTTTTCTTTAGAATGAATAGTTCTGGTAGAATAGAATTATTCAAGACATTAATAAGAGGTTCCTGCTTATGAATCATTTCTTCTATGTACATTCGGTTTTGCATAAAGGTGAGTGAGGCCAACGCCTTTGGCCTAACATTAGAGGTGGCCTCAGATTCTAGCTTATTTCATTCTTTTTATCTTTTATCTTTTTTATTTTTTTGGTAAATTAGGTTCCCTACTATTTTTGTTATTAAAACTTTGATAAATTAGGTCCTTTCCATTCCATTTATATATAAGGTCCAATAACGTGTTTTCATTGTAGGAATTTCATTTCTAAATTAGGTCTATTTCAAATATAACATAAGAGGATAAGCGACATAGGATATCTCAAACTCATATTGCAGTGATTTCTTAATTCTTTTCAACTTATTTATCACATAGGTAGTATTCGATTTATTTATTTAAAATAAGTGACATTTTACTAGACTTGCCAAAAATTAACGAATATCCTTAAACAAAGAGTAAAGACTCTTTAGCGATTGTTGACCCCAAAAAATGTTGTCAATAGATGTTGAACCCACCCAAGCACACGTGAGCGAAAGCCCAACATGCTAAGACACGTGGATGGTCTAAAACGGACAGATCAAGGGCATGGGAGTAGCTCAACGGTGCGGGACGAGAATGTTCAGAATTCGACGGGATGTTCGTAGACCGATTGTATAGTAATTACTGTTACGTGTTTGCTCACTTGGGCTACCAACCGGGGCCCACAACCAACTCATGCCGAACCGAGTGGCACTCAAGCCGAGGTGATTTGCACAGTCGAGGCCCATAAAACGAGGTCCACAGAAGCCTAGGCCCATATATACCGAGGCCCATCTATCATTGCCTCTTGAGGAGCTTCCGAAGCCCATATGCCGAGGCCCTTTGAAGTTGGACGAGGCCCTATTGGCCGAAGCTCTATAGCCGAGGTAGCAGCCTCTGAATCACGAAGCAGCATCTTCCATAGACATTTCTTCCAAGAGATCTCTACACAAAGATCTTACTTGAATGATTGATAGGACGTTTTTCATGAGTGTAAATGTTAAGTCTTGTCACTAGTAGAGGCGGCTCTGCCAATCAATAAATGTATAGCAGGCTAGGTGTGGTTGATGCCTATAATTTGACATGTAAATTAACCGGATGAGGCCACGTGTACCCTGAACCAAAGGTCACAGTCTAACTTGTGACACTATAAATACTCCCTCATGTATCCCATACAAAGGCTAATGCAAGAATCAATACAAGAAATCATACTTTACTCAACTGTCTCTTTCTTATTATCTTGCAATACAAACGAGTTCATACATATTTAAATACACATTTATAGACATCGATTGGTAATTATTGTACAGTCGGTCTACGAACATCTCGTCGAATTTCGAACGTTCTCGTCCCGCACCGTTGAGCTACTCCCACGCCGTTGATCTATCTGTTTTAGACCGTCCACGCGTCTTAGCATGTTGGACTTTTCCTCACATGTGCGCGGGTGGGTCCAGCATCTATTTGCAATATTTTTTCGGGTAAATAGATTGGTGCCGTCTGTGGGAATCCATACAATAACCACGAACAACCTTGTGGTGAAAGCTTATTGAAGAGTGACATTTGGGCATCCCCATTGAAAAATGATTTGTTCTTGAAAAAAAAACAAAAGGAAGCCCCACAACTTAGCAAAAATCTGAAGGTCAAACAAAGAAAATGAGTTCAAACGAAGATATACCTCCCAGGAAGGTAAGAGAAAACGCAGGTGTGTCCTCTCCAGCGGCTGCCCCAGCAACTCGGTACCGACTCCACCACTGCCATAGAAGAGGTGGAATGCGAGTGACAGCCCGGCTATCGAGAGAAATGACCGCCATGGCAGCCAACATAAGGGACATTGCTAGCCAGAACATGGCTATGAGGGAACTTATGGCCCAAATGCAAGGCTAGGGAGGCTTCCCTATTCCTCCATACGCCCCCAAGGGCACTACCATCAAGAAGATGAAGTTCAAAGTTAGAGGGTTGCCTCGCCAGACTATAACCGAGGTAGAAGCCCATTTGAAAGGGAAGTGAAAGTTGATGTTTCTTCCAACTACGCTTCTGGACGACCCACCGAGGTCCCTTTGAACCATGATAACTTTCCACCTCCATATGAACACGAGTGAAAACATAGGAGGTCAGGTAGTGTATTTAACAGAATTAGCCCTGCAGAACTGATGCCTAGGCATCAACAGCCTCGCAAGCCTTGGACAAGGCCACACCCCACCTCCAATGCCTCAACAGCCGAAAGAAAGGCTTGAAAATGCCCCTTGTGCTGCACCGCCTAGAAATAAGCGCCAAAGGAGGGAAGAGGAGGCTAGGAATCGTCCCGGCACCTCTCACCAACCACCAAGGTATGAGGCCGATGAAAGTGATTCAGATGAGCAGCAGAGGTCCTATGACTTGGACGATGATGATGAAAACCTGCCATTCTCAAGGGAACTAAGGAGTGCCCAGGTCCCGACCCACTACGTTATGCCCAAGATACCAAAGTATGATGGAAGAGGCGATCCAGAGAAGTACCTGAATGCTTACAAAACTTATATGAGCCTAGGGGACGCCACCTCAGCTGTGAAATGCAGAGCTTTCCACTTAACAATTAGCGGAGTAGCTGAAATTTGGTATAGTAGGTTACCAATTGGGAGCATAAGAAGTTGGCCCGAATTCAAGACCACCTTCTTAAAGAGGTTCGCTATGAGCAAAGAGGAAAAGGCTCACATCCAACGTCTCCAAGATATGAGACAGGCACATAGGGAGTCCTGGAAGAACTTCCTATCACGCTTCACTAATGAGATGACGTACTGTGTGCAAGTCACCGACGGTGAGGCATTATCTGCACTGAGAGGAGGCCTGAGCATGAACACCCTGTTTTAGAGGGACGTGCAAAATCAAGACCCCACCACCTATGATGCCCTACTCGAGATGATGAGATGGGAGATCATCAATGAAAAATTGATTGAGCATAGGAATAGGGCAAGTAAAGGCCTCCCACCTCCGCAAAGACAGCGTGCTAAAGGGCCGACCTCCCACTTGATGGATTACCAAATGAACCAAGTCGGTAATGAGAGTTCTGGGCAAGCGCTTGCCGCCACCACTCTGAACACGGTTCCTACCTTGGCATATGAGGATATCAACCCAGTCACTAACATCCAGCAGGTGGGAACTCCGTAAGGATCTCGCAGGGAGAGAGGCCGAGGCCGGGGTTCAGGACCTAGAAATAAGTCAAATCCGAACCTCCCCGAATATTGCATATACCACCAGTCCTATGGCCACAACAAAGTAAATTGTCGAGACAATGCTCAATGTACCCGACAAGAACCCCCAGGGATAGAAATGAATCACCCCAGGCAAACAAACCCCCACCTAGGTATGACAACCGACCTGGACGTGAAGGGATGTTTCCCCTCGATGAAGGGAGCGCGATGCAGAGAGGCCTAGGAAAGGGCGCAGACACCGAAGAAATTGACAAACTCGGGATGAGGCCCCTATCCACGAGGTGGATACCATGTTTGGAGGCCTATATGTGGGCGGTGAAACACAGAACGCTAAAAAGAATTACGCCCGCGAGGCTAAGCACCCCCGTTAACCAGCTATATTCTGGACCACAGCTCCCGGAGGAATCAAGTTCCACCTAGTGTCTTCACCTAGGAAGACGCTGAAGGAGTTCACTACCCCCACTGCGATGCACTTGTGGTGAGAGCGATCATAACCTGGAATGGGCTCAAATGAATGTTAGTTGACAACGGTAGCTCTGTCAACATTCTATTCAGGTCCATCTTCGACAAGATGATACTGGACCATGAGTTGACACCCACCTCCACTCCCTTGTACGAATTTACTGGAGATAGCATCACTCTGACAGGAAAGATCACCCTTGCAGTGGAGATGGGGGCGCTTTCGGGGTTGCCTCCGAAAAATTCTTAGGATACATGGTCAACCAACGCGGAATTGAAGCCAACCCTGAGAAGATTGAGGCCCTATGCAAGATGAGATCCCCCTAAAGCCAAAGAAAGTACAAAGCTTGACTATGCGAGTGGCCGCACTTAGTCGCTTCGTCTCCAAAGCTACAGACAAATGCCTCCCATTTTCAAAGTGTTGAAAGTTGGAAAGAAGTTTCAATGGACCGAGGAATGTAAAGAGGCCTTCCAAGGCCTGAAAAGACACCTAGGGCAGGCCCCCCTCTTCTCCAAACCGAAGCCCGGGGAGATTCTTCAACTGTATTTGGCCATCTCCAATGAGGTTATCGGTGTGGTTCTAATCTGAGAAGAGGGGACCACCCAACTCCCCGTATACTATACGAGTAAAGCACTCATATCGCCAAAAACTCATTACCCGGATATGGAGAAACTCGCTTTGGCCTTGATCACTGCTTCCAGGAAATTGAGGCCCTATTTCCAAGCCCACACCATACATGTGCTAACAAAGTTTCCCCTGAGACAGGTACTTCAAAATCCTGATGCCTCAGGAAGATTATTGAAATAGGCGGTGGAGCTAAGTGAATTTGACCTCGTGTTCAAGGTTAGGGCGGCCATCAAGGGCCAAGCATTGGCTGATTTTGTGGCAGAATTTGCCAATTTACTCGAGGTGGATGAAATCATGGAACATACTGAGCCCCCCATGTGGAACTTATTCGTGGATGGATCGGCTGGGGATACCAGCTCAGGTGCCAGAGTTGTCCTCATCGGCCCGGAAGGTCACAAGTTGAACTAATCAGTGAGGTTCGGGTTCAAGGCCACCAACAATGTGGCAGAATATGAGGCACTTCTTACGAGCCTCAGATTAGCCAGAGAAATGCAAGTGAAGGGGCTGCTTATCAGTAGTGACTCCCAGCTGGTCGTTAGCCAGGTGAACGACAACTTCTCAGCCAGAGACAAAACCATGACCTCCTACTTGAAAATGGTGATAAACCTCATCCCATCCTTTGAAAAGTTTGAGTTGATCCAGATCCCCCCCCCCCATTGAAAATGCACAAGCGGATACACTCTCCAAACTTGCAAATAGCAAGGACTCCGAACTACTTAGAGTAGTCCCAATAGAGCACCTCCTCATACCATCAACCGAGGCCCCCAATGTAATGTGGGTAGGCAAAACTCCTACCTGGATACAGCCCATCGTAGCCTATGTAAAGGACCAGGTACTTCCCACTAATAAGCATGAAGCTCACAAGCTAAGGAGGAGGTCAGCTCATTTCTTCTTCATTGATGATGTACTCTACAAGAGGAGCTTCTCCTCTCCACTGCTTCGATGCGTGGGATGAGAAGAGGCTACATACATCTTAAGGAAAGTCCACAAGGGTGTTTACAGGAACCACTCTGGAGGTCTATCTTTGGCACAAAAAATACTGAGACAGGGGTACTTTTGGCCTACCTTGAAAAAGGATGCCCTCCAGTTTGTACGAAAATGTGACAAATGCCAATGATTCTCTCCTATCCAGAGACAACCATCGCAAGATTTGACCACGGTCTCCAACCCCTGGCCCTTCTCGAAGTAGGGTGTGGACCTCATAGGTCCTCTACCAAAAGGCAGAGGAGGAGCGAGCTTTGCAATTATGGTCATTGATTACTTCACGAAGTGGGTTGAGGCTAAATCACTGGCAAAAATCATAGAAGCAAACACTTTCAAGTTCTTGTGGAAGAACATTATATGCCGGTTCGGGATTCCCTACTCAATCATCTGAGACAATGGTAAATAGTTCGACAACAAAAATGTCAGAAGTTTGTGTAAAGAACTTGGTATCAAGAAGCACTTCTCCACACCTTACTACCCACAAGCAAATGGCCAGGTTGAGGCTGTGAACAAGAACATCAAACACGTCCTGAAAAGGAAGCTTGATGTGTCAAAAGGGGCCTGGGTGGATGAGCTGCCACAAGTGCTTTGGGCAATCTGAACCGCTACGAGGACCCCCACGGAGAAAACACCTTTCCTCATGGCATACGAAACTGAGGCGATAAGCCCCGTCAAGGTCGAACTTCCATCTCCACGACGTCTGCACTTTAGTGAAATAACAAACGACAAGCTTCGAAAGTGCAACCTCGACTTCATTGAGGAAAGAAGAGATGATGGCCAGCTGAAGCTCGCCACATATCAAAGAAAGATGATGAAGTACTTTAACTTAAAGGTGAAGAAGAAGTCATTTTGAATCAAGGACCTGGTCCTTAGGAGAGTCTTCCTCTCCTCCAAGGAACCAAGCACTGGTACCTTGGGTCCGAATTGGGAAGGCTCGTATAAAATCAAGAAGGAGATCCGACCTAAAACATACTGGATTGAAGACATGGACGGCAAGGCACAACCCCATCCATGGAACATTAAGCACATTCAAATCTATTATCAATGAATGTACTACCTCGTTGGACAATCTTTTCTAGCTCATGTAACATTTTCATGATTCAATAAAATTGTCCATGATTGAATTCAAGTGTCACACTACGTCGTCATCTCAGAGGAGAGGTCAGCGTCCCATCTCTGGGCCACCTTGCTTGAACTCTGAGGCGCACGCCACTTGCCTCCCTTTGGCGAGGCCGAACGCCATTGGGAAAAGCGTCAACATGGGTGAATCATCCACCATGTTGGGAAGCGTCGTTACCTCGGAGGAGAGGTCAGAATTCTATCTCTGGGCCACCTCGCTTGAACTTCGAGACACAAGCCACTTGCCTTCCTTTGGCGAGGCTGAACGCCAGGGAGAGAAGCCTCAACATGGATGAATCATCCACCATATTGGAAAGCGTGTCACCTCGGAAGAGAGGTCAGCGTCCCATCTCTAGGCCACCTCGCTTGAACTGCGAGGCGCAAGCTACTTGCCTTCCTTTGGCGAGGCTGAACGCCACTGGGAGAAGCCTCAACATGGATGAACCATCCACCATATTGGGAAGCATCGTCACCTCGGAGGAGAGGTCAGCATCTCATCTCTGGACCACCTCGCTTGAACTTCGAGGCACACGTCCACTTGTCTCCCTTTGGCAAGGCTGAACGCCATTGGGAGAAACCTCAATATGGATGAATCATCCACCATGTTGGGAACCGTCGTCACCTCGGAGGAGGAGGTCAACGTCCCATCTCTAGGCCACCTCGCTTGAACTCCGAGGCGTACGCCTACTTGCCTCCCTTTGGCGAGGCTTAACGCCATTGGGAGAAGTCTCAAAATGGATGAATCATCCACCATGTTGGGAAGCGTCATCACCTCGGAGGAAAGGTCAGCGTCCCATCTCTGGGCCACCTCGCTTGAACTCTGTGGCGCACTCCACTTGCCTCCCTTTGGAGAGGTTGAACGCCACTAGGAGAAGCTTCATCATGGGTGCACCATCCATCATGTTGGGAAGCGTCGTCACCTCGAAGGAGAGGTCCGCGTCCCATCTCTGGGCCACCTCGCTTAAACTCCAAGGCTCACGCAACTTGCCTTCCGTTGGCAAGGCTAAAAGCCAAGAGAAGAAGCCTCAACGAGGATCGAACTTTTGTACCCATTGATTCACAAAGCTCAACCACTACGAGCTTCACACAACTACCTTTTCAATCAAACCTAGCAATGTTCTCTGTTCAGCTGAAAGACGGTCTAGTCTTAGGATCTATTCAGGTTACAGTTATTAAGCCTAAGCACAATTTACTTGCTTAAGTCCAATATCAGTTATGGTTCATGTGGCTTAAGTACAATTTACTTGCTTGAGTGATTGGAGTTGGGATATCAAGTCAAGGTTATTTAATTCTTCAATCAATCTTAAGTTCAATTACTTAACGAGACCAATGCACTTGGAAGAAGAACAACATTGAATGAAAGAGTGTATTGATTTTCAATCAGTTACAAAAGGAGGGTCTGAAGCCAATACATCGAAATTAACTTAAAAGTAAACTATCCTGAGCCTCGGATGATGGTGGAGGTGCCTCCACAGCCTGAGCATCAAAACTCCCTTCTTCTGCCTCCGCTGCTTCATCCCCAACCGCTTCATCAGCTGGGGTCTGAGGCACTTCATCCACAAACTCCGACCTCAGCTGTGACAGGTCTTGATTTAGGTAGAGTTCCTCAGCCCTCTCCATCATTTTGACATAAGCATAATTTCTCCAGTACATGCTGAAGCCCTTATACTTCTCAGTATTATGGAAGTTAGCAATATAGTCTTTGACTACCTCCTCCCTTCCCACATTGGCCTCCTCCTTTGCCTTGGCCAATTCATCCACATGCCATTTTATTTGGCCCTCCAAGAACTTGTAGGAGTCTTGGGCCCCAGCCAACTCCAGATTGGCCTTCTCCAAGGCCTCAACAGTCACCTTTTGGTGGTTATTGGAGACCTCCACTTTCTTGGTAAGGGAAGCCACCTCGCACTGGGACTCATAGACCTCCTTCTTCAAGGCCTCGATCTGAGGCAAAGTAGACTCCAGCTTGGCCGCGTCTTCAATTTTTTGGGCCATCGCTTCCCCTGCCTCGGCCCTGGCCTTCTTCAGCTCCTCTGCGAGGGAGGTTACCTTCTTCTCCAATGATTGGATCCTCATCTGAAAATCAGTAAAGACCTCCCTGCACTCCAATGTGAGGCCAAAGGTCCTCATACTTTGGCTCACAAGGGCCCTTGTCAAGTCCACCGCGTCACAGAAAGAGGCGTACAACTGCCACCGGTCCGTCCAAAATTTGTAGAAGCTCTCAGTAGTGCTTCGGATCTCGACTGGCAGAGCCTCCACCAACGTCGGGGCCAGGACCTCCTCCCTCCCGGCAAAGAAGTTCGAAGATTTTCCTTGCACTCTTGCGGGCCTCTGCTTGGTAGCTTTATCCTCTGCCTTCTCAGTCACCCTCCTCATAGCCTCCTCTTCGGCCTCGACGCGCCACACCATTTCAATCTTCAACTCTTTTGAGGTGGCCTCTAGGAGCTTCGGCTAAGGGGCTTCTTTTCCTTCATAGGACATAAAGGTCTCGAACTTCCCAGATGAGCTGGTGACGTGCACCAGCTTCCTCTTCTTCTGCTCCTCGGGACCTTCTCCTTTTCTCGAGGCTCTTTGGCCTTCTCCGAACTCTGGGGGTCACCTCCTCAGTACCGCTGGAACTACTATCTTTAGAGAGGTGCTCCACCCTCCATCGGACCTCCTTGGCACCACTTGACCCCGACTTTAGGGGCCTCGCCATCACATTGGATGTGGCCCTAAGGATAGAGGCCATGTCTAGGTCTGGGTACTCCCTCCTCTTGAACTTGTCTGCAAAGCATGTCAGCACATCAGCATCGAAATAAAAAGCAAGAAATACACAAGTATACAAGCATCTTACCTTTGGAGGCTATCAATTCAAAGTCAATAAAGTAGCGGCTTCGGTCGATGAGGTGGTCGAAGTGCCAAAGTTTCAAAGGTCTCTTGTAAATGTCCTCTATCACTTCAAACTCCTCCTTGCTCAACTCGAGCCTTGTACTACTATCTGCATAGGAAACCTCAACAGTTAGAAAAAGATAATTTTGAATACAGAATGTAAACTACTTAGGCTGGGAGACTCACGAGCTTCGTAGTACTGGGTCGGTACTGTACAAGCCAAGGCTGTGTCCCCCTCCACGATTCCTTCCACCCCTTGATGGAAGAAGGCAGCCCCACCACTAATGGTGCGTGAGCCCCCCAAGGAGTTAAGTAATACCACCCCCTTGACTCCTTACCTATCACCCTAGGCTGGAATAAGGTCATGAAGACGTGGAGAGGCATGTCCTACCCAAGTGACGCTTCCTTCCATAGGAAGTACGAGCCAACCAACTGGCTCCACCCATTTGGCAGAACCTGGGTCAGCGACAACATAAAGTTCCTTAGCACCGCCCTAAAGAAGGGGTATAAAGGAAGACGCATACCTGCCTTAAATAGGTATTCACTCACCATCACGCATCCAGGCCTCGGATAGCAGGCGCGCTCATGAGCCTCAGGCACCAGCATTTCGACATAATGAGGTATACAGTACCCCTCCCTAATCTCCCCCAGCCTCTTCAAGGTCATATTTGAAGGCACTCTGGGCGCCCCCCACTCCTCACAATAATCTACTGCCTCCTCGGTCATAGCATATTGCTCAACCTTGGGTTCCCCTCTGTGACTCGCCCCCTCGCCGAATGACGCAATAGTTACTAATTTCCTACCCGAAGTGGACTCCATATCAGAAAAGGATGAACTCAATACAAGGGATTTTCTGTGAAAATACCTATGGGGAATGAGTACGCGAACGGAGTAACATTGGAAAACGAGAAGATCGACTGTTTGGATGCCGAAAAACTTGAGCTTTTGAAGAAGAAATGAAATTGCAAAGGTTGAAAATCTAGAAAAATAGGGGTCTCTCGCCTTTTATAAAGGGTCAGGATGAACTCCAGCCGTCTGATCAAAGCCCATTGAATCTGGACACCCTTCATTCTAAATCAAATTCGAGGCGTAGAAGTTAAACTGTTTTTCAAACCTACGCTTCAGATTCAAGCATGTCCTCCACGCACCTCCCCAAACGCGTCTACTTCTAGAAGCTCCAGGTGTGCTCATAATTATGACGTTAATTTGACGACAGCAGATGCCTTGGAAGTTGAACGGTCCAGCTACCTTTCCTCAAAAATATGCGTAAAATATCAAATCATTGGCACAACTGTCGAGGAACAATCATTACCAATGAGCCTCAAAATTCAGCCTCCACAAGCCTTACAGGTTTGGTTTCCTAACCACCTCGGCTTCCTCATCAAAAATTAGCCATCAAGCCTCGCAAGTTCGATTTCTCCACCACCTCGACTTTCTCATCAAAATTCAGCCTCCACAAGCCTCGCAAGTTTGGTTTCTCAACCACCTCGACTTCCTCATCAGAATTCAGCCTCCACAAGCTCAACCACCTTGGCTTTCTCATCAGAATTCAGCCTCCACAAGCCTCACGGGTTCGATTTCTCAAACCACCTCGGCTTCATCATTCTTGCACAACGGCACATTTCTAACTCCAACCATGATATAAATATCTATACTTGGACTTTGGGGACTATTATTTGGGGTACAAAAATTTCAAAAATTTCTTTCAACTTAACTGGCTGGCTTTATTTCATCAAAGTCCTCGCATTACATAAATGACTATACTTGGACTTGGGGAACTATTGTTACGTGTTTGCTCACTTGGACGACCCATCGGGGCCCACAGCCAACTCATGCTGAACCACGTGGCACTCAAGCCGAGGTAATTTACATAGCCGATGTCCACAAACTGAGGTCCACAGAAGTCTAGGCCCATATATACCGAGGCCCACCTATTATTGCCTCTTGAGGAGCTTCCGAAGCCCATAGGTCGAGGCCCTTTGAAAGTGGACGAGGCCCTATTGGCCAAGCTCTGTAGCCGAGGTAGCAGGCTCTGAATCACAAAGCAGCATCTTCCATAGACACTTCTCCCAAGAGATCCTCTGCACAAAAATCTTACTTGAATGATTGATAAGACGTTTGTCAAGAGTGTAAATGTTAAGTCTTGTCACTAATAGAAGCGGCTCTGTCAATTAATAAATGTATAACAGGCTAGGTGCGACTGATGCCTACAATTTGACATGTAAATTAATCGAATGAGACCACGTATACTCCAAATCAAAGGTCACGATCTAACTTGTGACACTATAAATACTCACCTATATACCCCATACAAAGGCTAATGTAAGAATCAATACAAGAAACCATACTTTACTCAACTCTCAATCGGCCTACGAACATTTTGTAGAGTCAATAATTACCAATCGATATTTGTAAATATGTATTTAAATATGTATGAACTCGTTTGTGTTGAAAGATAATAAGAAAGAGAGAGTTGAGTAAAGTATGATTTCTTGTATTGATTCTTACATCAGCCTTTGATGGGGTACATAGGGGAATATTTATAGTATCACAAGTTAGATCGTGACCTTTGGTTCGGGGTACACGTGGCCTCATGTTGTTAATTTACATGTCAAATTGTAGGCATCAGCTGCACCTAGCCTGCTATACATTTATTGATTGGCAGAGCAGCCTCTACTAGTGACAAAACTTAACATTCACAATCATGACAAACGTCCTATCAATCATTCAAGTAAGATCTTTGTTCAGAGGATCTCTTGGGAGAATTGTCTATGGAAGATGCTGCTTTGTGATTCGAAGGCTGCTACCTCGGCTACAGAGCTTTGGCCAATAGGACCTCGTCCACCTTCAAAGGAACTCGACATATGGACTTCGGAAGCTCCTCAAGAGACAATAATAGATGGGTCTCGGTATATATGGGCCTAGGCTTCTGTGGGCCTCAATTTGTGGGCCTCGGCTATGCAAATCACCTCGGCTTGAGTGCCACGTGGTTCAGCATGAGTTGGCTGTGGGCCCCGGTGGGTTATCCAAGTGAGCAAACACGTAACAGCGATATATGAACTTCGAAATTTTGAGTTCTTGCTTAACATAGTAATCTGGTTTAGGTTGTTGTATGCAGTCAATATTATGAGTAAATTTCATTAAATCAAAAATATGGATATCGATGGGGTTATTGACCTCTTACAAGGAATTATTTCATTTCTTGAAAATTATAGATAAATTCAATTTGCTATTATCATGGATAAACCGACAAAAAGGGCAAGTAAAATGGATAATGAAGATGTATTTTGATAAAAACGTATAATTTGAATAAAGAAACAATTTGACAAAATTAGTAGTGATTAGATAAATCAATCGGTTGAAGAATCTTTTAAATTGAATACTTCCTTTTTATAACTAATCAACATATATCTTCTCTAAGATTATATATATGAATAATTTAAAAATATGAAGAAATATTTGGATTTTTATTAAATTTGGAAAGGTTAAGGCGTACAATTTTTTCGATTTGTTGAAGCACTGTATGAATCTTGAGATGTCTCGAGAACTTAATGGACGTTCAGATATTAACGAAAATGATTTATATTCTGAGTTACATGTCTTAAGGTGCTATATACTAAGTGAAACAACGAGAGTAATTGAAGTGCTACAATATTTGAAGACATATCAAATGCTTATGTTACTTACAAAATTTTGTTAACTTATCTTATCCTCGATCAACTATATCATAAGAAAGATTGAATTGATTGACTATATTATCAGTTGAGAAATAAATGATTGAACAGGTAGATCATTCAAATTTCAACATTGTTTTTGCTTCTAAAATAGCAAGACGAATAGTATTTAACTGGTCATTTGAAACATTGTCGGCTTTATTATTTGATTATAATATCAACCATTTGTATATTACATTTTATTGTTAACTTTTAAATTAATAAGTTAACTATTGACTTCATAATACACTTGTAGATTTTGCATGTATACTAAAATTTTGGGGCCTAATTTATGATGTTCGCCTCAGACCTCGAAAATCATAGAATCGTCACATGTACTCAAAGCATCTGCATCCATAATAGCAATATTTCATACTTCAGTACTCTCAAATAGATATAACAATATTGGACAATAGGCATTGGTATCCAAAATGACAGCATGCAGAGAAGAAGACCAATTTTATACTCGATAGGCAGTGAAACCTTCATAGACCTGTGTTAGCAATCATGTTTTGTAGCCAAGGGCCTCGGAAGGAAGTTTACCCCAGCAACTCGACACTCTTCTGATTGAAAACAAATATCTCTTTCCACGAGCTATCAAATTTAAATCTTTTAATGCACGTGGAAATGGTTTAATTGACAACTGAACTTTAGTGTCCAATAAATATGGAGAGCAAAAAAATGTGGGAAAAAGATAAATAAATCTTATTTTAGCTGTTAGCACTGATTAAATATTGAGGGGGTAGGGGGTGTAAGCTAAATTAGGAAAGCAATATAACAATAATGAGGGTGATTTCTTTCAAGCTGCACAGGCATTGAAAGCCTGTAGCTAGTTTCTAAAAATTTCATACAAATGCTTATCAGCTTATATCGCTATACTTCTAATCAGAGTATATATAAATAAAGAGTTTTGGTGTTTTACCAGGGCACCCTATCGACCCTCACAGCAGGTGGGTCTCGGTATGAAAAATAGCCCAAAAGCCCTCCCAACCCCAACCCCCGATGTTGTGAGTGCTCCGTAGGGGTTACATGTCATAGCTCTGGGCCTCAACGAGTGTTTGTTCCATATCAAGGCGTCCAAGAAATGATGGTTCTAATGCAAGTGTAGACAAATGCTGCGCCAGATTTATGTGCCTTTGAAGAGACAATGGGGCCGACTATTTAGTTCTAACGTGGATAATAATTTTAAATCAATATAATTTGAAAGGAAACTTATACTCATTTTTGGCAATGAGTTAAGTGTTTTTACAAAGTATTTCATTTCAAAGACGGACTGTGTCTGTATAAAATACATGGAACCCAATCAGAATTCATTTCAGGTACTAGAGCTCGTTTGTATTACAAATAATACTTAGAATGTTTTTAGCCAATGGCCGGAGAAATTTTCTTAAAAGCTCTATTTACATAACCCTAAATAATCTAATTTGCATTATAGCCATGGTCGCTCTATCTATTGTCATCAATCTAACCAACGTAATAAGTTGACATGGACTTTAAAATTAATGGAGGGATGATGTTATGTCTTTTTTAGCTTATTGAATAACATACTTCAAGGAAGAGAAAACATAAGTTGCATAACTTATTGTTTTTATTTTTCATATGTCATCCCTCCATTAGTTATAACGTCCAAATCAGCACATCACGATAGTTAAACGAACTATGATAGATGGAGCATAAAAAATAGTGTGCAAAGCAAAGTTGAGTGATGAATGACCCAATTGCATATTCATTGAAAGTATAATGACCTGAGATGCATTTAAATCCCCATTTATGTAATGTTACCTTTAAATTTTCTTGAGTAGTATCTTACAATTGTGTTAGTTTTGGATGCATCAAAATTTGTGTTATATACATGTACAATAAGTATCTATAATTTGTAATTTCTCAATGAAAACTTTAATTCATACTCGAGACACAACTTTCATATCTCAAACGTGCAAGTTTTGCAAATAATTAGCCACTTATAATGTAAAGGGAAGATAATATATAGCAGGTGTACTATAAGGGTTCTTGTTATGTAAATAATATTTTTTTATACATAAAAGTATTAGTCAATTCAAATACTATTTATAATAAAAAGTATTGTATGCATCAGTAACAAATGCAAAACTACATTTCTACAAACAATTTATACATACAATAGAACTCTCAATACAAGATTGAACCAATATCAAGAAATAACATTTCAGAAGACTCATTAAAGATCTAGAAATAATCGTTCAAAGTACATTTGACTTTGATTAATTTTAATAAGAATACCTCGATATAGTCAAGTATTGTAAACAGCAATCTTGACGAAAGTTAAGTTAGAGTTGATAGGTAAAAGAATTGTTACTTCGGCTAATCAAACAGTTAGAAGTTTGTGTGCACTCATTGTCGTTATTTGTTGACAAACAACGCTCATGCTTATATAGGATTTCATATATAATGTACTAAAGTTGTTTGTTGCTTCAAAAGTTCAAATCAAAACAATTATAATCAAGGGGGAAATTTGGTTTTTCCAAATCAAGTACACCCTACTACAACAACACGCTTTAAAATAAAATAAAATAAATGAGGATAAACTTTTGAATACCCAATTCACCCTTACATATTTAATTATATACCTAATATACCCTTATTTAATTTTAATCTTATTGATAATTAATTAGTAACATTAATTAAATTCATATTTAGCTACATACCCACTATATTTTTATTTAATTTTAGTTTTGCTAATACTTAATTCACAACATTAATTCAATTTCTTCAACATGAAATTTAAAAAAAAAAATCATTTTCTTTTCTATTTATCAATAATTCCCTGAAATAATCTTTTTAATATTATACTAATTTTATTAACAGCTTTTATTATAAAAATACAACTTAAAGTTAATTGATAACTTATTTAGGATGTGTTTGATTGGAAGTGGAATTCCATAGAAAATGGAATTGGAATTCCACCTTCCAATTTAACATTGTTTGATAGCATTTTTTTTTTTTAACCAGGAATTGAATTTTCAACTTGAGTGCCATATAAGCCAAATTCCACAAATTCAAAGAATTGAAATTCTCACCAAAATGGTGAGAATTGGAATTAGCATTTTTTTTTTTTTAAATTGTTTGATAATAGAAACAAATTCTATAAATTATTGTAAAAAAATATTTCCCTTTAATTGACATTTTTCATGTAAAACAAAGTCAAACGAACACTAAAAGAAAAATGTTTTTCTTGATTTTTTTAATTTTTTTGGTTTTGGCAATGGAAATAAATTTCATCCTAATACCAATAAATTATATCCATTTGATTGACAATTTTCATGTAAAACAAAATCAAACGAACACCAAAAAAACACTTTCATTTCAACATTTTCCACTTGAAAAATTATACTAATCAAATACAATAATTTACAATTTCCAGAAAAATAATTTCTAAACAATTCAATTTCCTAAAATTCATTTTCAAGACAATTCAATTCCATCTTTACAATCAAATGACTTTAGCCATGATTTTTGGTATGTAATGTAGTATATATGGTAACCTGAGTTTGACAATTATAAATTGTTAACCATACTCCTATTTTGATTTTGATAAGTGTAAATCATAAAATTGATATTACAAACTTCATTTACTGTTATCCAAATTCTACGTTTTTTTATTTAAAAAAATTGGTAAAAGAATTTCCTTGGTTACTACACGTGTGTGGATAGATATAAAATAACATTTTATATTGTTTAGTAATTGGATACAGTTTCAGCCCTTGTCTGGGACATTTTTTAGGAAATTAGTAGACAATTCTGACCGTTGAGATCTCAGACAGAATCCACGGTAAAAGAAACGGTCAATGCGTGCGACTGCAATTTGGAATCAACGGTCCGAATTCTCATTCCATTCCCTAGAAAATATGACCCAAATTGGGGCTCAATCATGTAGTGATTAGTGTTTGAGTAAGATTGATTATTTGAATAAAATTCAAATTATGTAAAGTCAATATTATCCAACCCTTACTTTAGGACACGGCACTTCAATTATCGTGGCTCTAGAATTCAACCGTATATGATAAATATCCCTATGAAGTCATATAATTGTCACCAAAAGAAAATGAAAAGTATATTACACACACATAGTATAAAAGAGAGAGATTTTGGCCACTCAAATTTTCAAAGCAAATTTTACATTCATCGACTTTTAGCGTACACACAGAAGTGATTCAAGAAAAAGATTTGAACATAGTGAGCCATTTTTATTCTCTTGATTCTTAATTATCGTGAACCCTTTAACTAGATGTATATAAGCAGCGTATAAAGTAAAAATTACAGTTATGTAAACAAATTCAGCAAGTAAAATTCTCAGATACCATTTTACTGCCTTTTGAGAGTGGTGTCAATGCTCTCCACAAAATTAAGCAAGAATCCATCTAAGCCATGATTCGCGAGCAACGAAACTGCTATAGGGAGACCATCATGTGTGCCTAGTGGTATGCTTACCTATTTATTGCACAATTTCATCAATATTAATGATTAACCAAGGATAATAGCAAACAATAAAAAGCATAAAGAACTGAAAAACGAGATAGAACCTGGCAAAACCCGGATACTCCGGCAACAGATAACAAACTAAAAGCCCTGGCGTTAAGAGTATCCCGGGTGGTTGGCTCTACTTGTAACTTTGGTGGAGGGTCGGGAACTGTAGGCATGGCTAAGATGCTAGAATCCTATGCATTTTGTAAATGAAGAAATATAACAGCATTAGTGGTTGAAGATATAAATGCATTGCTACTGATATCATGAGATGCACAATAAATAACTTGGATCGTTGAAGGATTAAAAGAGAGAGAGAATATACTCCCAATAAAGCGTTGAGAGCAGCGCGCAATTCAATCTTCAATGAATAGCATATATCTATTTTTTCATCAGTTGTATGGAGAGCTTTCCACACTCGCTCTGCTATTTCGGGACCTAAATCAGGCTTGACTGAGAGGACCCATTCACTGTGATTGTTCTTGAATTCATACCTGAGCTTCATAATAATGTTGTTAAAGCGGTCAAAATATAGCTTCATAATAACGTTGTTAAAGGGGTCAAAATATAGGATGAAGACATTGTGTAAAATTTAATATAAATT